>NC_081323.1:82798292-83101309 GCF_026419965.1 Kogia breviceps
GAGACACTGCGGACCTGGACTTCATGCCTCAGGTGGGCCAGCCACTGACGAGGGCCGTGGCAGTAGATGGAGGTAAGGGCTTCTGACTTGGTGGTTGGATTGGTTGTGAGAGGGAAGGAAGAGAATGAGGCCTGGTGTACAGCTGCCGACAGAGATAATAAATCATCATAATTAAGGAGGAAGGACTAGGGGTTTTGCATGTGTGGTAACTCATTTCATCCCAGTAGCAGCTCTGTGGGGAAGGAACTTTGATTCCCATTTTATGTTTAAGGAAACTGAGGCTCAGAGAACTCCGAAAACCTCCCAGGGCCAGCCAGCCGGCCCTTGGCAGAGCTGGGATTCAGCCCCAGGCATTCTTGGCCTCCGAGTCTGGGCTCTTCGCTGTGAGGCGACGGGGCGGTGGGTGGGGTGATGGCTGTGGCTGTAGACAGGCAGAACTGTCCCAGAGGCAGGGAGGTTTGGACGAGCAGTTCAGAAGAGCAGCATGGGGTGGAGTGGGGCGGCCTGTGCCCCCCCGGGAGTGAGCTTACGGAGACCCGGTTGGATGCCGGGAAGAAGAGCCCTTGAAGGACGTGGAAGGACCAGTCAGAGAGGCGGTGAGGACAGGAGAGTGGGGCCAGGAAAGCCCCAGGAGGGGAGGCTTTCAGTCTCTCAGCTGCTCAGCCATCAGCCCTTTGCTGGGGCAGAGAGAACAGTAAGCAAGAATGTGACTGGAAAGCCCCTGCCCAGTTCAGGTCTTCTCGTGGCATCCAGTGCCACAGGTGATTCAGGCCTGTGTGTGTGTGCGTGTGTGTGTGTGTGCGTGTGGTGCTGGTCTTGTTGGAGAGAGGTTGTGGGGGAATGGGCCCCACCTGCATGCGCCCAGCTCCGTTCAGCTCTGCGGTCACTGAGGCTTTAATACCAATGCCGTGATCACCTCTGCACACAGCTCAGAAGTGGTCTGGGTGCTGAGGAGCTCTCGAGGCTGGACCCTCCGCAGGCCACATCCTCTGTGTCCCCTGCAGCCTGGGCTCTCACAGTGATCCTGGAGGCAGGCAGGTATTTTAATCGCCATTTACTTGTCAGGGAAACAGACCCCAAAGGTTCAGGAACTGGGACCCAGTGAGCAAAGAGTAGATGAGCCGGTGGCCAGACGCCACCCCGCCTGAACACGTGGCTCTGGCTCATACCTGAAGCTGGGGCCGCTGTGTAGGGCACCAGGGAACCAGGGATCCTGCGCCCATCCCCAAGAAGCAGGGTCTGGAGAGACCTCTCAGCTAGGCTGCAGTTATGGATTTGATTATGGGTTTGGGAACACGCTGGCCGCATCGCGGTGAGCACCTGGGCACAGGGTCTGCAGGTAGGTCTCCAGCCACGAATGTACTGCAGAAGGGCTGCGCGCCCCTCTCGCTGGTGGAGGATATACCTCCGTGTCAGGCAGGCGCCTCAGGTGATGGCTTTGCTGCCTGCGGCCTGGCCAGGGCCTCTCCTTCAGGGGGGTGGGGAGGAGTGGGCCTCCGAGGCTGGGGCCAGGCTCCCACCCTGCAAGGGAGGAGGAGTATCTGCATTTTATGCTACCAAGACCTGCCCAAGACCGGTCAGCCAGTGGAGAGTGGTACTGGCCTTGAGCCCAGCTTGGTACGGCCAGGGCCAGCGGAGGGTAGGCTTGGACCTGAGCCCTGGTCACTAGACGAAAGGCCAACGCTGGACATCAGAAAGGGGGTGTCTGCACATCTGCCCATGTGCAGGACCTGCCAGGGGCTCTGGCAGATCAAGACGAGAGCGGGAAAAGCCGTGGCTATCCGAGCTGTTACGGCGATTTGGGGAATTTGGAGGGGCTGTCCCTGAGCCCTTGCTATTGGGGAAGATGTGATGGCCCCTCTTGGTCCGTCCCCCCCACCCCACCCAATCATGTCCACTGGACGCCGCTTTTGTGAAGTGTTAGCTCTGGGGTGATTTTCACACTTTTTCACAAGAAGGCAGACCTGCAGGGCATGGGCTGCTTGTCTGTGGGCGTCTAAGTTAAGACTTCGCTGTCTGTGGCTTGAATTCGGAGGAGCAGGTCCTGCATTGAAAAGGGCGGGAGCGTTGTTCACGCTGGCCTCTTGCGGGGCTGAAGTGGTGGCCTCAGGGATGTCTGCTCCCCAGCAGGCAGGGACCGGGCACCTCTTGGAGCAGAGTGAAGGAGACGGAGTAGGAGGGGGACGTGGCTGTTTCACATGGGCAGCCAGGGAGGGGCTGCCAGTCAGGGAGGGGTCTGCTTGATGGGTGGGAGCTGGTGCATGTTGGGGCAAGTACAAAGCTCCAGGGTTCTCCTAAGGAATTGCTCTCTTTTTTTCTATCTGTCTGCCCCCTGTGCCTGCTTGTCATTTGGCCCACCCGATGTTTAGTTCCAAGGGAACCCACAATTTGAGCCCAGGAACAACCTTGGGATGCTGGTGATATCGAATTACCTGATGAGCGGGCACCCAGGGTCCAGCCTCGGTCTTCTGATGTGCACTTCGGTGTCCCCTGCGGAGTGACCACCACAACGCACCCTGTGCTGCTCAGGCTGCCGGCCTCGGCTTCTGCCCCTAACTGGGCGCATTTGCCCCACTGAGAGCCTTAGTTCTCTGGTGGAGGCCACGGTGGGGCCCAGTGGATCCCGAGGCCAGGTCTCTCCTCACCGCTCTGGATCGCCTCTCGAGTGGGCAGCAGGTCCACCTGGCTTGTCCGCTGTGCCCAGACTCCTTGCCAGATTCTGAGCACCTAGAAAGCCCCGCTAAGGGAAGTGCCCGAGGGGAAGCCCAGAGCTCCCTTCCCTGGGGGAGGATTAGGTAGAGGGTGCTGTGGACGGCAGGGTGGCTGAGGGTGTGGCAGCAACGGGGACTCCAGCGGGAGGACGTGCTGTGTTCCAGGTCCTTGGGGAGCGCGGGTGAGGGTCCGGCTAGGATGCGTGCGGAGTGCCAGGCTGAGGAGTGAGGCATTCCTCCTGTAGGCATCAGGAAGGAGTGACAAGGTAGGACAGTCCACTCGGCACGGCTGCCCGCTGCGGCTCCCTCCCGCCGTGGGCTGCCCCTGTGCTCCCACCCAGGACAAAGGGGACCAGAGAAGGAAGCCACGGCTTGGGACCTTAACTGCTCCAGAGGAGCGGTCACAGGGGCCATGGGGACGCCTCGGTGGTGGGGGGCAGGCCCGGGGCAGCATTCCCGATTGCCTCCCCAGCGATGGCGATGGCGCTGAAGGCACCTAGGCGGGCCAGGTGCAAACCAGGCAGCGCCCCACTGGGGGCGAGGTGAGCAGGAGCCGAGGGGGTGTGGCCGAGGGGGCACAGAGGGAGGACCGTGAGCTCCCGCCCATCTGCGTTTCCATAGCTTGGCTGCGCCCTTCTGTGTCGCCCTTCTGCTCTCCTTCCTCATGCCTGGCACGGAGAGGCGCCCACCAGAAATGCTCAGGAGGCTTCCTGGGGTGGCGTTCTGTTCTGTGCCCTCCCGAAGCAACAGACTCGCCCCCTGCATGCTACAGGCACGGGCTGATGGGTTGCTTGTACAGACCCTTTTGGAGCTTGGGGCCAGGGCTCCCGCCAGCCAGGCATTTCACTGGTTCCCGACCCAGAGCTGTGAGGGGGCGGGTAGGCCCGGGTAGGCCCTGGCAGCCTCGAGCAGCCGGATTCCCCGGGGACATCGGCAGCCCCTGATGGCCGTTGACAGTGCTAGCTGGACACAGCCGGGGTGTGTGGAGGTCACGTGCTGAACGACTCCTTCTAACGTTTCTCCCCTCTCTGCATGTCTGATCTCGCACCCCGTGTAGGCATGACGAGTATTCTGATGTCAGCCATTGGACTCCCTGTGTGTCTTAGCTGCGCACCCCAGCCCGCCAGCCCTCCCGCCTCCTGTCTGGCCTCTAAAAGTCACAGCTCAGTTAAGAGATTGAGGAAAATGTCCATGAAAGGTAGTTCCTGCTCACGAATACTCTCTGGCCTCTGCTAAGCCTCCTCCGAGTCTTGCTGCCTCTGACTCTCCTGCACCGATCGCTCTTCTCTGACCACCACGGCCCTCCGCCGCTTCCTTCGAAGGGCCAGCCCGTGTGGGGCTACTTCAGAGGGGTCCCCCGATGACCACTGCCCTGGCCGTCACACGGCCAGGGAGGAAGGGGTTTCAGAACCGTTGGAAGGTGCTATGAGTTTTAACAAAACTCAAGTGGAGGGGCCTGTGGGTAGTAAGTTCTAAACCTGCCATTTCTAAAGCTGATGGTGGCTCTGCTTCCATCGTTGGGCCAGAGAGGTGTGACCGCTCCGGTGACCTTCAGAATGGTGTGAGAGGGGGCACGGCTCTGCCTCCGCCGGTCCTGGGTTTCCGGTCCTGGGTTTCCAGCGCTCACGGGCTTTGTGAGCTCACACAAGCGTCCTGTTCATGAGCGGAGCGCCTCCGACACGGCAGGTTGGTTGTGGGAGGAATAGGAGTAAACACGCGCTCTCGGGAAGCGCCTGGCACGTAGTACTAGTAACTACGGTGGCTGGTGGTTGCTCTGATCCTGTTCACTGCCTGCCTGACCCCGTCCACCGGGGGAGGAGGGAGGCCGGGGGGGCGGGGCTCACCCTGTCCAGCCCCACCGCACCCCTAGCAGCCGCTCCTTCCCTGCTGCCCCTTCTTACTCTGCCTCAGAGGCCGGCAGCTTCCTGAGGCCCTCGGGTTTGCCCCGGGAAAACAAGGCTCTCAGCAGACGCTCTGGCCTTCCTGGGCTCGGATGTCCCTTTCGTTGGGTAGGCGGTCACCTGACTGGCCCCCTTTGAGAAAAGTGGCTCCTGGAGAGTCACCTCCAGTTCTGAAAGGCTGCCTGGGCACGGGAAGGCAGGAGAGGAAGGGGTGCTGAGCCAGACCTCACCGGAGGGATCCCAGGGTCCAGCTGGAGGCTGGCCTGTCCCTAGTCGACGTGGCCTTCTAGACCAGGCTTTTCTAGAAGACCTCCCCCCTCAATCTGAATAGAGTCCCAGCCAGCAGGATGGCCAGCCGGTGCCGGTGGGGACTGTGCTTTTGCCTGGCTTTCTCCCCAGTGACCAGAGTCAGGGTCCTAGAAGTCTGTGTGTATGGGGGTGCGTGTGCGTGTGTATGGGGTGCGTGGTCTTCCTCTGCCTCTAGCTGTTTTTCAGGTCATAGCAGCTAATGCCTTTACAGTGATCACGGCTTTGGTTGGTATTAGGTCCACTTTTTAGATGAGAGAACTGAGACTCAGAGGTGACTTGATTTGGTCCCAGCCCAAGAGCCAGAATCCAACCTGACATCACCAGGTCCCCGCCCCTCTGTTCCCCTCATAACTATCACCTGGCCCTCTCTGGTCTAGAGGGAGCTCAGGCTTGTAAGTCTTTGCAGCCCCAGGCTGATGGCCGTGAGCTTAGGTTCACACCCAAGCCCCTCTGGTCTCGGGGTCTAGGACCAGGAGCTCCCCCTGACCTGAGACAGGATGACAAGCCCTGCCGGGGTCACTCCTCCCAGGCCGTGCTGGTCTCCCTGGTCCCTCCCCTCACCTCTGCTTTGCCAACCCTCTGATTCTGCGGCTGCCTCTGCCTGCAGAGCCCCTGCCATGCCGATTCTTTCTCTAGCTGGGGGCGTTTCTTCTCCTTGGGTGGGGCCTCTTTGGTGCAGAGCCTCCCCTCCAGGCTTCCTGCACAGGTGCACAGAGAGAAATGGGAGGTTTCGAGAGGAGGGGGCGGGGACAGAACTGTGGGCAGCTTAGGAATCGAGGAGGCGTGTCACTGTGCGGTGTCACTGTGACACCTCACAGTCCAGGGACAAGCCCAAGAAGACTGTGGTTTGCTGTGGCCGTGTGGCCGTCATCTGCAGTTGGTGTGCACACAGGTGCCCCCATGGGGTAGGCATGCACTACACACTTGACTCAGAAAACTTACTTCTCTTACCGAGACCTTCTTACAAGAATGATGAAAGCTGAGTAAAATAACATGGCCAGAATATGCTCCAGAGTATCTGTTTTAGAAGCTGCTGTTTGACTCTTCCGCGTGTCCTCTGAAGCCTGGGACAGGTTTCCTGAGTGAAGGTGTGAAGGGCCGTGGCCGAGGCCCCGTCGTGGCTCCTGAGGGCTGTGGCCAGCTACTGTCTCTGCCCCTCTTCCGTCTCCTCCAGGGCTCCTGGGGCCGGGCCCCCAGTGGGTGGGCCGGGAAGGGCTCAGCCAGCAGAGCTCTGGAGCGTTCTGCGCCTGGCCCAAGTCTCTCCTCTCCTGCACGCTAACCTTCCCACCTGAGCCGCCCTAACATCCCTCCCAGCAACTTGGACCGCTCCCTGTCGTCCTTTCTCTCTCATTCCAGCATCTCCAGTTCATTCTCCTCGGGACACCACTTATGTTCTTCTCTCTTCTAGGAGGGCCTCCAAAGCCAGAGCCAGAGCAGGTGATAAAAAACTACACAGAAGAGCTGAAGACGGCCCTGGATGAGGTGTGTGTCATGGGAACCCCGCTGCTTTTGGTTTTGTTTGGAAACGAGGGGTGGCTTAGACGAGGACGCCAGCCTGTCTCCTGCTGGAAGGTGCTTCCTGAGGAGCCTCTGGCCTTGTCCGGAGAGCCATCCTGCCCCCCTGGCTGTTGGGAGGGCCGGTCGGGGTTCCTGTGGTTAACCCAGCCTGCCAAACCCCCATAACAGCTGCACCTGGACCTCCCTCTGCTGAGCCTCGCTTCGGGGCTATGGCACCGCTTTTCTCCGATTTGAATGGAGAGTCCTGGAGAATCTGGAGGGGTGGGGTCAAAGTCATTCGTGCCAGTCCAGAGCCGAGGACTCTCTTGCCTCTTTCTCCTACAAACTGAGTGCACAGGAAGCATCTGGTTGCTAAAGGTTTGGACAGAAACCTGAAAGTCATCCTCACGTCGGCCCCTCCCTCCATCCTGCTCTGCCCTCCCCCTTCACAGCTGTCTGTCTGTCTCTGCCCTTGTGCTCACCCAGCACAGCTGGGCTGCTTTGCCCCCCGCCGCACCCCCTCCAAGCTGCCGCCTACACAGTCGACACGTGGCCATGATGATTTAGTACCCGCTGCTCACAGCCCTCAGCTGGGCCCCCGACGTGTAAGACGAAGCCCCAACCCCGAACGTGGCCGTCAGGGCCTCCCGGGATCTGGTCCTCGCCCCACCTCGTCTTGTGCGTCTGACAAGTTCCCTTTCCCTTGTAAAGCCCAGCGCTGAGGGCCCCTCCCGTACTTACCTCTCTGCCTGGCTGTCCGGCCGCCGTCTCCACCTGTGCTTCAGTTGTTACACCGGCCCCCATGCTTGGTGCTGCCTGCCGTCCCCCTGCTGTGGTGACGGTGAGCCTCTGTGCTCCCAGCCTCCGGAACAAACAGCTGTCAGATTGAGTTAGGCTGGGGTCAGGCACTTCAGCAGATGAAGGCCGGTCCTACGGGACTTGTCCCCTGTGGGACAGGGGCCGTGGGTGAGCGTTCCCCGGGTTGGGTCTCCCTCCAGGACTGCATCATCTGTATGGAGAAGCTGTCCATGGCGTCCGGCTACAGCGACGCGACCGACAGCAAGACCTTCGGGCCGGTGGCTGTGGGCCGCTTGGCCAAGTGCAGCCACGCCTTCCACCTGCTCTGCCTGCTGGCCATGTACTGCAACGGGAACAAGGTACCCATGGCCCACCGGGACCAGGGGTGGGGGTCGGGGTCCCCTTCCCGCAGCCCGTCCCTGTCGTGTTGCTGCACTTAAGCAGGTGACTGGGGCTGCCGTGTGAGGGGCCCAGGGCCCGCTCGGAGGCAGCCTTGAGATGTCTGCAGCCCTGACCCTGCAGCAGGATGGGACTGGGGTTGGCAGGTGATGCCTGGCTGCCCTTCCTTTGTTGTAGTTTAGCCGGAGTGGACAGGTCGGGGGGACGGAGAGAACGAAGGCCCGTGGCCGGCCTTGGGGCCTGGCCTTTGCGCAGTGTCCCCGTGCCATCGTGTACCAGCCAAGGTGCCAGCTCATCAGTCCATCGTTCACAGGGTTTTCCTTTTCATCTTAAACATGACTCGGCTGTGCAAGCTTTTGCTCATAAACCTCATTTTCTTTTTTCAAAATAATTTAATTAATTTATTTATTTATTTATTTGGCTGTGTTGGGTCCTCGTTTCTGTGCGAGGGCTTTCTCTAGTTGCAGCAAACTGGGGCCACTCTTCATCGCGGTGCGCGGGCCTCTCGCTGTCGTGGCCTCTTGTTGCGGAGCACAGGCTCCAGGTGCGCAGGCTCAGTAGTTGTGGCTCACGGGCCCAGTTGCTCCACGGCATGTAGGATCTTCCCAGACCAGGGCTCGAACCCGTGTCCCCTGCATTGTCAGGCAGATTCTCAACCACTGCGCCACCAGGGAAGCCCCAAACCTCATTTTCTTACTTGATGCCAGTCTCTGGGTACCTTGTCCCTTTAATGAAAATGGCATGAGTTTCTGGGGTAAAACTTATCTTTCCAAGGAAGCTTCTGGAATCAAGTTTCTTTGCGAGGAGGCTGCCTGGGAGTTGGGCAATGCACCTGGGACCCACTGTGTGACTCGGGGCCAAACCCGTGTCTCTGTGGGCCTCTTTCCCATCTAGCCAGCGGGGTGGCTGGCCTGGGTGCCCCTCTCAGGGGCCCGGCTCAGTCCACGGCATTCTGCCTTGTCCCAGGATGGAAGCTTGCAGTGTCCTTCCTGCAAAACCATCTATGGGGAGAAAACTGGAACCCAGCCCCGGGGGAAGATGGAGGTGTTCACGTTCCAGGTGTCCCTCCCCGGCCACGAGGACTGTGGGACAATCCTCATAGTCTACAACATTCCTCATGGCATTCAGGTAAGGGGCCCCGGCACAAGAGGAGCCTCCTCGGATCTTTCTGGAATCAGCCCTTCTCGGGTGCTGTCCTTCCTCTCCTGCCCCCTTCTAGCAGTCTGTGCACCCCGGGTCACTGTGAAGGTGCCTAGGCTGCCAAGTCAGGTTACCAGCAACCAGGAGGCACAGGTGCTAGGGGCTAGAGCCAGCTTCTAGGGTTGTGGAAGCAAAGAGGTGGCCCTAGCCCTTTCCTGAGCCAGGGAGGGCTTCCTGGAGGCAGAAGCATCTTCGCTGGACTTGTACTGGGTGGAAGGCCAGCAAGCGTCTAAGCAGGAGGAGCGCTTTTATTGGGTGGGCTGGCTGGCCTGACTGCTCTTGAGGAAGCCGCTTGCATGGGGCGTGTGGGGACAGGAACCCAAGCTCAGTGGGGACCCAGACGGGAGCCCTGGCCCCTGAGGTCTCTCCCTTGGACCAGGGGGTGGATCTCAGAGCCTGGGCAGGTTGGGAAGATACTGGGTAGTGGGGGCCAGGAGTCTGACGGGATGTCACTTGGTTTTGTCTAATTATGTGCTTCCCCTGGTTTCCCTCCAGTTCTCCGTGGCTCAAAGTGAAATTTAGAAACACTCCAGACAGCAGTAGAGCCACAGAGCAGGAGGGGACTTTGGAGTTGTACACGGCGTGTCACCGTGTGGCTGAGGGCAGAGCAAGGGCTGTGTGCGGTTCCAGCCGCCAGCCTCTGTCCAGCTGGCCGCCACTGTCTTGGGCCCCACTCCGGCCACTTCTAGAGCGAGAGTGGAGGGGCTGTGTGCCTGAGTGAGGGTGTCAGGCGGTGGGCCCTGCCATCCGGTGCAGAGAGCCCCGTGCCCAGAGGGCCGCCAGCGAAGCACGCGCTTCTGTCCCAGCCTCTAAGGGCTCTTCGGGGAAGTGGAGGGAGTTAGCCGGAGTGTCTGACGCCAGGCTGAGCGGCCCAGGTTCAGGGAGGGTAGTCGTGGGTGGGTGCCGTGTTCACGGTGGGTCTTCAGAGCGAGATGTGAGATGGCAGTTCATTTGGTCACTTGAGCGCAGCAGTAGCCCCACCTGGAAGGCGAAGGGGTGAGGCTGGGCACCCGTGTCCGAGCACCTCTGCAGCCAGAGGGCCCCTCGGCTCCCACTCCTGGCGTCTGTGTGCCTCCTGCAGGGCCCAGAACACCCCAACCCTGGAAAGCCGTTCACCGCCAGAGGGTTTCCCCGCCAGTGCTACCTTCCGGACAACGCCCAGGGCCGCAAGGTGAAGGCCCGGCCCACGCCCCTGGGAGTGGCCCCCCCTTCCTGCCGGCTGGCAGCTCTGGGCCCAGCTGTCTGTGTGCAGTGGGAGGCGGTGGGCTGGGGAGGGCCCAGCTCGGCGGCCACACCAGATCTGCCTCCGCTCACCTTCTTACTGCGACAGGCGGAGGGGCACGAAGCCTGGGGGCCGGCTGGGGTGTGGACCACCCCTTCCCGGGGACCTGCTGTGCATTAAGCGTCCCAGGTGCCCGGGGTCCAGGGAGAGACGAGCTGACCTCACAGGTGGACCCGTGGAGGACGGGATGGGGAGCCGCTGGGGCCCCTCTACCTGGGTGTCGGGGGGGCGGCCTGCAGAGCCACCTCTGCACTGAGACCTGAGTTGGGACTTCCCAGCTCTCCGAAGGCCGAAGGCCGGGGAAGAGTGTGCCAGGCAGACAGAAGAGCCAGTGTGGTGGCTTTGGGGTGGGGACAACTCCGAGGGTGTGAAGAGGCTTAGGGAGGTGAGGGAGTGTCGGGGTGGGTGTCTGCTCTCCAGGCCAGCCCCGGGAGCTGGGGTTTGTTCTAAGTGCTTGTTCACGGCCACCTTTCTTCCCCGCTCCCCGCCATGCCCTCCCCCTTGGGCAGGTCCTGGAGCTGCTGAAGGTGGCCTGGAAGAGGCGACTTATCTTCACAGTAGGGACGTCCAGCACCACGGGGGAGACCGACACGGTGGTGTGGAACGAGATTCACCACAAGACAGAGATGGACCGCAACGTGACAGGCCACGGCTACCCCGACCCCAACTACCTGCAGAACGTGCTGGCCGAGCTGGCCGCCCAGGGGGTGACCGAGGACTGCCTGGAGCTGCAGTGACCTGGGGGCACAGGCGTGCTCCGCCCAGAGCCCAGGCTCCTCCTGCCTGCCTGCCCCCGTCCCCATCCCCACCAGGCCCGGGTCTGCGTGGGAACTGGGCGAGCCTGGGAGTCATGCTTGTGAGGGCTTCGGATGCAGCTACCTCAGTGCGTGGGCCCCTCCGTCCTCGGTGGGCCGCGTTGGGCCCTCGGTGCTGGGGGCCCTGCGGGGGGTAAGGAGAGACTGCCTGCTGCGTCCCCAGCCAGGGGCAGGGCTGGGTCTAGGTCAGCTTCTCATACCTCAGATGTTCTATTTGCAATAAATGCCCTATAGCCAAAGTCAGCGGGCCTGGTGGGTTTGTCAGTGGAGAGGCTGCGTGTGTGTGTGTGTAAAATCTGATGCGTGAGGCCAGCACACACATGTCCTGCTGTGTCAGAACAGGAAGGGGCCTTATAGGCTGCCCATCCAACCCCCTAAATGAAGAAACCAAGGCTGCAGTGAGGCCAGGAGCTGGGCACTGACCTGAGCTGCTCCCCGGGCCCCGCCCCAGTTCTTGCAGTGCGCAGTCCAGCAGCTCTGCCAGGGCCCCTCCCGTTTCCTTCCCCAGGGTTCCGGCTTTCTAAGCACTGCTTGCATGGGGCAGGTGCTGCTGTCTTCATTCTACAGGTGAGGAAACAGGTTCAAGGGTACAGTGACAGCGGTAGAGCCAGGACTGGAATCCCGGACAGGATTGATCTGACCCCATCCTCAAAGTTCTCATCCTTCCCAACCTTCTTAGAAGGAGGATCCAATACTCGCAGGCTTGCCGTCTGCCTGGCGGGGGTGAGTGTGGCCTGGGGCTGAAGAGACACACACCCCGAGTAAACGTAACTTAACGGATGTGGTGGGGGAGGGGGTTTGCTTCCACAAGCCCTTCTCATCAGAAGAAAAGGACTGAAATTCTATGTTAGGACGCGCTGGTACAAAGATGAATATATGTTAGAGCATTTTCTTTCATCTAGAAGTTCCTTTTCTTTTTTCTTTCTGATTTTAAAAGAAATTAAAGCATTTTTGTGGACCCATAGCAGTATCGTGGGCCCTGGGCACTGTGCCCACTGCCTCGTGGAGAAGTTGGCTGGAGAGGGCAGGGAGGCCTCCATAGAGAAGCTGGACCCCAGTCCTGTTTGGTTCCACGGTGAGACTCGCGCCACTGCTCACAGGGCACAGGAGTTGGGGGGGCACCCAAGTGCCGCCACCATGCCCGGCTCCCACCATTACAGCCCCGTGAGAGTCAGAATCGGAGAAAATGCTCGCAGATCTTATGCCTGATAGGGGTCTCGTATCCAAAAAATACCAAGAACTCCTACGACTCAACAATAAAAAGACAGATCCCCAATTTTTAAAAAATGGGCAAAGGACTTGAAAACATTTCTCTGAAAAAGATACACAGGTGGCTGACAAGCACGTGGAAACTGCTCAACGTCATTAGGGAAACACAAGTCAAAACCACAAAGTGGGGCTTCCCTGGTGGCGCAGTGGTTGAGAGTCCGCCTGCCGATGCAGGAGACGCGGGTTCGTGCCCCGGTCCGGGAAGATCCCACAGGCCGCGGGGAGGCTGGGCCCGTGAGCCGTGGCCGCTGAGCCTGCGCGTCCGGAGCCTGTGCTCCACAGTGGGAGAGGCCACAACAGTGAGAGGCCCGCGTACTGCAAAAAAACAAAACAAAACAAAACAAAAACCCATAAAGTGATACCACTTCATACCCGTTAGGGTGGTTATTATAAAAAAAAGGGAATAAATATTGGTGAGGATGTGGAGCAATTGGAACCCTCATCCACAGCCGGTGGGAATGTAAAATGTAGCCACTTTGGAAAACAGCTGGGCAGTGCCTCAAAAAGCGGTTACCATATGACTCTGCAATTAAAACTACCAAGTAAACATCCAAGAACTGAAAACATGTCCACGGTAACACTCATAATAGCCAAAAAGTGGGGGCAACCCAAATGTCCATCAGCTGATGCACGGATAAACAAAATGTGATGTATCCATGCAACGGAATGCTATTCGGGCAGAAAAAAAGAATGAACTATTAACACATACAACATGGATGAGCCTTGAAAATATTATGCCAAGTGAAAGAAGCCAGACAGAAAAGGATGCACTGTGTGATTCACTTTCTATGAAATATCCAGAAGAGACAAATCCAGAGAGACAGAAAGTAACTTAGTGGTTGTCAGGGGGAGGGGGAATTGGGAATGACTGTTTTAATGGGTACAGTGTTTCCCTTTTGGGGTGGTGAAAAGGTTCTGGAATCTGGTGATTTATGGCCAGTGAAATTTAAGAGGAAGTCTACAGGGGCTTCTAGGAAAGCTTATGTTTTTCTGATAAAAGAGATAGATTGGATAACACCTCCCTGCTCCTCCCTCCTTCCTACTTTGAGGATATGATGGCTGGAGCTACAGCAGCCATCTTGCTACACTGAGAAAAAGGCCCAGAGAATCTCAGAGACATTGACCCTGTCATCATTTGACCAAGCCCATGCCAGCAGCTGTCCTCCAGGATTCTTGTAAATAAAAATAAATCCCTCCTTGTTTAAGCAAAACAAAAACAAACAACCCCCCCCCAAAAAAACCAAAACCCCCAGAAAACAAAAACCACTGAACTGTACATTTTAAAGTGACATCTTATGGTGTGTGAATTATATCTCAATTCTTAAAACACATATAGGGAATTCCCTGGCAGTCCAGTGGTTAGGACTCCACACTTTCACTGCTGAGGGCCTGGGTTCAGTACCTGGTCCATCAGGGAACTAAGATCCCACAGGCTGTGTGGCACAGCCAAAAAAAATAAAAATTTAAATATTTTAAAAATAATTAAAATTTTAAAAATACATATATAGTGAAAACCCATGGGAGTAATGTAAGTAGGGGAGGGGTCCCCAACCCCGAGGCCGAAGACGGTACCCGTCTGTGGAAAAATCGTCTTCCACGCAACCGGTCCCTGGTGCCAAAAAGGTTGGGGACTGCTGAAGTAGGGGACTTGCCAGCTGTCAAGGGCTCTACAATCCTTTCTCTGTGTCCATGTGATTCCTTTGGACGAAGGAACTGGGGAGTGAGGGAGGATGTGGCCTCATGGAGGAAGGGCAGGGTGCAGAGATGGGGGCAGGGTGCAGAGATGGCGGCAGGGCCAGGGGCGGTGATGGGGCTGGAGCCAGACAGGTTGGGGCTGCCCACTTCCTTCCCTGGGTGGGGATGGAAGGCCAGAGGGAGACTCCTGGCACCTGGGGTGCAGGAATCTCTGGCATGTGGCCCTGAGCCCATGTTTCCAGAGATCAGCCCTCCTCCCCAGGGCTGGGAGGCTGGATGGGACCCAAATTCAGACATGGGCCTCTGGGGTGACCTGGCCTGCATCTTGGGGGTCCAACGACCTCTCGCTCAGCTCCAAGGGCTCTGCTCTTGCCCTCCTAACTGGCCCTGGCCTGCCCCACACCGGAGCGCTGCCCAGCTCCCTCCCCATAGTGGGCTGGGCTGGGAGGAGGAGTGAGGGTGCACTTACATTTTCAGGTCTTTCAAGCCCTCGGCCAGCCTGACTAACCAGCTCCTCCAGGCCCACGGTGTTGGGGGAGGGGTGAGGCCGGAGCCCCAGGCTGTGGATGCGTGGGTGCTCTGCAGGCCATCATGGGGCTCCCCTGGAGGCAGCTGTGCCCTTGGCTGCTGTTCCTCGTACTGGTGTGGCCCCAGCCCTGCATGAGCCTGGGTGAGTGGGGGTCCCGGGGTGGGTGCTCCTGGCCAGATCCAAGGGGCTGGGGCACCTGCTGGGACCCTGGGAGCCTGCCCCCTCCGATTGGGAGAGGCAGCCCCAGGGGCAGTGGGCCCTGGACCCTCAACCCCATCTCCACGGCTGCAGAGCTCATCCCCTATACGCCGCGGATAACAGCATGGGACCTGGAGGGGAAGGTCACAGCCACCACGTTTTCCCTGGAGCAGCCGCGCTGTGTCCTGGAAGGGCATGCCAGTGCTGCCAGCACCGTCTGGCTGGTGGTGGCCTTCAGCAACGGTATGTCCTGGTGCAGGTCTGGGGCTGAGGAGAGCTGCAGGGGCCCTGGGAGCCCCTCACAACTGGGTGTGGATTGGGAGTTTGGGTTTTATCCAGAGGGCGCTCTGAGACGTGACAAAGTCTCATGTGAGGCATGGAGGGCCAGGGCTGGAGGCCTTGGACCCAGCCAGGGGCTATGGCGAGGTCCCGTGTGCTCCTCCCCTCCAGCCGCAGTCTGTCTGTCCCTCACTCCTGCAGCCTCCAGGGACTTCCAGAACCCCCAGACACTGGCTGAGATCCCAGCCTCCCCGAGGCTGCTGACAGATGGCCACTACATGACGCTGCCCCTGACCCTGGACCAGCTGCCCTGTGAGGACCCAGTGGGTGGCAGGGGGCGCGCCCCGGTGCTTAGGGTGGGCAATGACGCCGGCTGCCTTGCTGACCTCCAGCAGCCACGCTACTGCAACGCCCCCCTCCCCGGCTCTGGACCTTACAGGTGGGTCACCCAACCTGGACCTTGGAAGAGGGCTGTGCTGGGAGAGGAGAGGTTTTGGGGACCAGGGCTGCCCCCCCACCGCAGCCTCTCCCCAGGCCTCTGTCCTGGCCCGGCCCCTTCCTGGCTGCAGGCGGGGCAAGCCCCTCCCCTTCACAAGCCTGGGTTTCTTCCTCTGTGGGGTCCGACCAGCTGGGGGGGCAGACAGAACGTGGCCCTTCCAGGAGGCCCACTAGGAGGAGGTGGGCATCGCAGAGCCGGTGGGGTGGGGGGGGGCGGGGAGGAGTCTTCTGGCCCCACATCGGGGGAGGGGAATGCTGCAGGGCCCACCGTCCCACAGGTAGATCTGGCAGGAAACTAAGCCTGGGGCTGAGGGTAGAGCCGGGGTGGGAGAGCAGGTGTCAGACGAGGGGACACGGCCAGAGGTCCTCAGGGAGACCGAGTACGGCTGGGAGAACCGGCAGGGGGCCCAGGCAAGGCGGGGCGGGGCGTAGGCTCCACCCACGCCTCCCTCGCCCTCTCACCCAGCGCGGCCAGGTCCCCTCCCCCTCCCCGCGGCCACTCCCTGGCGCGGCCTCCAGTTATACCTGCCGCCGCATCCCTAGCGGCCCCCGGAGCCGTCACGTCAGTGCCAGCCTGCCTGCGTTCCTCGCGGCTCGGAAACCTTCCAGAGCTCTGCTCCCACCCGCGGACAAAGATACAACCGAGGCTTCGCACGGCTCCCGGTGCCCCCGAGCTCAGCCTGCCCCCTCCCGTGACCCTGGGCTCCGAGTGCGCCCTGATCCCAGCCCTCCCTCCCTGGCCTCTGCTTGGGGTGCCCGCTCTGACAGGGGGGCCTTCCAAGGCCTCACAGACTCCTCACAGGCAGAGTTCTCTGGGAGGCCGGGCCCCCCGGCCCCATGCGCCCCGCTGAGCCACCCTGAGGCACCCTGCATGTGACACTTAGTAATCGGGGCCACCCAAACCAGATAGGGTGTCTGGAGAGCGACGGTTCAGATGGTTTGGGGCTGCTGGCAGAGGTCACTGTGGCCAGAGAGGTCTCCGGGGTCCTTAGAGCAGGGCCAGGCTTCAGCCGGTGCTGATGGGCCCCACCTTCCCCTATACATGGAAAGGCCCACAGCCTGGCCAGCCAGCAACGGCTGCCTGGGGCCTGGCCGAGGTGGGTGCCTCGCCCAGGGCAGTCGAGGCTCGGAGCGTCACCCTTCCTCCTCTCCCCAGGGTGAAGTTCCTCCTGATGGACTCCAAGGGCTCACCCCAGGCCCAGACGAGGTGGTCCGACCCCATCACTCTCCGCCAAGGTAGCGCTGGGGGAGGGACGCTCCGGCTCCAGTCTGCCCCTTGTGGACTGGCCGCCCTCTCCACCATGGTCGTGCTCAGCCGGCCCCTCCCCCTGCTGCTGTGGGACTGGGGGCTCAGAGGCAGCCCCCCCCCCATACAGAACCTCGTGCTGGAGGCTGGGGCACCGGGTCGACCCCATCAACGGAGACACCGGCTCTGTCCACCCCGAGGTGTTTGCCAACCCTCGGGTGCCCCGGGCCCCCAGCCCCGTCATAGACAGAAGCAGTCTTCCCCTCCTTCAGGGAGCCAACCCTGTGCCCAGCACTGCCAGGTGGAGGAGAAGGGCCAGGGCAAGAAGGCGGCTGGAGTCGGTCAGGGCTGTGGGTCCCAGGGTAAGGAAACTGCACGTGAAAGGCTGGAGTGTCCCACGTGTGGGCGCCTGGGAGATGGGCTGAGAGGCCCCAGGGCAGAGTCCTGAGCTCTGCTGCCACTCTTCCTGCCACAGGCGGGGCAGTGGGCAGGCACATTGGTGGGAAGAGCCCAGAAGGTGAGACCAAGGCAGAGGCTAGAGCGATGGCTGGTGGCCCAGGCTGGCAGAGCACAGATGCCCAGCTGAGAGGGACAGATGGATGGGCTCAGGAGGATGGCTGGGGACGTAAGGCAGTCAGCCTTGGGTGTGAGCATGGTGGGGAGGTGACCGCCCTGGGGTCCAGGGGCAGCCTCTGAGAACCACTGTGTGTGCAGGGAAGTCCCCAGGCTCCATCGACACGTGGCCAGGCCGGCGAAGCGGTGACATGATTGTCATCACCTCCATCCTCTCTTCTCTGGCCGGTCTCCTGCTCCTGGCCTTCCTGGCAGCCTCCAGCATGCGCTTGTGAGTGGTGACACCCCCGAGGGCCCCTCTCTCACCCCGAACCTCTTCCCTCTCACTGGTCCCAGCACCCGGAAGCCCTCCATGAGCCCTGTGGTTCTGAGGTGGGCGGTGCCCCTTCCAGGGATGTGCAGGGAATTCCCTGCCGCCCCAATATCTCTCACCTGGGAGGTCAGGGAGGTGGTCCAGCAGCTCCTCTGACGACAGGTTCAGAGCAGGGGCCACCTTGTTCTGCCCGTGCCTTTCTCCTCCCTGACCTTGTTTTCTCTCCAATGAGCCCTCTTATCATTTCAGCGAACTGACACCCAGGTAGTCAGGGTGGCCACGTGGAGGAGGCAGACCTCCAGCTGGTTCTACAAGGGAGGAAAGGGAGCTCAGAGGCTGCAGGGGGAGGGCTCTGGGAGTGGGGAGCTCGGCAGCCCACTCCACCCCACAGGGAGACAGCTGCGCCTCTTCCTCTCCCCATCCAGCTCCAGTCTGTGGTGGCCGGAGGAGGCCCCAGAGCAGCTGCGAATCGGCTCCTTCATGGGGACGTGCTATATGACCCACCGCATCCCACCCAGAGAGGCAGCCACACTGCCCATGGGCTGCGAGCCTGGCCTGGAACCCCTCCCCAGCCTCAGCCCCTAGCCTGGCCCATACGGCTAACGGCTACGGCTGGGGCTGGGGCTGTGGGGGACCTGCATCCACGTGCCCCTCCCCCATCGCACCTCCCCACCCTGCCTGAAATCCATCCCACCGCTAGCAGCCCTGCCTTGGGCTTTCCCAGTTGCCCCGCTCCAGGCAGTGAAGTTGCACTCGGGGGAGGGCTGTGGTCAGGCTGAGCATCCGGCCCCCGCCGCCATCTGCCTCTGTTCTGCCTCCAACGAGGCTGGAAGGTGATGTGGAGAGACTGCCCTGACAGGAAGCTTCCAGGCCCCAGGAGGAGGCCTGCAGGGGGCCTTGTCTGCCCTGTGCAGGGGGCTGGGCTGGGCCCATCCTGGGGTATATGAGGCCTCCCTCTGTCCCTCTGTCCCTCTGTCCCATCCACCAGCGGCTGGGGCTGCCGTGGAGCCTTTAGAGGTTCTTCCATTGTCCCTGGACGGGGGGCCCTTTCTGAGGGTGGCACTCAACCAGCTGTGAGGTCTGACAGTGTAGACACTCGTTATGACTTTCCGGCCACCACTCCTAACCCCCTTGCACACAGTGGGTTACACACTTATCCACAGCCATCTGTGAGCAGATGGCTCACACACTTATCCACTCACTCTCACGCCACAAACATTTATTGAGCTCCTGCTGCATGCCCTGCACAGTGTCAGACACGGGCGCTCACGCAGAGCCCGGTGCTGTTCTTGGGAGCTCACTCACTGCCTCTGAGCCTCAGATGACCGCGTGTCCTGATGTGACCTGTTACTATTGGGAGGCT
The DNA here is from genome assembly GCF_026419965.1 of Kogia breviceps. NCBI lineage: Eukaryota > Metazoa > Chordata > Mammalia > Artiodactyla > Physeteridae > Kogia > Kogia breviceps. Next base: position 82,817,168 of record NC_081323.1, read on the forward strand.
ATCACTCCCTCACATTGTCACATACCCTTGGGCTCACACACCGCAGACGATCACCCCAATGGACTCTCTGGGGTCCGCGAGCCCCCATCACCCAGGAGGATACGCTTAACTCAGCAGCGTGAAGTCCTCCCGCCCGCAAGGCCGGGGGTTCCCACTGTGGCCACAAGGGGGCGCCAGTTCACCGCAGCCGCAGGGTCCCGCGCGTGCGCACTCCTATGAACTGCTGCCAGTCCCGCCGGGTGACCCGATGTCGTAGAGCTACCGCCGCTCAGGGGGGTCTCTGGAGGTCAGGGCTCCAGGTCCCACCTCGGCCAAGCCAGAGGAATGAGCAGTCACGCTCTCGCTTGAGGATCTACGATGTGTCGTCCAATCCGCACAGCCGCCACCGTTTTCTGGTCGGAAAAACTGAGGCTCAGTACCCTCCCCGCCGCGCACTGTCCACTGTCACCTCCCCCGCCCCCCGTGTACCTGGACCCAATCCCGGCCCCTCTAGTCTGACCGCGGCTCCCAGCAGGCAGGCCCCCCGAGGAGGGTGCCCAGTGGTGGCCAGCGGGAAGCCCCTGCTTTTTGGAGATGAATAAATGCAGTCTGGCTCCTCCATCCTAGCAGTGCCTGTGCTGGTTCTGGAAGAGGAGAATTTACACGCAGGGCCCAGCCTGGCCCTGACACCAGACCCGGGGCTGCCCTGAGCCTATGCCCTTGATTGCCAGCCCTAACTATACATTGAGGGTGCCCCATCTCCTGACGGGCCCAGGGAAACCCACCCACAGTGGGGCAGGGCCAGGAAGCCTCCCACTAACGCAGGTGGATTTAGCAGTGCTCCCTCCCAGGCAAACACTTTAGGGGGGTCTACTTTGAAAACCCGTGCACCCCTGGTCCCTTGTGGTCTCTCTCCCACCCTGCCTGCATCCCCACCGGCCACAAGACCTGCTCTGGGTGCAGACAGAGGCAGATTCAGATGCAGTCAGGAGCTCAGGCCCTGGTGTCCTCAGTGGCACCTGGCCATGGGAACCAGCCCCCTCAGGCAGCCACTTTTGAAATTCTGCTACTGTAGAGCCCAGGACCCTCTTGGATTCTTGGAATGGGAGGACGGTTAAAAAGTGCCGTCCCCTGCACCAGCTACCCCCAGAGGAGCCAGTCACACTGTCCTGCCCAGGCCTGGCTCCAACACCAGACAGGGGGGCCCTTGAGGCCCGGGATGCCCAGCTTGGGGCCTGCCCAGGAGGGATGTGGTGGGGAGGAAGAGGGGTCCACTGGTGTTTGCTGAGTAAAAAAAGTGAACAAAAATGCCCAAAGCTGGAGGATGAGCCAGGGGCAGGAATTGCCCCAGGCTCTTTCATGTCCCAGGGTCCTTTTGTGGCTTGTTCTTGGTGCCAGAATCTGTGCGGGTCCCAGGAGCTGCGACATCCTGTGCATGCCTGGGGCTGCCCCTCACTTCTGAACAGCATCTTCGAACCCTCTGAGGAGCTGCTGTCACCCCATCGGGGCCACTGGGGCTTAACCGTGGAGACAGGCTCTGAAGAGACATTGCAACATGGTGAGTGAAGACTGGGAAGGGGAGCCCAGGGGAGGCAACTGACCCCACCTGATGGTCCAGGGGACTTTCTAGGGCTGAGATGAGTCTCAGGAGGCAAATGCAAGTCAGTCAAGTCAGAGGAAAGGAGGAGAGAGGAAGAGAGGGTGCGGCTCAGGGAGATCAGGTGTAAATGGTCTTGCCCTGCGGTGGCACGGTTGGTGCCCGGGGCCGTGGCAGCAGGGACTGGGGGCCAGGAGGCCAGTAAGAGGGAGGGTGACCTCCAGGCAGATGGAATCAGCCCTGACCCAGGGCAGACGAAGCAGGTTGGAGGGGAAGAGTTGGATTCTAGAAATATTCAGGAGGTGGCTGGAGGAATCAGGCACTTCTTAGACTTGGGGGATAAGCCAAAAGGAGGGGCTGCGCTCAGGTTTTTGTTTTTGTTTTTTTTTTAAATAAATTTATTATGTATTTATTTTTGGCTGAGTTGAGTCTTCGTTGCTGTGCCTAGGCTTTCTCTAGTCGTGACAAGCAGGGGCTACTCTTCGTTGCGGTGCGCGGGCTTCTCATTGCGGTGTCTTCTCTGGCTGCAGAGCACGGGCTTTAGGTGCGCAGGCTTCAGTAGTTGTGGCACTCGGGCTCAGTAGTTGTGGCGCACGGGCTTAGTTGCTCCGCGGCATGTGGGATCTTCCCGGACCAGGGCTCGAACCTGTGTCCCTGGTGTTGGCAGGTGGATTCTTAACCACTGTGCCACCAAGGAAGTCCCTGTGCTTGGATTTCTGATGTGGGGATGGGTATGAATGCAAAATGGGGCCCTTTATGTTCTGAAAGTGGTTCTATCACCCCAGCTTTAGAGCGGATCCCCAGAAAAGGGGGTTCTGGGAACCTCATCTTAGGTCGGTGAATCCACAAATACACTAACAAATTGGCTTTTTGTTTGTTTTTAAATTAATTTATTTTATTTGTTTATTTGTGTGTTGTTCTGCGGCATGTGGGACCATTCCCAGACCCATTCCCAGACCAGGGCTCGAACCCGGGTCCCTGCGTTGGCAGGAGGATTCTTAACCACTGCGCCACCAGGGAAGTCCACAGATGGTTAATATTTTACAAAGATGGAAGCCAGCCCTGGTCAGCGGGAGGCCACCCTGTGAGCGTGCCCATGCCGCCCCCGGGCTGTGCTGACAGGCGTGCCCGGGAGCCACAGAGTCCACACGGAGAAGGGGTGGCCGGCGGGACTGGTCATCGCCAGCACAGGCACCGTCACGCTGGAGCCCGGGGAGCCGGGCCAGGCAGCGCCCCTGCCTCAGAGAGGGTCATGAGCCAGACGCCAGCCTGGCAAGGGTCACCTCGTGACAGCCTTGAGCAGGGCGCGTGGTGAGAACTACATTGTGGAGAATTTTTCATTAAATCATGTTTTAAATTTTCTCCAGGGCTGTATTTGGGGAAGTGCCTCCAAACCCATTGGCCAGTCACACAATGGCTCAGTGGTTAAAAACAAGTTCATTGTTAAAAAGGAAAAAACAGCAATGGTGGTAGGGGCGATGACTCGCAAATGACCCATCAGGCCAGAAGTCGAAGGAATCAGGATGACAGCAGGTAGGAAACCAGGCAACCAGGCAGCATCCCTCCCTCCCTCTCACCCTCTGGGTTCACTTTATTCCTCTGTTTCTCTGAACCACCAGTTTCACTCCGTCATCGCTGCAGGCCCCAGGCCGGCCGCCCAGGTCTCTTGCCGGGGTGTCAGCAGCTGCCCCTTTGCTGGTCTCCTGGTACCGGCATTCCTGATCCCCACCCTCATTTTCCTCCCAGCATCCAGAGGGACCGGATTATACACCTAGTGGTGTCACACCCTTGCTCACAACTCTCGGGGAGATTTGCTGCTGCAAGAACAGAATCCAGATCCATCACCTCAGTCCTGAGGCCCCTGATCCATCCCTAGCCGCCCGAATTCATGCCACTCACACCCTCCCTTAGCCCCCATGCCACAGGGCCTTTTCACTTGCTTTTCCCTCAACGTAGACCATTCCTCCACTTCGCTCCCCTTCCTCTAGATCATTCCTCAGCTTCACTGTCGCTTCTTCAACGAAGCCCTTCCTGACTCTCTCAGCTCCCTAGACCTGTGTTCTTTCCTTTCTCAGCACATTTTCTTTCCACTTTGTAATTAGACATTTAAAACGGTGAGCTTTTGCATCTCCTCCACATCACATATGTGATCCCAGGAGGGCAGGGATCACGTCTGCTTTGCTCACCAGGGTCCTCCTACAGCTAGCACGGTGCCCGGCTCCCAGCAGTTGCTTAATAAATATTTGTTGCCTGAATGCTTTATAAAAGGCGTCTTCACACCGACCGCAATCGGCTGGCCAGGTCACCTGCTTCTTTGTCTGGTGCGGGTGCATGACCGGTGGGTACCCTGGCTGCCCAGGAGCCTGGCACGTCCCACCCTCTGGCCGCTACAGTGGGAGGTGCAGACTCAGGCTTCGCCACAGGTGGGGTTCCTGGGTGGGGTGAGGGGGCCGAGTCCGTGCAGATAAGAGACACCTTTCTGTGATTCTTACAAAGACATCATATGGCTAGCGCTGGCCGGGGGGCATGGCAGCAAGAAAGCCATGTCCCCGACATCGTACGGGTGTTGCAGGAGCTGGGCAGTCAGAATGGCAATCATCTATCATGCCCAGGAAGGTGGCCAGGCCCCGGGCACTGGGGAAGCACGAGGAGCACGATTTCATTTCGTGCTGGGAGTTTTTCAGAGTCTTGCTGGGGTTTGTGATGATCTGCCTTCTAGGAAGGGCCCCAGGGCCGGTGCCACAGCCTTAGGGACTGTTCATTGCTGCCTCTTCAGGATGGCGACTCAAGAACCCTCTGCAGAGCTCGGCCTCTCCCTACTGTCCGCAGGAGGAAGCTGGAGGGCGTAGAGGGCACGTCCAGCTCCTGGCCAGCCAGCCCAGGAAGCCGCCAGGCCAGTGGTAGAGCGCAGGACGGGCACCACCTTCTCGGGAGGGACCAGCGTGAAGACAGGAGCATAGGGACACAGCCACACCTCACCGCTCACGCTGCAGCCTGGCCGCCCCACCGTGTCCCCACGGAGGTGGGGAGGGGAGGGGAAGAGAGGTGTCAGAGTGGAAGAGGGGAGGGGGCGGCTGCTGGGCAGGACAACAGACCCAGGGACCCAGCCCAGAGACCCTCCGGGCCCCACAGAGGGCTCCAATCCAGTCCCTGTCCTTAGAGAGTGTCCCACTCACGGAGGGGCCGGGGCTGCTGGGAGGGGGGAGGCACACACGCTGTTATAGACAGACCCATGTTCCTCACAATTCCTGTGTTGAAGCCCTAACCCCCGGTGCCTCAGAATGTGACTGTATTTGGAGAGAGGGTCTTTAAAGAGGTAACGAAGTTAAGAGGTAATTAAGTAAGTTCTTGAGGGTGGGGTGTAATCCAGTCTGACTGGTGTCCTTATAAGAAGAGATTGGGACACAGAGACACCAGAGATGCTGCAGAGGACAGCCCGTGTGAAGAGGCAGCAAGAGGGCGGCCTTCTGCCAGCCAAGGAGAGAGGCCCCGGAAGAAAGCAACACCGCTGATGTGATCTTGGCCTTCCAGCCTCCAGAACTGTGAGGAAGTGTTGCTTGAGCAGCCCTGGTCTGGGGCACTTTGCCCTGGCGGCTGGAGCAGGCCAACCGACCCACCCACCATCGGGATGGGGTGGACGTGAGCGGTGACGGAGGCGGAGAGTGCAGGGCAGGGGTCAGTGATGAGAGCTGACAGGCAGCAGGAACAGCGAGTGCAGAGGCTTGGAGGCAGGAAGGGCCATCTCGCTGACTCCTTGACCCAGCTTTACGGGCCTCCTCCTTCCCTCCCTGTGGAGAAGCCGGAGGCCACTGCAGCGGCGCCCCGGCCCTCCCTTTTCGGCCTCCACCACTGGTCCCAGCCTGGACACCCCTGACTCCTAGGGACAGAGCCGGGGAGTGAGACAGGAGCCCAGGGCTACCCCCACCCTTTATGCCTCATCTGCTGGATGAGCCTCGCAGGCAGCCCTGCCCCCCTCCGCTGGCCTCAGTTTCCCCTCCCCTGTAAGATGAGTGACAGCTCTCTAAGCAGTTTGGGCTCAGACACTCCAGTCCCCACCTCCCTGAAACCCCACTCCCTGTGGGTGACGAAAGCTGGAGTAATACGCGGGAAGAATGTGTTGCCCTTGACAACCGTTCTTCCTCCCCTGAGGGACAGAGAGGAATGTCCCATTAATCATCCTGGCCTCTCCGTCCCTGTCTTCAGCCCTCCACCCCTGCTCCCCAGTAGAGGTGGCCCAAAGTCTCCTCGAGTGTTTCATGGAAGCTCCAGGCTCAGCTTTGCCCTCAGATCCCTGTGCCTGGAGCCCTGTCCTTGTCTGAGCCCCGACTCCATGGGGCCAGGGCAATGGGAGAGCCCCCAGGACAGGGGTGGGATGGGGCTGGGGTAGGGGGATGGGCAGGAGGGTTGGGGCGCTGAGTGTGGGCTCAGGTCATCAGACATCTCTGAGTGCCTCTTCTGCATAGGGTCCTCTGCAGGGCGGAGTTGGGGGCGCAGACAAAACCAGGCACAGAAAGTACAGGGTAGGGAACAGGATCTGTGATGGGGAAAAAGGCAGTGGTGGGACCCAAGGGCAGCATCCGGCCCAGCCTGGGGAGGTGTGGAGGCACCAGGGGGACTTCCTGGAGGAGGTGGCATCTGAGCTGGCGACTTCATTGAGGATGGAAGGGAGGAAGGCAGGCAATCGGGGAGGGGAGGAGGAGGCCTGGAAAGCTGGGTCAAGGCATCACAGTGGGGCTCAGCTGGCTGGAATGAGGTGGGTGTGGAGCCAGGGGGTTGAGAGGGAGGAGGGGAGGCCTGGGTATGCGTGGAGGGCCCTAAACACCACCTGAGGAGCTGGTCCAAGGGAGGGGGAGCAGACGGGGTTTGGGGGAGGCCTTCAGTGGTAGGAATGGAGTGAACGACAGGAAGAGGTGAGCCCTGGAGGACAGTGTCTCCATGAACAGCCCCTCACTGCTCCCAAGCTCAGGTGGGGGCACACTGGGGGCGCCTGCTAGGACTTGGCTCCCACCCTCTGTCCCCCAGTAGTACGCTGCGGGCAGCATGCAGCCCTGGCTGGCCTCAGCCACCTGGGCTCCAGGGCAGAGGGCTTCCAAGCTTCAGAGAAACTAAAGCGTGGAGGCTTCTTCTTGAGGGAGGCTTCTGTGCACCCGGGGTTGGGGGCAGGGGTAATGAATTTAGAGAGGGGCCTCCTGCCACCACTCTTGTCTCTCCCCTGCGCGACTGCAGCAGCTTCCTCGCTGGGCGCTCCACAGCCCTTGCCCCCATGTATTGGGTTGAATAGAGTCCCCCCAAACTCATATCTATCCGGAACCCATGAATGTACCTTTTTGGAAATAGAGTCTTTGCAGTTAAGGTGAGATCATCCCGGGGTAGGGTGAGCCCTCAACCCAATACGACCGGGGCCCCTCTAAGAAGAGGGAGATCTGGCCACGGAGACAGACACACAGAGAGGAGAACAGTGTGTGAAAGTGGAGGCAGAGACTGGAGTCAATGCCAGGGGCATCAAGGAAGGCCACGGCTGTGAGAAACTAGAAGATGAAAGGGAGGGTTCTTCCCCAGAGACGTCAGAGGGAGCGTGGCCCTGTGACACCTTGATTTCAGACTTCTGGCCTCCAGAACCATGCGAGAATAATGTTGTTCTAAGTTACCAGTTTGTGGCCCCTTATTACAGCAGCCCCAGGAGACAAGTACACCCCTTCCCCCCTCCCCCACCTCAGTCTGTTCTCCCCACAGCAGCCCGAGGCCTCCTAGCAACACCCTTCCTCTGTGCTAACCCTGCAGAGACTCGCATCTCTCTGAAGGTCAAAGCCAGAGTCTGGACAGCGACCTGCACAGCCCCACACCATCCGTGCTGCCCCCGGACCTTGAGGACCTCACCTCCTACCCCTTCCCTCTCTCCCTAGTTAATCCCCCAACCACACTGACCCCAGCTAACCCACCGCCATCGAGATGCTCCCTCCTCGGGGCCTACGTGGATTGTTCCAAGGATGGGCACTGGCATTTGCACCCTTCCCTGTACGGACGCTGCACCTCCCATCAGGTGGCATCCCCTCCCGTCCCCTTGAACCTGGGCTGTCCTGGGGCTTGCTCTGGTCATAGACTGCGGCTGCGGTAACGCTGTGTGATGTTCGGGCCTTGCCCTCGAGAGGCCTGCCAGCTTCCATGTTTGCCTTCTTGGGATTCTTGCTGCCGTGTAAAGAAACTTAGGGTGGACCACTGAATGATGAGGGGCCTCATGGAGAGGAAAAGGGTGGGGGCAGAGGATGAGAGGAGGGGGAGGCCCAGCCAGCTCTCAGCTGCTCCAGCCGCCCCAGACACGTGAGTGAAGCTAAGCTCCCAGCTGGATGTAGCCACGTGAGCGACTCCGTCCATACCGTATGGAGCAGAAGAGCCACACAGCAGAGCCCGGTCTCCACCTACGGGATTCTGAGAGATGCTCAAGTGGTCACTGTTTTCATCCCCAGAGCTCTGGGGACAGTTGTTACAGAGCGTAGACAACTGTCCTGCTAGTCCCTCTGCCAGGAGAGCGCTTGCTCAGGCTCTCCCATGGTTCTCCCTCTCCCGGTTCATTCAGGCTCTGTTCATATGTCACCTCGTCAGGGTTCTGTGCTCTCCCTCCCTAAAATAGCCCCCACCTTCCATAATTCTCACCTCCCAGCTTTTGCTTCCTTGAAGCCTGTATCACTACCAAACCCTCCCTTATACTTTTTTTTTTTTTTTTTTTTTTTTTGCTGTAACACGGGCCTCTCACTGCTGTGGCCTCTCCCGTTGCGGAGCACAGGCTCCGGACGCGCAGGCTCAGCGGCCACGGCTCACGGGCCCGGCCGCTCCGCGGCATGTGGGATCCTCCCGGAGCGGGGCACGAACCCGCGTCCCCTGCATCGGCAGGCGGACTCTCAACCACTGCGCCTCCAGGGAAGCCCCCTCCCTTATACTTGAATGTGTATATTTACTCTCTGTCCCTCCCAACCAGGATGTCAGATTGGTTTTTGTTCCCTGAGGTCCCCCAGAGCCTGGCACAGAGCAGGGGATCTATCGTGGCCTGTTGGAGGAGTGCACAGATAAAGTGCCTACCCTTTACCCAGCCCTCGCTTCTCCTCCGGAGCTTCTGCCCGCAGCCCGTGTCCACAGTGGTCCTGGCACATAGCAGACCCTCAATAAACAGTGTGTCAGTCGCACTGAACGCAACAACCAAAAAGGACTCGGCGATCTGATCTTCGGCCACCCAGCATCCAGAGCAGGAAGGAACTGGTCCCAGGCTTGCCGGAATCAAGGAAGAGCCACGGTGGCTGCCTCTTGGCCCTAAATTGTGAGATTTCACTGCAAGGAGGCATTCTACCAAAAGAGCTTTCTGGTTTATGATTCTGGGTTTACGATGCTTTAACTAAACAGGAGAGGTGGTGAGCTGCCTGTCACGAGGGGTATATAAGCAGACCTGGAAGGGGCTGGACCACTGTGCAGTAGAAAGATTCGGGGCAGGGTGGGGTCAGTGAACTGTAGGGTCTTTCCCCCTTGAAATTAGCACAGATGGGTGTCTGTTAGGGTCTGGTGAGTGGTCCTGAGGTCAAGCTGGTGGCAGGGGAAGGGACTAGGTCACCTGCACTCTCCCTCTCTGCCTGAAACCCCAGGCTGCAGATCTGGTGTCTCGCTGCCGGGGAGGGGGAGCCCAGAGCTTCTCCCTGTGTGCCTCCTCGGGACAAGGTGTGATGGTTGCCATGGAGCTGGGGCCCTGTTTGGTAACACAGTGCTGGGTGGGCCTTTGGGAGCATTACCTGGCTGCCCTGTGTGTGTGGGGGGGAGGGGGGGTTGTTTGGAGCCCCACCCTGTCCCATGAGTCACCCCAAAGGTACACAGCCAGGTAGGTCCTTGGGAATAGACTATTCCCCAGGGCTTGGTATGTCCCACTCACCACCACCCCCAGCCCTCCTGGCCCCTCTGGGCATCCCGGTCCCACTCTCTTCACACTAGGCCACCTGCAGCAGCCCTGGTTGAATGCAGGACCAGGAGGGACTCCTCAAGCCCTGTGGGTCTGGGAAGGAGCCCTCATACCTGGGCCTGGGGGGACAAACGGAGCCAGCTGGGGCCCCAAGTGGGCTGTGGGTATGGACACCCCTGGTACCCGTGGGAACTTGTCCCAGATTGAGCTGAGAGGGGCCACTGAGGATTGCCTACATCTGTGGTGTGTGATTAAAAGTAGCATTTCACATCAGTAGGGAAAGGACTGATTTTTCAGTATTTTAGGTTTTTTTCAGTATTGGGGTTTGTTTTGGAGGCTTCCTTATGTAGGCATTATTGATTAACCCATTGGCCGTTGATGATTAATCTAACCTCCAGCCTCTCTCCCCTTCCCGGAGGTGGGGGGGTGCGGCTGAAAGTTCTAACCCTCTAATCACGTGCAGGTTCCCCTGGCAACCAGCCGCCCCCTTTCCTGTGGTTATCTAGGGGAGTTCCAAAATCACCACATCAACATAAACTCAGGTGTGGTTGAAAGGGGCTTGTTATAAAAAACAAAAAAACAGGCATTTCACCTTTATCACTCTGGGGCTATTTCAGGGAACAAAGGATGCTCCTTTAGGAGCTGTGGGCTGTGTACCACAGACAAAGACTATAATATATATCAGAGTAGCCGTAGGTAACTGATATAAGGACGCATACCAAACTAAGGAGACTGGATGCCTGGATGGGGAGGGCAGGAGTGGGACAGAGACCGGCACGAAGAGAAAAAATTGAGAAATAAAAGCAGGACCTTGTGCAGAGTAGTAACGAAGGGTTCCACAAAAGCTGAGAAGGAAACGTAATCCTTCGCTCCTGCAGGGCCTCCCAATTAAATGCAGATGGAAAGGGGAAAGAGAGAGAGTCCTGCCTGGGTATTAGAAGACTGAGGGTTGATGTCCAGCCCTGCCACTGACCATCCACGGGGCTGAGAAAGTTCCTCTCCCTGTGGGGGCCTGGTTTTCGCATCTGTATTAATGAGATTAATAATTGTGCCTGTCCTGCCCGCTTCTGGGGGTCTGAGATGAGTCGATGGGCAAGAATGTACTTTCAAAAGGATGAAGCTCTTCCCATGTTATGATGTCTGCTTTCAACTGCCTTTCAAAAGACAAAAAGAGGGGAAAAAAGTGAATCTATATATTATCAATATACATTATATTTAAAAATATATGTGTATTACAAGTATATATTATATATACACATGTTTTGTAAGTATACATATATTTACAAATAAGTATATGTATTATATATGTATATATTATATATACATATAAGTATATAGTGATATATAGAGAGTAACATAGTATGTGTGTGAGTATATATAGTAAATATATATATATATGGGAGGGAGAGGCTTGAGAGCAAATATAGCAAAATGTTTATAGTTGTTGAATCTGGGTGGAGGCTATATGTATGGGTATTCTTTGTACTATATATTTTCAACTTTCCTAGGTGTGACCATTTCTGTAATACCAGGCTGGCGAGATAAAGAAGCCTTTTCAGGGCTGGGTCTGACTGGGATTTGCCGCCTGGGCCCCAGCTGGACCTGCTCGTGTCCCCCTCTCTTCCACAGCTGGGTCCAGGAGCAGTGGTCCCGCTCTCTCAGAGGCCCACACACCTGCTTGAAGTTCTACCTGTGCGACCTCCGTGTCCCATGACTAAACGTTGATCACAGGATGGCCTGCATCTCAAGCCCATCCACGTAGCCGCCAGCACGCTGAAGGGGCTGCTTTGTGGCGGCCCTGTGCCAGCCCCGGTGAGCCCACCCCGTCCTCCCTGCCACCCCGTGAGGAAGGAGGGGCTGTTCCTGCCTTGAGGAGCTTCCAGTGGGAGGAGGGCCAGGTATGCACAAGGATGCACTTGATATAACAATACATTTTATTGCAATGATTGTAAGATGGAGGCACATGCCAGCTGCTGGGAGGCACCAAAGCCAACCGGGGGACAGTTTCTAGTGGCGCCAGACCCTGGGGTAGGTAGGACTGAAGGACAAGAGTTCGCGGGGTACTTACTGCAAGGCAGCGAGGGCCCTCCGGGAAGAGCCTGGCCTGAGCCACCTGAGAGGTGAGAAGCCTTAGAAGAGGGGTCCCAGCGGCCTTTGGTTTTATTGTTTTTTTGTTTGTTTGTGTTTAAATAGTTATTTATTTTGTGGTTGCATTGGGCACGTAGGATCTTTTTTTGTTGCGGTGTGCGGGCTCTTCGATGCGGTGCACGTGGGATCTTAGTTCCCCTGCATTGCAAGGCGGATTCTTAACCACTGGACCACCAGGGAAGTCCCTCGGTGGCCTTTTGGTTGAGGCTCTCCAGGCACACACCCGAACTCCCCCGACCTCGTCTGCCTTCCCGAGTTTTTCACTCTGCTTTTGGCCCCCAGTTCCTCTGGGGCTGAGTCAGTCACTGGTGAAATACAGTCATGTTCAATCTTGAAAAGTCTGGAACTAGCTCCTCCGAGTAAAGAGTAGGTCACAAAAAACCTACTAGGGGCTTCCCTGGTGGCACAGTGATTGGGAGTCTGCCTGCTAATGCAGGAGACACGGGTTCGATCCCTGGTCCGGGAGGATCCCGCGTGCCGCAGAGCGACTAAGCCTGTGTGCGACAACTGCTGATCCTGTGCTCTAGAGCCTGCGAGCCACAACTACTGAAGCCTGCACACCTAGAGCTGGTGCTCTGCCACGAGGGAAGCCACCACAGTGAGAAGCCCGCACACAGCAACGAAGACAAATGCAGCCAAAAATAAATAAATTAATTAAAAAAAAAAAAAAAAACCTACTAGGTGATAACATAGTGTGGGTAGGAATATTTTCCTTTTTCAAAGTTCACTGCAATAAACAATTTGCACAGTTTAAGTATATTGAGAAAGGAAGATAATGTAGGTGGGCTGGTAATCAAATAGATTATATATTTGATTATTTAGAGAGATAAATTAAATGCATTTTAATAACTAAAGAATATTTATTATTAATTGTTTAAAAAACATTTTAAGTGCTCCCCAAAGGAGTTTGAGTTTTAGGAGGGTGGCTCCAGTCAGGTATGGAGCTGGGCTGGCGGGGGTGGGGGCTGGTGCCTGGCGCAGGGGACCCCCCTGAGGGGCTGCTGTTCCGGTCCAGGTGAGAGGTGGTCGGTACACGCTCTGCCCGCCGGCCCTGGGCCCCATCCGGGCACCTTCTGTCTCGAGGAGGGATTGCCCTGCCCTGGCAGTGGCCAGAGATGGAGGAAGGAGAGAGGGCAGGTCACCTGGATAAGGAGAGGAGGGAGGGTGATGTTGGGGAGCCCCCTTCTGGGGCCAGGTGGTAGGGGGACAGCAGGGAGGGAGTGCCCCTAGGCTTGCCTTGGGGCGGTGATCCTCCAATTCTGGGTCTGGCCCGGCTGGCTGGGTGATCTTGGACAAGCTCCCTTCCCCACTCTATGCCTCTGAGAAATGAGGATAACTCCCTTCTGCAGAGGGGGCCCGTGGGGAGCCGTGGTTGCCAGGTTGGGGGACTGTTTGCACGAGGAGATTCCACAAGGCAGGACTGTCCCTGGGGCTGCCTGGGCCCCAGAGCTGGCTCCTCTTTCCGGGGCCCCTCCCTAGCCAGGCCCTCCCGGAGCGGGGGTGGGGTGCAGTTTTCCTCTTCAGACCCCTCCCGTGCAATGCCAAAGCCTCGGGGGCCAGCAGATTCAGCTCCTAAGCCTGTCCAACCAGTTGTTTGGGAGAAAGGGGGCGCGTGGGAGGGGCAGCAGGAGGTGCCAGAAGCAGCCTCCCCCGGCCCAGCACACACAACGGAGCCTCTGGGGCTCTGGATGCTGCAGACAGATCCTCGGACAGACAGACAGTTGGACGCTTGGCCTGGCCATGAGGCTCAGCGGGGGACAGGCTTCTCTTCTGATGGCACTGTTGCTGCTGCTGAACTGCCTCCATCCGGGACGAGTCTGGGTGAGTGAGGGTCGGGCAGGGCAGGCTTCAGGCTTCAGGCTTCAGGAAGACAGACCCCACCTCCCCTGGCCGCCTCCTGAGCCCCGAGTCTGGGGACTGGGTCCCAGGTGGATCAGGTGAGACAGCCCACCAGAAGCGGTCACAGGACAGACACCTGTCCCCCTACCACCCGCCCCAAGATTGGGAGCAAGGAATGCTCCCTCTCTTGGGGCTTCTCATCTCCGTGCCTCCTGATCCTGATTCTCACCAAATGGCTCCCTCCTTCCCCTCTTTCCCCTCCTTCCCCGCCTCGCCGTCCCGAGGAGAGGTTTAAAGAAGTCTTCAAGGGTAACACTTACCCCAAAAGAAGCTCTCCAAGGGGATCTTCAGGTATTGTTCACTGTCAGGCTCTCAAACTGGAGGGACTTAGAGATGCAGCCCCCATGACCCCATCTCTGCTTCTCCACGTCTTTCCTCTCTTTTAAGCAAATATTAAGTACCTGCTGTATGCCACGTGCCCTGGGCCTCAGCGTTAGAGCCAGGAGCTCTGAGAGAGGAGGGTTCTAGCCCTGAACCCTTGGGGTTGAGCTGAATTAAGTGGAAATGAATTGCATTGAACTGAACTGAAAGAGGGAGAGGGTTCTGGAGACTTCCATAAAGCCCACCTCATCTTTCTTCTGCTTTCCAGTATCTGGGGCTGAGGGACACCTCAGGGGGCCTGGAGAGGAGTTAAGGGTTCTGAGCCCTCCAAGCAGAGAAGCGAGACTAGACAGGGCTGTGAGGGGCTGAGAGGGGGACAAGTTCTCTAAGGGGAGGGAGCCTTGTGGGGGGGGTGGGAGGTGCAGAGCACTGGGTGGGGAGGAGAGGCCGCCCTAGGATCTGAGCCAGGACACTTCCTCGAGGCCCACCTCTGGGCCTAGGGTCTTCCTGTGTCACCCCCGCACCCCCCCAAGCCATTCATTCCTCTCATCAAGCAAACCAACCTGGACCGTGTGGATGGAGCTGGGGGGGGGGGGGACTTGAGAGGTGGGTAAACTGAGGCCTGGAGAGTGTCAGAGCTCAAGGTCACTGGGCTCTGTCAAGAGCCCAGCCTAGGGTTTGGGCTTGGGCTCAGGCTCCCCCAAATCTGAGTGTCACCCCAGCAGGACCTAAGACGCCTCCCCCAGAAGAACTGTGCACACAGCTGGGGAAGGGTCTCCTGTGCCTCCACCTGTCCTCCTTCCCCAGGCCCTGCCCAGCACTGAGACCCCGGTGACGCAGGGGGCCAAGGCCTCCCCCCGACCTCCCACGGTGCCCGCCCCTAATAGGCTCCCAAGGCAGGGGCCAGGGGCTGGACACGGAAGTGCCAGGGAGAACTCCTGATTAACGCCTGACCAGAGCTCCCAGGAAAAGCCCTAACTCCTCCCACTGACCGGGGCTTTCGGGGGCCATGAGCCCATCCCCCCCAGACTAGGCTCTGGGGACCCGATCATCCCGTTGAGCCTCTTCTCTCTGCCCGCACTGGCCCCAGGGCGCATCAGCTACGCCCCCAGCTCTCAAGTGCCACCCTGGCAGGGAGACTTACCCAGTCCACCTTCACACCGCAGCAGCCGCGGGGCCAGTTCAGTCACCCTAACATCGCCGACTTGGACGCCATCTGGCTGCTGTTGGCCCACAGCGATGGTGGGTGCTGCCAGGGCAGGCCTCGCTTTCCCCTCTGTGAAATGGGCAGGCGGGCCTGAAGGGAGCAGGGCTAGGTGCTGCCGGGGAGGTGGCCAGAGGCTGTCTGGCCTGGCGGGATGGGGTAGAGCCCGTGCATCCACCACCTTCTGACCCTCGGTGCCACCCTCAGCCACCCAGAGCTTCACTGCCCCACAGAGGATGGAGGACACCCCGGTCCCTGCCAACTTGCCCCAGAGGGGCTGCTACGTCACGCTGAGGGCCAACAGAGCGCTCTACGATGGCCGCTACTCCCCGATGACAAGGGGCTGCCACCACCCCCTGCCGGGCCCGGGCCCCTACCGGTGAGCGGCCAGCCCCGCGCTGGGGTGGGAGGGCACCTCCCTGTGTCCAGACCTGAGCCTGGGTGGCTCCCAGCTGAGTGCCTGGGTTCCTGGCTCCAGTTCTGCCATTAGGAGGAGGGGGCGGGGGCCCAGGAGTCCGCGGTGAATTCTACCGTCTTCTTGAGCAGAGGGCCCCCAACTTGAGCCCCCGGCCCCATGGGCCGTGTGGACCATGTGGGTGGAATCTCCCCATCCAGGCAGAGTGGTGGGCCCTGGCCCCATCTCTCCTCATTCAGGGCTCGATTCACTGACGTTCTGTGCTGAGGCATCTAGTCCGCTCCACGCACATTTCCCAAGAGAGAGGACCCTAGGGGTCCCAGAGAAGGCAAGGGATGCACCCGAGGCCACACGGCTGAGACATGTCACAGCTGGGATGGAGCCCCTTCCGGTGGACTCTAAGACTGTGCCTTTGGCTCTAGGCTGTTCCCCCCAGGCCCTGGGAGTCAGGGGGACAGACTGACAGGCGCCAGGGTTGGAGGGTTTCAGGTCCTGGGGACCCCCCGCCCCCAGTGCTGCGTCTCCTGTTCAGAGTGAAGTTTCTGGTGGTGAGAGACAGGGGACCCGCGGCTGAGACTGAGTGGTCCAATGAGACCCGCCTGCAGCAAGGTACGGGGCCAGGCGTGCAGGTCAAACTCTAGGGCTGGAGGCCCAGGGACCTGGGGGCTCCTGAGGACTGGGGGTGGGTGGGGAGGAGTGGGCCAGCCCCCAGTCAGTCAGAGCCACCACGCCGCCTGCATGCCCCGCCCCCCTTGGGCTGCGGTGAGAGGTGGTTGGTCTGGAGGCTGTTCCAGGTCGCCCTTCTCAGGTCAGATCTCTTTCCTCCCTTCTCACCCCACCTGCCTGTGGGCCCCCTCACACCCTCAGCCGAGGCGCTCCAGGCTGCCCCAGGGCCCCAGAGCGCGGGCCCCGTGGTCATCGCTGCCATCCTGTCCGTCCTGCTGGCTGCCCTCCTCACCGCCCTCCTGACCCTGCTCAGCTACGCCTGGCAAGTGGACAGGGTCGGGGCTGCCCGGGGAGGGGTGCAGTGCCTCTCCTGGGCCACCTCTATCCCTTCCCCACGCCCCAGCCCAGGCCCCCAGCCCAGCTTATTCTGCCGGAAGGGTTTTCCCTGAAGGCCGAGCAGGGCTAACAATGATTGATCAAGGGATCCCCAAGGTTCTAGAACCTCTAGGTGGGGTGTGTGTGTGCATTAACCCCTCCCTCTCTTGTCCCTCTGCCTGACACCTGCTGAGGGGTTGGGGGGCCACATTTTCTGAGTGCGCACCATCTGCCCTCTGGTGGCAAGAGCTGGAATTGCGAGTGGGAGCGCAGAGCAGATGCTCCAGGTGGAACACGTCCAGGTGGAGATGAATTGCTTTTTTTTTTGCGGTATGCGGGCCTCTCACTGTTGTGGCCTCTCCCGTTGCGGAGCACAGGCTCCGGACGCACAGGCTCAGCGGCCATGGCTCACGGGCTTAGTTGCTCCGCGGCATGTGGGATCTTCCCGGACCAGGGCACGAACCCGTGTTTCCTGCATTGGCAGGCGGATTCTCAACCACTGCGCCACCAGGGAAGCCCTGAATTGCTTTTAATCTAAGCGCTGATCTTTGACTTGAGCGCTCAAGGCCTCATCTGGGGCCTGGTGGGGAGGGGGTGTCCCCCAGGCTTCCTGGAGGAAAGGGGCATCTGGTCCCCGACGAGGATTTGGAGAGGAGGGAGAGGGAAGCAGGCTGGGAGGGTCCGGGGGCGGAAGAGTTGCCAGGAAGGCCCGGGCCTTGTTTCCCAGCTGAGGAAATGGTCTGTATGCTGAAGGCAAGAGAGAGCCAGTGGCCAGCTGTGATCAGGGGAAAGAGGCAGATGATGTTTTCGAGGCATCGTGGGTGTGGGGAGCGGAGGAGGGGGGCGCCACGGTGGGGTGATGACAGAGGGCAGGGAGACAGAGCTGGATTTGTGAGGTTTAGAGGAACAGCGCTCCAACCTCTAGGCAACAGCCATCGGGTTGCCACGAGGCCCTGTATTCTTCATTCTCCCGTCTCTCCTCTCCTCCCCCCTCCCCCCCCAGCTACGACACCTGTGGGAGCACGGCCATCTCTGGCCCAGGGGAGCTGGCATGCATGAGAAGATATAACACCCACCACATGTTCAGCCCTTCAGCCGAGGGGGGCTCCTGAGAGGCTCCAGGGGGCCCCCATCTGCCCCTCTGCCTCGCCCCTGGTCCAGGCTGCAGAGCATGGGCTGGGGGCGCGCCCTGCTGCTTCAGAGCCCTGGGAGAGAGTGTTTCCAAAGAAGGAAGCGGGGGAGGGTGTCCTTAGTCCAAAGCTTGGGCCTGTCCCTGTCAGAAATAAATGTCCCCATTATTGGGGACAGCCCCCTGAATGGCTGTGTCATGGTGCACCTGGGCAGTCTCCCTGCATCCCTTTCCCCAGCTCCTCCTGGGAGGATACAGCAACCGGGGGTGAAGCCCAGGGTGCTAGGCCAGTTGAGCCATCGGGGCAGGGCAAGCCTCTCTTCTGGCCTCAATGGCCTTGTCTGTAAAGTGAGGATGATTCCAGTGGTCCCACTGGGCCCGCTGAGGCTAAACCAAGGAGGTGATCGTGCTCACCTGCCCTACGTGTCTGGCACTTGCTGCCATCCCCCCCCCACCTCCTCTTCTTCTTTTTTAAAATATTTATTTGGCTGCACCAGGTCTCAGTTGCGGCACACGGGATCTTCGTTGCCGCCTGCAGGCTTAGTTGCTGCATGCGGGATCTAGTTCCCTGACCCAGGATCGAACCAGGGCTCCCTGCATTGGGAGCATGGAGTCTTAACCACCAGACCACCAGGAAGTCCCCCCGCCTCCCCTTTGTGGTCTCCCTCCATCTGGCCTCTCCTCCTGGCTGGAGGACTTAGAGCTTCTAGGCTTCACCCTGACCTCTGTGCTCACTCCGGGGTGGGGGCGTAGAAAGGCGTGAGAAGCTGCAGCTCCTGGAGATGTCTGGGCTCAGACTCGGGCCCCAAACCTAATGCAGGGCACCAAGCACCTGTCATCATCCACTCGGCTCCAGGCCAGGCTCCCCAGGGGCCAAGATGACCCGGCAAGGTTCTGTCCTCCAGTCACCCACCGCTGCGTGGGAGAGGAGGGGAAACCAGCCAGCACATGGGATGGAGGGAGTGCAGAGGTTTGAGAGCCGGAGGAGGCTTCCTGAGCAGGCGTGGCCTTGAAGGAGGGGCCGCACTGTGACAGGTGGACCCCGGGAAGGGGACCCAGGCAGAAGCAGCAGCGTGTACCGAGGCCTGGAAACCGCGGTGACTGCTGGGTGGGCAGGCTGGGGACAGCTAGAGGGTGGGGTGAGGGACCGCGAGGAGGCCAGGGGATACCCCTTGCTAGGTGAAGGGACTCACCCTCTGGGGCATGGGGCAGGGAAGGAGGGCTCTGGCTGCGTGCCCAGGTGCCTGTGTCTGGGTGGTGCAAATGGCCCTAATGGGTTTATTAAGCCGGTGCACACACATCTGGCTCTTGCTGTGGAGGAAATGGTCACATGACCAGCTTGGGAGGGGCAGGGAGGGGAGGGGGACACACAGAATTCCAGCCTCTGCCCAGCCAAACCTTGATCTCTCCACAGCCTTTCCAGAGCAGCCATGAGCCCCGACCCTGGGGCTGGGTGACCTTGGACAGATCACTTACCCTCTCTGGGCCTGTTTTCCCCTTAATGTAAAAACGAAGGTTGAACTGGGTAACTCTAAGGCCCTGCACTCTACCAGCACCCAGTATGGGTCGGACACCGGCAGGAAACAGATGGCACGCTGTCTAATGGGGCAATTGAAAGCATTGACAAAGGTGTGGGCAGCATACGAAGGGGACCCAGGGCACCGATGGGGCCATAAGCACTCCTCTCCCTGAAGGGCTGGTGGTGTTTCCAGAGCCAGTCTGCCTGGCAGGAGCAGGGGGCTGTAGGTAGAAGGAGCCGGGGGACTAAATACCCCGGCCTTTCTCCTCTGGCCTTCTGATCGCGTGCTGACCACACCTAACCAGAAGCAAGAGGGCAGGGGGTCTGGACGGTGTGGTCCATGTGCCAGTTGGACCTGGGTCCAGAGCAGGACAGAGAGGGGCCAAGAATGGCCTTAGAGGGTACTATGATCTGTTTTTTACTCACAGCACTTCTGACACCAAATGTGTGGGGTTTTTCTGTTTTTTATTTTTATTTTGGCCATGCCAAGTGGCTTTCAGGGTCTCAGTTCCCTGACCAGGGATTGAACCCGGGCCACAGCAGTGACAGCGCCGAATCCTAACCACTAGGCCGCCAGGGAACTCCTCGAATGGGTGGGTTTTTCCTCACACCAACCAATTCTCCAACTCTCTGGACACCAGCTGGATGTTCTACAATTGAATTCAATTCTGACACTACGTCCCTGGAGTTAGTGCACACCCCACAGATAAAGGGCTCAGTCCCACAAGATCGCCCCCACCTAGATGCCAGGAATAAGTATGGGGTGCCCACACATCTATTCAACTTGGTTACAAATAGCTTATTCCCATGACCCCCTCCTCAGATTCCATAATTTACTAGAACGGCTCACAAAACTCAGGAAAACAGTTCACTTACTATTACTAGATTATTATAAAGGATACAACTCAGGAACAGCCAACTAGAAGAGATGTATAGGGCGAGGTATGGGGGGAGGGGTGCTGAGCTTCCATGCCTTCTCTGGGTGCACCACCTCTGTGTGTTCATCCACCCGGAAGTTCTCCAAACCCCATTGTCTAGGGTCTTTATGGAGGTTCCATGACATAGGCACAATTGATTAAATCATTGGCCATTGATGACTGAACCAGCCCCAGTGCCCTCCCCGGAGGTTGCTTAGGAGGAGTCGGGGGGATAGGGCTGAAAGTTCCAGCCCTTTAGTCACATGGTTGGTTCCATCCTAAAGCTATCTAGGGAGAATTCCCTGGTGGTCCAGTGGTGAGGACGCCACGCTTTCACTGCCGAGGGCTCGGGTTCGATCCCTAGTCAGGGAACTAAGATCCTGCAAGCTGCGTGGTGCGACCAAAATAATTAAAAAAAAAAAAAAAAAAGCTATCTAGGGGCCCACCCAGAGTCACCTTATTAGCATAAACTCAGGCATGGTTGAAAGGGGCTCCTTATGGATAACAAAAGATGCTCCTCTCACACCAGCACTCAGAAAATTCCAAGGGTTTTAAGAGCTCTGTGCCAGAAAACGGGACAAAGACTGAATGTGTATTACTTATTATATCACAACATCACAGAGGGGGCACAGGCCGCCTTTGTGCTGATCCTGTGGAATCAGTTCTTTCCCCACCTTTGTGGGCTCCAGACTGGAGAAAGGGGCCACAGAGTCCTGTCCCAGACGGAGGGCTGCCTGAGGCCAGGGTTGGGCGTGCAGAGGGGACTCTGCAGGAGCTGACCCCTGAGTCGTGGAGGACAGCGATCCTGGCTGCCTCTGACCGGATATCCCAGAGGGCCTTCAGGCCACCACGTTACCCCACGGCCAAACCTAGAGCTGCCCCCAGCCCCAAACCCCCTCCTGGTTCCCTGGTCCTTCAGCCCCCAAGTTGAGTTCTGGAGAAGACCCAGATCAACCCCTGTCCCGGACCACAGGCCCCCACAGGGGACATGCGCCACTTTCTGTGACAGGCACAGCCTGGCCACGAAGTTTAAGCCAGCCCCCTGAGACATGCCCAGTGCTGATCTCAGAGCCCAGCCCGGGGCTGGTGGGACGCCCCACCCCCAACCAACCCAGGCTCCCCGTGGAACCTCAGCTGTGCCCGGGCTTGCTTCTCTGGGCTCTTCTGGGGCCCGGGAGTCCAGGACTGGCTGGAAGGGAAGGCCCGAGCCAGGGTGGCTGGCCCCATAGAGCCGCTGTGGTGATCCCTATGGAGCAGAGAGGGAGCCTCGGCTCCGGAGCCGTGTCGTGGGACCCGCTCTCAGGAAGAGCTGTGCGGGGCAGCGCCCCGGAGCTGCCAGGGCACTAGGAGGGTCCATATCCGGGCCCCAGGCCTGGCATCCTGTCTGACCCTCCTCGATTTTCTCATCCATGAAAAGGATGGAAGAGATGAGCTGTAGGGTCCTCAGGTCACTCAGTCCCTCCGTGTTCATTCATTCATTCACTCATTCGTTCATTCCCACACTCAGGGGACAGTCACTGACTTCAGTGCTGGCCCTCAAGGGCTGCATCAGTGAGAGGCAGACTTGCACAGAGATAACAAGGGGGCCGTGGTGGGACGGAGAGCGCTGGCGCTGCTGCCGGGAGAAGGGGCTGGTGGGGTGACACTGACCACAGGATGCGGCAAACCAACCCACTCAGCCCTCCAGCTCTCAGGCGCACAAACCTCAGGAAAACAGACTCGGGGGCAAAGGCCTTGAGACATGAAGTGGCACCACGTGTCACCTGATGTCAACCTGATAAATGGACAAACAGGTCAGGGCAGAGGACCTGCCGTATCCCGCCGCCTTTCTGCCCGTTTTTCTGGCTCTCTCTCTCTCTCTCTCTCTCTCTCTGTATCCTCGCCTGAGCCATGAAGTGGCACCACGTGTCACCTGATGTCAACCTGATAAATGGACAAACAGGTCAGGGCAGAGGACCCGCCGTATCCCGCCGCCTTTCTGCCCGTTTTTCTGGCTCTCTCTCTCTCTCTCTCTCTCTCTCTCTCTCTCTCTCTCTCTCTCTCTCTCTCTCTCTGTATCCTCGCCTCTTATGTTTCTCTGTCTCTGACTACATCTTTTGTCTCTATTTTTAACTCTGACAAGCCATGGGAACCCCCTCACTCCCTGGGGGGAAGCCGTCTGAGCTGAGCGGTGAACACAGCCATTTCCCAGTAAACACAAGATAAAATCAGAACACTGGCTCCTGTTCCAGGTTTGGGCTCAGTAGGGGAAAAGGGCAAAAGTGAAGCAGAAGGACGAGGGAGACCATGTGTGTCAGGGCTGGGGACCGTTCACAGCTCATCGCCCACACCGGCAGGTACAGAGGGGCCACCCCGGGCCCCTCCCCCAGTGCCCTTTGCAGCCTCCCGGCTCCCCATCTCCATGCTCCGGCTCCTCTCCAGACACCCGGTCGTCCCCTGCGGCAGGAGCCCAGGTGGCCCCAGTGGAACTGGCCTGAACAATTCACATACGTGAACCCCCAAATCTTTGGGGCAATCCCATGGTCAGCCTCATTTTACAGACGAAGAAATGGGGGTTGTGGTAGGTGCCACCAGGGTAGAAGACACAGGATGGGAATCCAGCTGGGGTGGACAGGGAGGGGTCTCAGAGCTCTGCTGGAGGGGAGGAGAGGGGGCTGCAGGGCCCCTGCGGGGAAGGCAGGGCTGGGCAGCTCCCCAGGCCTGCCTCTGATCTGGGCAGCAGCCAGGGTGGTCCCCCGTCCTCCTCCCCGCGCCACCCCCAGCTTCCTCGGTGGGAGGATGAGGCCGGGCATTTCCACTTCTTTCTGGAAGGTTCCGGAGGTTAATGAGGGCAAAGCACGTAACACCACTCGGGATGAAGTTCTGGGAAGAGAGGAACCTGGATCTGGGCTGAGGGCCAGGGGCAGGGCGGGAGACAGCACCTCTGCTCACGGAGCCTGACCGCCCGCTGTCCCAGGGCCACAGCTTGGCCCCTCTGCCCAGCCACCAGGCCCCTGAGGGGTCTCTGAGAACGGCAGAGACATTGACCGGAGGACTCCTCTGCCTTGACAGGGCAGGAGACCCCTTCTCTCCCCACCGTGGACCTGCTCCGGCCTGGGCTCTTTGGGAGCTGGACTCCTGGGGCCTGGGGAGTGTGGCCGGTATGGCTGTGGTTGTCCCCAGCTGGGCTGCGTTACGTCTAAGGTGCAGTTGGCTGGGTGAAGGGAAGAGCGGGTTCTCAATGCCACCTGCACCCCGGAGGGACGCCAAGCCCACAGCAAAGCCCCAAGGAGTTAAGAGCTGCAGGCAGACTGGACCTCGAGCCTATATCTCCAGGCTCAGTCCCCAAGGTGGGGACGTTTATCTCGGGCTGACCTCTCCCATTCCACCTTTCCGTGCGTCCCCGGCTGCCTGTCCTCCTGCCCGGGCTGCGTGCTGGGTACCAGCGACAGGGACAGCCTGACCACAGCCCCCTGTCCTACGGGAACAAGGGGGCCAAAACAGAGGGACAGACCCCAAGTAGGCAGTCCTGAAGTGCCATGGGAAGCATTCCCAGCCTGCAGGAAGGAAGTTCTGCGCCCTCTTAGGGGAGAGTTTCTTCTGTTGGGCGGTGCAACACGGTGGGTCCACTGCAGAGAGGGTGGGGACGCATGTGACATGCCCACAGAGGGACAGCAAGAACTTACCTGCTTAGGACTCAGTGTTCTCGTATCCCCCTAGGACCCAGCACTTCTGCTCATGGTATTTCCTCTCTAGAGAGAAACGTGTGCTCTTGTCCAGCAGAAGCCATATCCAAGAATGCTCATGGCAGCCATATTCATAACAGGCCCAAACTGGACACAGTACAGAGGTCGTCCATGGGTGAAGGGCATTGTGGGGGCTCCATCCGCACTGTGGAATGCTATTCAGCAACGATGAAGTGTGGAGAGTTGACCCAGGCAACCACGTGAGTGACTGTCCTGGACTTGATTGCACTGAGAGAAGCCTGACGCAGAGGAATCTGCACTGTGTGATCCCATCCGTAGGGAGATCAGAACCAGGCAAGACTAACCAGGGGTGGTCAAGCTGGGGTAGAGGTTGTCCCTGGACTGGGGCACGAGAAAGTCTGCTGGAGGCTGCAAATGTTCTAAATCTCCATCTGGGTGATGGTTACCCAGGTGTATACCTGTGTAAAAATCCATCAAGCTGTTCACTTAAGACGTGTGCGTTTGGGCTTCCCTGGTGGCACAGTGGTTAAGAATCCTCCTGCCAATGCAGGGGACACGGGTTCAAGCCCTGGTCCGGGAAGATCCCACACGCCTTGGAGAAACTAAGCCCGTGCGCCACAACTACTGAGCCTGCGCTCTGGAGCCCGCGAACCACAACTACTGAAGCCCGTGCGCCTAGAGCCCATGCTCCGCAACAAGAGAAGCCACTGCAATGAGAAGCCTGTGCACTGCGACAAAGAGTAGCCCCTGCTCGCCGCAACCGGAGAAAGCCCTCACGCGCAGCAACGAAGACCCAACGCAGCCAAAAATAATTTTTTTTAAAAAATATGCGTTTTACTGTAAGAAAAGAAGTCCATGTTTATTCAGTAAGTATCTGTCACTGTGTGCCACTGTGGCCACAGCAGGGAACAGACAGGCCTCTGGCCCTGGGGAGCTTGGGGGGTGGGGAGCCGTCTGCTGCCCTGGGAGGCCTGGGCCTTCTGTACTGAGCACACCATCAGGCGGGCTGCCCCTCACTCAGGCACAGGCCAGAAAGACATGGGTGGGAACCAGCAGGGGAGGGAGGGGACAGAAGTCACACAGAAGGTCCCAGGGATGCTAGGAGGGACAGTGGAGGTCCTGCTGAGGGCGGGTAGGGCAGGGGGACCCCGGTGAGCTGAGGGCTAAAGGGCGCCCGGAGGCCAGGGTCCCAAGTGCCCAGGTAATAGGAAAGGACCTTTGTATTCTATTACAAGTTAATCAAGAGGTGTTGCCTAGGGCTTCCCTGGTGGCGCAGTGGTTGAGAGTCCGCCTGCCGATGCAGGGAACACGGGTTTGTGCCCCGGTCCGGGAAGATCCCACATGCCGCGGAGCAGCTGGGCCCGTGGGCCATGGCCGCTGAGCCTGTGCGTCCGGAGCCTGTGCTCCGCAATGGGAGAGGCCACAGCAGTGAGAGGCCCGTATACGACAAAAAAAAAAAAAAAAAAAAAGAAGTGTTGCCTATATGCTTATATTAAACATAATGGCCCATCTCTGGGAACCCTGCCTCCCAGGTAATGACTGTTAAGCTAAAATACCTTTGATTAGCTCACGGGGCACATCCTGAGCAGGCCCACCTGTGGATGACTGCGGGAAGGAAGAAATTAACACCTCCCCTCCGGAGTCTGGCAGGAACCAGGACTTCACCTCCTTCCCTTTTAGTATAAAAGAAGCCTGGGGCTTCCCTGGTGGCGCAGTGGTTGAGAGTCCGCCTGCCGATGCAGGGGACACGGGTTCGTGGCCCGGTCCGGGAGGATCCCACGTGCCGTGGAGCGGCTGGACCCGTGAGCCGTGGCCGCTGAGCCTGCGCGTCCGGAGCCTGCGTGTCCGGAGCCTGTGCTCCGCAACGGGAGAGGCCACAATGGTGAGAGGCCCGCGTACCGCAAAAAAAAAAAAAAAAAAAAAGCCTGATTTCTAACTTGGGACAGATGGTTCTTTGGGATTCGCGTCTACCATCTTCTCAGTCTGCTGGCTTTTGGAATAAAGTCGCTATTCCTTTGCCCCAGCAGCTCATCTGCTGATTTAGTGGCCTGCCGGGCAGCGAACAGTACAAGCTCGGACTCAGTAACACCCACAGAGCACCGAAAGCTGTGGAAGTGGAGAGCCCTTTGAGCAGGGGTGAAGGGTGCGCTGGAGCCCTCCCGGGAGCGCCTCCCCATCCTGTCCCACCCCCCTCCGCCAGCAGTCCGCCCCCCCACCTCACCGTGGCTCCAAGGCTCCTGGTGTCTGTCGGCCCAGCCAGGGCCTGTCCAGAGCTGGAGCGGGGAGGCTGTGGCGCCAGAAGCCACGACAAGTTTATGTTCTGGCTCCTGCCGTGCTGGCCCCACGCCGAGTCCCCTGTCCTGCCTACAGCCATGCTTCTCGCCTGGGAGCTGGCAGAGGCTCAGCCAGGGTTCTGGAGTTCAGGGTCTCCTCAGAATCACGCCGTGCCCCCCAGCCCTGGGCCATCTCTGCTCAGGGGTTGACTTGAGAGCTGTGCCTGGCTCCTTTGCCCTCACCTCCCAGCCCCAGCCCTGCTCCTTCAAGTCCAGCCTGGTGCCACCTCTTCCAGGAAGTCCACTCGGAACATGTCTACCCTCCATGGAAAGGGGGTGCCCTTGGTTGCTCCGAGAGGCTGGGGCAGAGATCTGGGCCCAAGACTCTGGATTCCCAACCTTTATCTTTCAAAACCCAAGACTCTTGGTTTTCCACTTGCCTTGCCTCATTTTTCCGCTTTGGGAAGGGGCAGTTTTCACCCACAGGGGCTGGGGCTGAGGGACTTCAGTGACCGCAGTTCTGGGGAGGCCTCAGAGAAAGGGGACCTCTGAGCTCCTCCTGGCAGCCCTGCTCGGCCACTGTTGGGACCCCCATGCCCACAGGGCACCTCAGGGACACCGGTCAGCAGCCGTGTGCCTGCCCCCGCCCACCTAGGCTTCGGCCCAAGACCACTCTGGGCCACCTTGGGTTGCCCCGAGAGACCTGCAGTCTCTCCCCGTCCCCGCACAACGGGTCCCTGGGGAGAACTGGCAGGGAGCAACATTCCACTTCACACTGCCCCCAGCTCAGTCAGGGTCTAGAACGTTCCCTCTGTCTCTGTATTTTCTCTTTCTGACTTCCTGTCTGTCTGTCTCTCTGCTTCTGTTTTTCTCCACTTGTTTCTCTGTCTTTTTCTCTGTCCTCCCAGGGAGATTGGGGGCCATGCTAGGAGTGGGTGACTTTGTCAAAATGCCTTTGCAGCAGCTTGTCTGCAAAGCAGACATAAGACCAGCCCTTTGTCCCGGAGTTGCGGTGAGGATCAAGGAGGATGAGGCATGGCCTGCACATAGTAGGGGCTCGGTCTGTGGCTTCCTCGTCCATAAAAGGAGGGTGATGGGAACGGCCCCTGGCTCCTGTGAGGACGAGTGAGAGGGTGCTCCCGAAGTTCTCAGCACTGAAAAGTGCCTCCTGAGCTCTGCTGACATCAGCGAGCTCTACTCATAGCCATTCTCTGAGGTGCCCCACTACCATTGCCCCACTTTACAGATTAGGCAAATGAGGCTCAGGAAGGCCGAGTGACTTGCCCGCAGTCACACAGCAGGTCTTATTGTAGTAGTGTAGCCAGGATTTGAACTCGGTGGTCTGGCTCCAGGGCCCACGTGCTTTGCTTTAGGCCTCGGTTTTAAACTTGGCTTTAATGCTCTCTGACTAAATGGGGCAGGCGGGGGGTGTCGAGATTGGCCTGGCAGGGGGAAGCTGGGAACAGAACCTGACCCCGCCTGTGAATGACTCTCAGCCGGCCCCCTCCAGGCATCTCACAACTGGCCGGTCCAGACCTCTTGGCACACCGCTGTCAACTCGGCCTGGAGCCTGCCAGGCAGGGCTCCCCGTGGCCCCGGGCTCAGTCTAGAGCTCTGCACTCAGCCTCTGTGGGTCCATAGCTGGGCCTCTCTGACCCCTGTGGGGGGGGGTGTGCCCTTGCCCCCCCTCAGCACCTGCACCCAGCTCCCTCCCCCGGCCTGCTCCTCCCTCTAATCCACTTTCTCTGGCTTCCTCTGTTCTCCTAGGTCCTGTCTCCTCCCAGAAGTCCTCTCTTGGGTCCCGGCCGAGACCTGGCATTGGGAGGGGGGAGGACAGAAGGGTGGCATGAGAAGGCCTTTCCTCTGGGCAGGGACAGCTTCCCCGGGAGACCCTGTGGGCAAGGGGCCTCCAGCTCATTACAATCCTTGAAGTCTGGGGAAGGGGAAGGGCCTGGCTCCAAAATACAAAAAAAAAAACCCCAAATTTTAAAATAGTAAATGTTTACTTAAATTTCTTCTAAATGTCAGTTTCATCCATTGTTAAATTTAGCATTTTAAGACATGTCCCTGTGCTTGAAAACAATTTGTAGGTCACATTACATTCTCTCACTTTGGAAGAATCCCCAAGATTCCTAAGAATGCACGATGTTTGTAGAGAAATCAAGGCCAGCAGCAAATCAAATGAGTGCCTGGAATCCAAAGAGCTTCCAAAGCTAAACTATAAAATTATTTTCAAATATTTTTACAGCCACAGAAATGCATATAAAGTTGGGGCATATGTGCATTTTTTGGATTGTGGTGCAAAAGCAAACAAAAAACTTGTAACATAAAATGTATCACCTTAACCATTTCGAGGGGCACAGCTCAGTACTGCTAAATACGTTCATACTGCTGTGCAACCAGTCTTCTGAAGTTTATCATCTTGCAAAACAGAAACTCCATACCCATTAAACGACAAGCCCCCATTCTCCCTCCCTGAGGCTCGAACCCTGGCAACCACCGTTCTACTTTCTATTTCTGAGTCTGACTGCACTAGACATCACATATCAGTAAAATTGTATAGCATTTGTCTTTTTGTGACTGGTTTATTTCACTTAGCATAATGTCCCCAAGGTTCATCCCTGTTGTAGCAGGTGTGCGGATTTCTTCCTTTTTAAAGGCTGAATCATATTCTGCTGTATGTGTATAGACCACATTATCTTTATCCATTTATCCATCAGTGGACACTTAGATGGTTTCTACCTCTTGACTACTGTGAAAAAAAGCTGCAGTGAACAAGGGTGTGAAAACCCCTGTTTTCATTTCTTTGGGAAATATACCCAGAAGTAGGATTGCTGGATTATACGATAATCCTATTTTTAATCTTTTGAGGAACATGGTATGGGTGCCTTTTTAAAAATTTATTTTCCAGTTTTACTGAGATATCATTGACACTCAACATTTGTTGTAGGTTAATGATTTGACATAGGTATGGACTGGGAAATGATCGCCACAATAGCTTACATCGTCACCACATATAGTTGCAAGTTTTTTCTTGTGAGGAGAACTTTTAAGATCTACTCTCTTTGCAACTTTCAAACATACAATACAGCATAGTCACTGTACATGACCTCCCCAGGACTTATTTATCTTATAACTGGAAGTTTGTACCTTTGGACCACCCCTCATTTCCCCCCCCGCCCCGCACACCCCACTGGGTGCATTTTTAAATGTTTATTGGGGTGGAGTGGAGCCCTGGCTGATGCAGCTCCAAAAATAGTCCTGTGTGATAGGCAAGGCACGCGGTACACAAGCTCAGGAGATCCAGAAATAAAATTTTAATTTCCTATCACTCAATGTAATCTTGATCAGACCCTCACTTCTCATCTCAGCCAATTCGGATGCGACCCCCTCCCTGGGGTGGCACCCAGGGGGCTCACCTTTGTCTAAACCTCTTTCCCCATCCCTGGCAGAGGCTGGAGGGGTAGCTGGTCCTCCTGGCCCTTCCAAGTCTCCTCTGATGCTCAAAGACCCAGACTCTGCAATTCAAGCACTTTTTTCTTTCTACGCTACTGATTTGCCGTGAATTTCATAGACATGCTTTGAAACTCAAGAGCGGCCTCCTGTCCTGTGCCAGGAGTCCTGAGACTTCCCACGAGGCTTAGGCGCTTTTGCTAGTGTGGGTCCAGATCTTAAAACTTATATTTCACGACCACTTTGCTATAGAGGTGGATGCAATCCAGGCTGGATTCATTGTTACATATTCATTCCTATTCGTTCTTCCTTCTGATTCTAAAAGAAATCGAAACATTTTGTAGGTCCCTAAAAATATGTGGGCAGGGATATTCGATTCCAAGGACACGGGTTAGGGGCACAGGAAGTTCAGGGTGGGAAGGAGACCCACACGCTAACATTTCAAAATGTCAACCCACTGAATCTCCAGCACCCAAGTCCATCCACGTCCCTCTTTTGCTCCAGACCCTGCCCAGGAGAACATCCGAGCTCCCTCCCAGCGGTCAAGACCCTTCGTTGGCTGGTTCTCATCTGCCCTTGCAGGCTCAGGTACCAGAGGCCTCTGACACCTCCCTCTTGGATGTTTCCAGAACACCCCAGCCTTCATCACTCCCCATACCTTTGCCCAGGCTGCCCCCTCCCCTGGGAGCATCCCCTTCGCACCTGGACCACACCGTGCACACCTGTGCATCCTTTGAAAGCCAGCTCAAATGTCACTTCCTCTTTGAAGATCCTGGGCCCCCTCCCTCCTCTCTATTCCTCATTCGTTTCTCTGCCGTAGCACTTACCTGCCCTTCGACATCCATCTCTTCCCTTTGACTGTGAACCTCTTGAGGGCAGTTGGTTTTCCCATGGATCCCCAGCACCCAGCACCAGTCCTTGAATGCTGACTACATAAGCAGATGACTGACTCTCGCTGAATGAATGAATGAGGGAAATAGGAAATGAGAGCAGTGGTCTGCTTAGGAAAGGGATCCCCTCTGTAGCCCCCCCCCATAGATGGAGGGTCTGGACTGATGGTGGAGCCAGGCTGAGCTCCCCTCCCCGTCCCGGTCTCTGACTCACCCCCTCCCCAGAGACTGGTTTCTGGGCAAGTGCTGGAAGCTCGGCTTGCCTCCCTGGCTGAATCCTCTGGGTAGACCCCATTCTGCCCCAGGATTCCCTGTGCTCTGAGGGTACTGGGCCAGGGGCCGGGCGGCGCAGAGGAAAGGGCCTCGCATGTCAGTGGGGGTGGGGTCAGGGCGAGCAGCAGCCTGAGGCCCTCCCGGCAGCCCCCACGGAGCCCCCTCCCTTTCTTCTGAAGCGGAGTGATGCAGGGTGCCGGGCACCCCGGGAACCACCGGGAAAAAGGGATGATGGCACCTACTCATAGGCTGTCATGAGAACCGAATGAGAAAACCAGAGTCCAGGTGGCATCTAGTGGGTGCTAAAGGGATGTCATCTGGGGTGCAGCACGGAGAAGTTCAAGACCCTGCAGCGACTACTGTCTCCCTTTGGGATGCCCAGCACCTGAACTCCCTTCCTCTGTCCAGGGCCTTCCTACCTCCCCCCACCCCATCTTCGGAGGCAGGCCCCTCCCTGCACAGAGGCTGACAATGCTGCCTCAGCTTTCCCAGCTTCGTGGGGATGCAGGGGGTGCGGCTGGGTAACAGTTGTGGTGGCAGCACCTGGTGTCCAGAGTCGGCATGAGATGAGGGGTCTGGCCAGGGCGTCAGTGGGGGTGTCCGCACCAAGCCGCTTCTGGCGTGTGATTTGGGGCGTTGTCCCTGGCTGGGTGTGGCCTTTGGGCCTGGTTCTCTGGCTCTCCGGGAGAATCCATGGCACACTCGATAGCCTCTAATGATCCCCTTTCTATTTAAATTAGTCAGAACTGGTTTCTGTTGTTTCGAACCAGAAATCTGGGAAGTGTGGCCTCCAAAAGCTAAGGGGATTGTGGGTAGCATCATTAACGATCTAGTGCCCAGAAGAAGGGAGGGTTTGATCTGTTCATGTCCGCTCTGTGGAGCAAGAACACAGAAGGGAGGCCCAGCTCCACTCTGGAAGCTGTACTCCAGAAGGGCTCGTGACAAAGTGGAGGTTTCTGGGGGACCATGACCAGGTCAGCGTGGGTCTAGAATTCATAGTGGGATAGGGGAGCCTGGCTTGGAGCTGACTAGGCTGAAGGCTCTGGGGAGAACAGCCCACGGTGGTGGGGAGTGAGCCCCAAATTTACCAAGAAGCCAACAAACGTCTTCTCACTCCCCAGGGGGCTTCGCCCAAACCCAGGGATGGGGGTACATGCCTGAAGGATGAACAGGCAGAGGGGGCAAATCTCAGTAGCTAAGGATGACTGATAAGGGCCTTGATAAACAACCTGAAAAAAATAACCCTAAGTACGCTGAGAAACCATTGTTTTCCTACCGATCACTTAGCCAAAGATCACAGATTGATAATTAGCGTGCTAGCGAGGACACAGGGGAGCTGGCACTCTCCTGCATGTTGATGTCTGTGTACACTGAAACCACTGCAGCAGGAAATTTGGCACATCCTACGGAAGTCCTGCCCACACATCTTCTGACCTAGGGATTCCATTTCTAGGAATTTATCTTTGGTTACATTTGCTCACGTGCAAAATGACGTGTGAGCCATGCTATTGTTCGGTGAAAGCAAATGATGGCGGCCACCTGCTCATCCACTAACAGGGGACATCAAAGAGATGACGGATGGTACCTCCACACCACAGAAAACTGAGTAAGCGGCAAAGAGAACAAGGGTGTTTTTTGCATACATATGTGCACGGCTCTCCAAGATAAAATAAGTGAAACTCTCAGTGTAACCACTAAGCTACTATTTGTGTATGAAAGAAAAAAAAAAAACAACAACCCCACATGTCTGCTGATGCACTGTAGGCAGAGCCTGTGTCCAGAAGGGTGCACAGGGATCAGGAATAGTGGCTGCCTCAGGGCAGCAGAAGTGGCTGGGAGAGAAGAGAGACTGACTTTTCACTGAAGGCATTGTAAACCTTCAATACCTTCTGAATTTGGCAAAGCATGCATGTAGTGTATAAATAACAAAACAGTAAAAGAAAACAAAATGTGACAGGAAATAGAACCTGCTAGGCACCCCGACATGAAGTGTGTCCTGGGTGTTTGGGGCAGGTGTCACTGCTCCCTCTTTGCAGGTGATGAAATGGAACCAGCTCGGAGAGGTTCAGGGAGCCACCCAGCGTCACCCAGCAAGGGAGTAGTGGGGCTGGGGCTGGGACCCAAGTCTGCAGTCATGCTTGGGGCAATACCTTCACCAGGATCCGGCTGTCCAGGGCCAGTTGCTGCTGTGTCAGCCCCGGACTGTGACCGCTAGATCTGGGAAGAGGGACATTTCTAGAAACTCGGCTCTAGACACCCAGTCTGGGAGAAAGCTCGTGCCCCCTGTGGAAAGGCCCTCAGTCACGGAGTTCTGGGGAAGCCAGGCCTAGCCCTGCCAGGGGACAGCTGTGTGACCTCCAGCAAGTAATTTCCCCTCTGTGAACCTGAGCGCCTCATCCAGGTTCCCACTGAGGGGATGTAAAAGCCGTAAATGAGGTGACGACTGCGAAAGCTCCCTCCTCGCAAACAGGTTCACCCAAATCATCCAGGTCTTTCAGACTGGCCCCCGCACCTCTGGATCCCCCAAATCTGAGCTGTCCTGCTTCACCTCCTTCTGGGTCCACGCAACTCTAACACAAACACTCCTATTGTTTACTACGTTCATCCGATTATTCATCCATTCAGTTTACACCTTTGCAGGGCCTCCAAGCGTCGGCCTCGGGTGGCCAGGGCTATCCTCCTCTCACGACCCCACCCGCGCATCCCCGCACTTGCTCACGCCTCCCAGAGCACACTCGGGCCCACAGCCCTTGAGCGCCTGGGTACAGGCACTCGGACCACGCCCGCCGCCCACAAGGACCCGTGGCGCAAGTCACCGGGGGCCCTACGGCTCCACTAGACTAGACGGGAGCCCATCGCCCCTCAGCTCCAGCCTGCGCTCCCCAACCCCTCAGCGCAGGCCCCTCCCCTAAACCGCCCCAGGTGCCCAATGAGCGCCTTGGCTCGGGCAGGCCCCGCCCACCCCGGGGAGATCCGGCTTCCGATTGGTCCGCCTGGGCGCTGTGTCCCTCCTCACATAGGGCGGTGGCGGGGTGAATGAAGTGGGAACGAGTCCTCCGCCCCCGCGCTTACCTACCAGGCCCAGCAGGGCCCGCCCCGCCTGCGCCCAGTCCAGCGCCCGCCCGACAGCCGGCGCTGCCCAGGACCCTGGCGTCCGGCTCCTCCACTCGGGCCAGGACCCCGCGTCGCGCACCCACGATGGCCAAGCGCAGCTCGCTGTTCATCCGCATCGTGGAGGGGAAGAACCTGCCCGCCAAGGACATGTGAGCACGGCCGGAGGAGGGAACCCCAACTTTCCGGGGAGGGGCGCTGCCCCTTATGCCTGCCTGACCTTTCTGGGGTCCACACGGCCCGCCCACAAGTAGAGCAGTGGTGAGGGTGTGGCGAGTGTGGCTGCAGTGGGAGACTGGCAGGGAAATGGGGACAGTGCACCGGACAGGGGGTGACAGGGAAGGGCCGGGGTCTGGGGAGGGGGCGGGGATCTGTAAGGGACCTTAGTGAATAGGGAGGGAGAGAACGGCCGCTCGAGAGAAGGGGCTTTGATAGGACAGGAGCTGGGCGTGGGGGAGACATCGAAAAGGAGTTGTCTCCATGCACTGCCGGCGCGGGGGGGGGGGCGGGGTGTGGCTGGAGGGTGTGAGGTGCCCCCCTAGAAACGAGGGTTCTTCCTCAGTAGTTCTGGAACCCTTAGTACCTGGGAGTGCACGGGAAACACCATGTGGCCCAGGGGCTGTCCTGGGGCTTCCTGCTGTGCATTTGGGAAGGGAGAGGCTGGCCTGAGGAGTGGACCTTAGGTCAGGAGGCTGGGACCGGTGCAGGATGGGGTGGCTGTGTAGTAGCTGCTCTTGTACCCTCGGCTTTACCTGAGCCATTGCCTTTAATCCTCACAACCACCCAGCAAGGTCGTTCTCACCATTCCATTTTACAGATGTGGAAACCGAGGCTCAGAGACGTGAAACGCTGGCTCCAAGTGGCGGAGCAAGGTCTTGAGTCTAGGGCTCCTAACAAGCACTGACACCTAGGACCTTCCCTGGCCCCTGGCCAGATTTGAGGAGGTTTCCGAAGCCCCTGTCCCACCCTCCTCAATAGGTGCCAGAGCTGAGCAGTCCGATGCCATCACTGGCTCCCTTGTATGAGCCTTAGGCAGCTCACTGTCCCCAAAGCCTCACTTTCCCTGCTGTAAACTGGAGGTGGGAATCCCTGTCAGATAAGAGTGGGCCTGGCTGCCTAGAGGAGGGGGCGGGGGCGGGGGAGCCCGGAGGCAGCATATGGTCCAAAGTCTGGCAGCCTCCCCACCCCCGGGCTCCTCAGAGGGCTCCCAGATGCAGAGAGGTGGTGGACTGGGGATGGGGTGCAGGAGGACAGGGCAAGGGCATCTCCCTCACGCGCACAGTGGCCCCCGTGAGTTTCCCAGCACGCTCAGCGCCATGAGCAGTTCCAGTTCAAGGCCCCCTGGGCCTGGCGAGGCCAGGCTCAGCGGTTGCCATGGCAATGGATGAGGGAGGGTGCTGGGCGGGCCGGGTCAAGGTGGGTTTCTCTGCGTGGGGGGGAGCTGGGGTGGGAGCTGGGAATGTGGTCTCTCAGGTGGGAAGGCAGATGAGCTCTGAGAAGGGTCTCAGCCTCCAGGCCCAGCCTCTAAGCACGCCCCATGCGGGCACTGGTATCTAGGTCAGCTTGGCCTCCTCTGGCTGGTGGCGGCTGGGAGGAGCAGCCCCTCCATCTGTTGTCTCCCTCCCCATCCCTGCAGCGCTGGCCCTAGTGCCTGACTCTAGGCTTTCACCAGCCTAGGGCGGTGAAACTGTGGACTCAGCCTACCTGGGAGCCATGGTGCCCGGTTCCCTGCCCAGCCCTGCCTCTGCACAGCTGAGGGACTCCACCAGGCGCCTCCATCCCCAGGGGAGGGGCCACCAAGTTCTGAGGGTTCTGCCTCCAGAATCTTTCCTTGCCCTGCCCTCCGGCCTCCTCACCTCCCCCAACCTCCTTCCCGCTGCCTTCCGCATAGAGGCTGGTGTGCGCAGCTCTGACCCGTCAACCATCTCTTAAATCCAGCTGCGAACCTCCGCCACCTCGGCCCCTCACATTTAGGCTACTGGCTTTCACAGCCCTGCTTTTGCACATGCGTGAGTCTTCTGCCTTGCCCCTGTTCCACGCCTTCCGGCACTTTGGGTCAGCTGGAGTTAAGACGAAGCCCTTGGTAGCAATTGCTCCTTCGTGGGCTGCCTGCACCACGTGACCCTGGGGGCAGGAACCGTGACTCATTCGTCTTGGCAGGCCGGGTCCCTTAAGAGATGCCTGGTCCACGGTAGGGGAGATTCAGATGTGTCCAGGACCCCCCCATTTAATTCTCTTATTAACCCTATAATGTAGATATGCTCCATTTGTAGATGGGGAAACCGAGGCTCAGGATGGGGAAGTCCTTTTCCAAGGCCACACAGCCAGTAGAGGGAGAAGTCAGGGTTCAAACCCAGTCTGCTGCTGACAGGCCAACCTAGCTGGACCCAGGTTGCAAGCTTGCCGGGGGGGGCGGTGCTCAGCGGGGACCGAGCCTCGCAAATGCCACGCAGAGCGTTTGGCTCAGGCATGGTGGGGGTTTGGAGATCACAGGAGACCCTCCCCAAGTGCTGGAGGCACGGGGGGTGGTGAGCCTGCCCCACTGGGCCTCATCGGCCCCAGCTTGGCTCTCGAGCAGCATCCCTTCCAGCTGGGACTTGCATGCTTCTGAGGACGGGGAGTTCACTTTCATTCATGGTGACCCATCTTGACTGAGACAGTTCTGAAGAAGGACGTCATCACACAGTGACCACCTGCCTCCTGGCCACTTCCACCCATGGGATTTTAGTCCCCTTAAGGGCACAGAGCACAGCTGTGCACCCTATCACCAACAGCTTCCAGAGCCCACCTGTTTCTGCCCACCCATCCTTGGGTGCCTGCGTCAGCCATACAGGAGCTGAGTCTCATGGTGACCAGTGACCCACTGGCTCCCACGCCCAGTGGCCCTGGGGACGGGCCCCGGACTATTTCAGGGTTTGCCCTGATCCTCCCCGTTCCACAGCCTGGAAACTGCCAAGGCCCTAAATATAGAGGCCCCACAAGGATCCAGCCTGGGCCAGCAGTGGCGGTGAGTGGCTTGGAGAAAGAGAAGTGGGAGAGGGGCCCAGCCCAAGGGCAGAAGGCCCAAGTCCCAACAGCTGGCCAGGGGCCACAGCTGGGCTCAGGTCCTTAAATCTGGCCTCAGCCCACTCTTGACACTGCTCCCTTCCGGCCCTCTGATCCAGCCACCCAGCTCATGGCCGCCCTGCACACTAGGTCTGTTCCTGCCCGCAGGCCTTTACCCACCCCAGTGACCTCGCCTGCAACAGGAGCCCCAAACCTCACTGTTCAGTAGGGATTCATTCGTTGAGCTGAGCAGTGAGCGGTGCTGGGCCTACAGGGAAAAGCAAGAGATTCCTCGGCCCCGGGGCTGCCAGGAGGCCCCAGACCAGGAGGCAGAGGAGGCCTTGTGGTGGGGGACAGCCACTGAGGTCTCAGCCCACCCTGACCTCTCCCTCCTTGCTCCAGGTTACACATGCAGCTCCTGGGCCTGGCCACCCAGCCCAGCTCCCGCGGTGCATGGGGCCCTGATTGCTTGAGGCCCGGAGTCCCCTGGCTTGGAGGCGTTGGGATGCAAGCTGGGATGTTCCCAAGGGGCTCTCTGGAGGACAGGGCTCTTGAATGATGGAGGACAGGGTTACAGACGGAAGGAGGAGGAGTCCAGGGCAGTGCTAACATTTACTAAACACCTCCCACGGGCTGGGCCTCACATCATGCCAGGGACCCAGGGAACCTACCCTGTGAGCTGGCATTACAGGTCCCACTCTACGGGGAGGCGGGGACCAAGTCTTAGGAAACATTTCCCATCAGTGTCAGGAGAACCTTTGGAGATGTTTGTCTCCAGTAGCTTCCTCTGCTGGAAGATCCCCTTTTGAGAAGGGAAGCTAGGCTTGGAATTCCCCCATCTCCAACATGCAAATACACTTCCTTTTTAAGGATGCCAGGCCTGAAGGGCACTTCTGAAGACAGGCCGCCCCCGCTTCTTGCCCGGTAGTGGCCCTGGGCCTGGCCGGGGCTGCCCTCAACCCCGGGAATCAATTCCCCACCAACAGTGACAGGAGGAACCAAGCCGTCCTGGGTTGCCTGGCCCATTCGGTCTTTTCCAGATGGCTGGGAGCTTGAGGCCGATGGTTTTATTCATTCGTTCATTCATTCATCCATTCATCCAACAAACACTCACGGGACCCCAACTTGTGCCCTGTCAACACAGAAGCGGTCCCCACTCTCAGGTAGCTCATAGACAGGTAGGGGAGGCAGCTGATGACAGTACGTCCCTAGCAGTGCTGGGTTGGAGGGAAATGTGCCAGGGAGGGGGCTGGCGGTGGGATGGCAGGGGAGCCCTTACTCCGGGCCTCTGGGACAGGAGAGGGCTCTTAGTGAAGGGGACCGAGGAGGGGTCTTAGGAGGAGTGGGAAGGCAGTCCAGGCGGGAGGCACAGGAGGAACCGAGTCGGAGTGGAGAGAGTGAGGGGCTGACTTGTTTGAGGGTAGGCCTTTGTGACTGTTGTTTCTGTCTTCCCTGGCTGGGGTGGGGCAGGGGTGGGGGGCCTGTGGGAGGCGGCAGGAAGGAGAAGCACCCTTTCCGGAGCTGGAGAAGCAGCGGGCAGGGGCGCCTTGGTGCACGATCCTGCCTTTGCGCCACCAGCCCCCTCCCAGACCGAGGGTGGAGGCATACTTTCCTGCCTGAGGAATCTTTGGGTCCCAGCCCGGGACCTGGTGCCTCAGCCTTGACTGTCCTTTTCCTGGGGTCACTGGGAGCCCCTGGAGGAGGGAGGAGGGGTGCCCACGGCCGGCCACCCCATCAGTCAGCCCCTCCCGCCCGTCTCTTGCAGCACGGGCAGCAGTGACCCCTACTGCATCGTGAAGGTGGACAACCAGCCCATCATAAGGTACCTCCCTCACCCCGCCCCCACCCGAGGGTGAGTGAGATGGGCTGCCCCCCCCCGCCCCGCCCGTTCTGACTCACACATCTGGCGGGTGTGTGTGTGTGTGTGTGTGTGTGTGTGTGTGTGTGTGTGTGAAATTTGTGTGGCGAGGGCTTGGAGCATCTGATTCCCTGGAGCCCATCAGGCCCTAACAGCCTGCTAGGAGGTGAGAAAGACCCACTAGTCTTGCTAATTACTGCCCTTAACGCCCATGGAGGGATTATTAACCGTGGGCTGAGTGCTCAGCCAAGGGCCTCTCACCGACTCTGTTGCTCTTTACAACCCACAGAAGGGACAGCTGATGATGACTAGTAACAACAGCTGTCACTTAGGGAATGTGGTCTGTGCCAGGCCCCGTGAGAAACCTTTTCCAGCCCGTTTAGTACTTCCAGTGAGCTCCGTACAATAGCGTCACATCCCGTTTACAGAAGAACTAACTTGCCCAGAAGGGCCACTTCCCCTGGGCATCCCTTTCTCCATGGGCTCCATGATTCTGGGCAGGGTCTTTGCTGTTTGGTCCCCTCTCTCACCCGGGCCTTTGCCTCAAAGTTCATGGCCAAAGCCGCTCAGCTCTTCTGCCCATCTGGGTGTCCACTGCTGACTGACAGCCAAGGCTGCCAGGCTCAGTTCTTCTCAGTGCAAACGCCTTTTTTCCAGATTCTCTGCTGAGCATGGACACCGTGACGGGGGGAGACATGCATGCTCTGATTGTCTCAGTAGCAGACAGGGAAACCACGGCCCCAGAGGTCAAGTGACCTGTCCAGGAACTGGCTGGGCTGAAGGTGGTCCCCTGAGCCTCATCTGGGTCTTTGGGGGAGTTTCAGCTTCCCCACATGCACATACCCTGCCTAACCCTATGTGTTGAAGGTTCTGTCCTGGGTGGTTCGGCCAGAACTGGGTGAGGCTTTGCCCATACAGGACCTCTGTGGGTCAGGACCCAGAGCTTGGCTCTCAGGGCCCCCAGGAGGACTCTCTGTCTCCAGAGTCGGCTTGGCCATCCCCCTGCCCCTACCCTCAGTAAGTCTGTTCAGCATCAGGAGCCAGGGGGAGGCTTTGGTCCTGGCTCTGCCACTGTCCTGCTGTGTGACCTGAGGCCAGCTACTGCCAACTCGGGTCTCAGTTTCCCCAAATGGAAAATGGCCTGATAGACGCAGCCTGTGCCCCAGCCGGGGCAGAGAGGAAGGTCAGGAGGGGATGATTGGTGATGGACGGTGGGTCCGGGACAGGAAGAATCATCACCTAGCAGAGCAGTTTTTCCCGGGAATGGAGGCAGATGTGGGGAAAGGTGGGCTCAAGCCACACAGCCCCGCCTCGTCCCAGCCCGGGGCCTGCGGGCTGCCCAGGCAAGCGCTGAGGGTCCTCTCTTGCAGGACAGCCACTGTGTGGAAGAGCCTGTGCCCCTTCTGGGGCGAGGAGTATCAGGTGCACCTGCTGCCCACCTTCCACTCGGTGGCCTTCTACGTCATGGACGAGGATGCCCTCAGGTGGGTGGGACCCCGGTCCTCAGCTGGGGCCCAGACCCCACCACTCGTCCCCCTCTGGCCCGTTGCCCTGCTGGGACTGCTGCTCACGGCATCCTCTTTACAGCCTGGAGGGCGGGGGAGCCCGGGGGGATCTGGAAGGGGCAGGGTTTGGATGTGCGGTGTCTGTGTATGTGGGTGTGGGTTCACTGTGCTCCCGCCACATCACGCGTGTGCACGTGCACTGGGCTGTGTGTGCACGGGGATGCAAGCTAGGAAACAGGCCCCCGGAGAGAAGAGCCTGGCGTGTTTCTGGGCACGCGTGTCAGTCCACGGGCGGAAACATATCCCGTGCCCGTGAGAGGGCCTACAGAAGGGTCATGGGTCCGGCTCCGTGGGCTCCCGTAAGTGACTGGAGTGTTAGTCTCCCTTGCTCCCGCCAGGGGCCCTGAACTGCCTGGGAGGGGGTCCTGGGCTCCGCACCGAGCCCCGCCCAGCTCTGGCTCCCTCTCCACCCTCCAGCCGGGACGACGTCATCGGGAAGGTCTGCCTGACCAGGGACACCCTGGCTACTCACCCTAAGGGTAAGATCCCGGGAGGGAGCCCACTCCTGCTTCTCCTCCCCTGGCCTCCCTCCCCTGTCCCCCCACTGGCCTGCCCAGTCCCCGGCCCATCCTCCATTCTGAGACCCTTCTTCTGGGCTCCTTCAGGCCCCCCTGCTCAGGAAAAGCCATTCCTACCCTCCCCAGAAGGGCCTGTGGCCCTCTCCAACTCCTGCACCCCCGCCTCTGCGCTCCCTTCTGCCCCCGCCCTCAGCTGGGACCACATCCCCCCAGGGCAAAGAGGGGCTGCTAGTGGTGCGATCTGAGGCCTCTGCAGGCAGAGGAAGGGGCCTCTTTATGCTGCATGGGCAAGGTGTGGGAACCCCTCCTCCCAATCTGGCTGGCTCTGTACCCCACGGGGTCCCCTCAGCCTGGGTCCTAGTGTCCTAAGTCTGAGGGGTCGGCCTGGATCGGGGCTAGGCTGGGGAGCGCCTTGGAGGATTCTGGGGATGCTGACATTGTTTGGAGGGGTCAGCCCTGCCCTAGCCTCACCGTGTGACCTGGTGCTGCCTCCTCTGGACTGACTCCCTACCTGCCAATGAAGGTTCAGACCAGGAGCTCTGAGATGCTTCAGGCTCTGCTGGCCGGAGCCCCTGTGACTCTCAAGGGGCCTTCCTGGCACACACCTGCTCCTGTCTGTGAGGCTGGGGCAGGCCTGGGGGCAGGGGCGTCTGCTGACTCCCGGAGCCTCTTGGCCCCTGCCGGGCCTGAGGCCTGTCCTGCCTGTGGCCCCAGCCAGACCGTTGGGGGCCAGTGGCCCTAATGATGCCATCCCCTCGTCGCACCCCCATCTGGGCTTAGGCCTTCCTCCCAGCACTCCTGGGCGAGAGCCACTCTCCCCCTGTTTTAAGATGAGGAAACGGAGGCAGAGAGGCCGGTCCCAGGATGGGTCAGGGTCAGGGCCACCGAATGCAGCATGGCCCAGTAGTGAGGACTTGCCCTTTGACCTCTTTTAACCACGGCTGTTCAGCTTCTGAACCTCAGTTTCCCCATCTGTCACTGGGGACAGCAGCCCCTGCCTCGCGGGAGCTTGAGAGGCTTCCGAGGGGACTGTGCAGAGGCCCGTGGTGCCTGGAGGGGCTGAGAGAGAAGGGCCAGGGCCCTGGCTGAGCCGTGGCCCCTCAGGTTTCAGTGGATGGGCCCATCTGACGGAGGTCGACCCTGATGAGGAGGTGCAGGGCGAGATCCACCTGCGGCTGGAAGTGGTGCAGGGGACCCGGGCCTGCCGGCTGCGCTGCTCTGTGCTGGAGGCCAGGTGAGCCCTGGGAGACTAGGCAGTGGGCCCCACACAACTAGAAAAACCCACTGTGGATGCTGGGCCTCCTCTCCCCCGACCCCACCTCCTGACCCCACGCCTCCTCCCTGGACAGCGGGCTCTTGGGCACACGGGGGCGGCTTCTCTGACCTGAAGACGTTTCCCAGGTGACCCTGCCCAGGAGGCTGTGTCTCTTAGGGGAAGGCACGATGTTCTAATGATGGAAATTCAGGCGTCCTAGAGCAGCGGGGCTGATGGATGACGGGGGACCCTGAACCCTGATCATACAGCCCCAGTGCCAAGACGGGGCTTCCCCTGGCTTTAACTTCAATATGAACTTGGCCCGACTTGGGAGGTGGGCGGGGGTCCCCGGTGGGGTGGGGGGCGGGGGAAGAGTTGCTGAAAACCTCCAGATGGGAGGAGCGGGGTTCTCCCCAGTAGCAACAGCGACTTGGATGGGAAGATGGGCCTGTCACCTGTGACAGGGGACCCCCCACCCCTACCAGGGTATTTTTAGCTGCAGGCCCCACTCCCACCTGGGCCTGAGCGTGGGTCACACACACTCCAGGAGAAGCACCTTCCTGTCTGGCTCCAACTCACCTCCTCCGGCTCCTTGCCTGGCTCTGGGCTGGGAGCAGGCGGTGGCCCCCAGTCTCGCCTGCCGTCCCTCGGAGGACCATGCCGGCGGGCCGGCGCCTGTGGAGGAGCCGCGGGGTGTCTGGCCACTCTGGGAGGAAGACCTCCCTCCTGAACCTGAGGCCTGTGGCTCCCCCGGCTTTATTTTCTGTCCTGGGGCCGGGATGTGGAAGAGGCATAGCCAGCTGGAAAAGGGCTGGCCTTGGGCAGAATCCGTCACATCCCTGACGCTCTGTCATCCTCGCGGGCCATCCACGCCTCTGCTCACCCACTCCCTCCTTCCTCGGCCTCGCCCGGGCCGGGCTCTCTGTAACCCGCACGCTCGCACGCTCACGCGCACACACACACACACACACGTGCACACACGCTGCCCAGACTGTCGGGGACATGACGGCTGGGCCAGCCCGGCCTCCTCTCAGCAAGTGCCTGGGTGGGAGTGGGGGACAGTGGTCGGTCAGCCCTCTGTCTGGCGTGTGAGGGGACTCGTCCCCCAGGCTCCTTGGCTCCAACCCCTGTAAGGAGCTGCCTTTGTGGCAGAAACAGACAGAACATTTCCTCCTCATCTTTCTGGGCAGATTCTCAAGGCCAAACTCTGGAATTTTATTAGACAGTTCTGAGGAGGAGAGAGAAGCAGTCACGAGAGGCATAAAATGGAAAAGACGGAAAAGAGCAGAAAATAATATTTCCAGGGAAGGGAACGGGGCTGGGCTTTGTGGTTCTTCCAGAGGGTTCTAAGCTGGGGGCACTGCAGCCAGCCTTGGGCTTCATAAAGGACCGTCTGTGGAGAGAGGGCAGGATGGTGGTCGGGGCCGCTCACCAAGGCCTCCCTCAAGTAGGGAGGATATTGCGGGGACAGGCCTTCTAGAAGCCCATCATCTCAATTCAAGGGATTATCGTCTCCATTTTACTGATGCGGAAACCGAGGCTCAGGGAGGTGGCCCTTGCCCTGGAAAGGGGGAGGGGGAGGGGGGCGCCCCTGGCCCGGGCTTTCCCACGGCTGAGCCCCGCCCACCAGAGGAGGTGCAGAGGAGCCTTGGAGGACGCCCCCACCCCAGGGGTCCATGGGGTTACCACCGTGGGAATGGCTGGAAAGCTGACAGCCACCCAGCTGGCCAGGCCCAGGATGAGCCCAGCCTTTCCACCCCAGCGTGGGGTTACCCCACAGTGGTGGGGTGTTAGCCCAGGGGACGCTTGGTGACAAGTGGATGCTCTCCTCCCTCGCAGGGACCTAGCCCCCAAGGACCGGAATGGTGCATCTGACCCCTTTGTCCGAGTGCGCTACAAGGGCCAGACACAGGAGACCTCGGTGAGGAGGCTGGGGGACCGGGAGGGGGCAGGGGGTTTTTCACCATCACCTGGGAGGTCAGGTTGGGCCTGCAGTCTTACAGAGGAGACTCAGAAAAGTGGGGCCACCTCTCCGAAAGTGCACAGTGGGTCCAAGCCCTTCTGGTGCCAGCTTCTGTGGCCTCAGTCGCCTTTCACTCCTGGCCCAGATGGGCTGAGACAGCCCACCTGCGGTTAATCTGCAAAGTCCAACAGCTGCCCACGCGACTTTTCTCACCTCTGGGGAACAGCCAGGGTGGTGAGCTCAGTCCTGGCGGGGAGGGCGTCGAGACCTGGGTTCTCAGTCTGCTACCTGGGTTCTCAGCAACCTGCTACCATTTTGCTGTGTGGCCTTGGACAAGTGCCTTACCCACTCTGGGCCTCAATTTCCCCACTTGAGAACCAAGTAGGGGTTTGGACAGGAAGTTTTTACCTCTGCTATTTCGGGGCCTCTGCCCACACCAAGGAGAGGAAGCTTCATCAGGGCCCCTGCGGGGAAGGTGCGGTGTGGGGGGGGTCTGTCCTTGGCTGGGCCTGGGGAGCTGCATGGCGTCAGCCCCCCCCCCCCACTGACACCTTTCTGGGCAGATCGTGAAGAAGTCACGCTACCCACGCTGGAACGAGACATTTGAATTCGAGCTGGAGGAGGGGGTGGCGGAGGCGCTGTGCGTGGAGGCCTGGGACTGGGACCTTGTCAGCCGCAATGACTTCCTGGGCAAGGTGAGCACGCTGCCCCTTCAGGCCGCAGCCGCCCGGCCTCCATCCCGGCCGTCCCGCCCGGCCTCCATCCCGGCCATCCTGTCCGGCCATCCCCAGGAGCCCTGGCACTCCCCAGAGCAGCCACTGGGGCTCAGGGACCCTCGGAAGGTACCCCCTCTTCAAAGCACAGTAGTTGGCAAGGAAGAGACCTGAGGATCCCAGCCCCAGGTTGCCCCCCGACCCATAACGCCTCTGCCCCACCCCCCCAG
The DNA here is from genome assembly GCF_026419965.1 of Kogia breviceps. Classification (NCBI taxonomy): domain Eukaryota; kingdom Metazoa; phylum Chordata; class Mammalia; order Artiodactyla; family Physeteridae; genus Kogia; species Kogia breviceps. The sequence goes on from NC_081323.1 coordinate 82,862,106, forward strand.
GTGGTGTTCAATGTCCAGAGACTCCGGGCGGCCCAGCAGGAGGAGGGCTGGTTCCGGCTGCAGCCCGACCAGTCCAAGAGTCTGCGGGAAGAGTGAGTGCCTGTGGCTCGGTGGCAGGGTTGACAGGGCTGGCGCGCTCTGGGCCCCGGGAGGCAGAGCGTTGGCGCCAGCAGGGAGACAGGTGTGCTGCTCAGGGCTGGGTGGTGCCGCCCCAGGTTTCTCGTGGCCCTCGCGCACCAGGCCAGCATCCTCCTCCATCTGGCCGGATCCTGCCTCTCGCCCCTTCTTACAGTTCTGGACTCAGCCCTGTCCTCAGAGCTCCAAGGCAATACACATCTCCTGCGTTCTGTCTTCTGGCAGATTCTAGAACAAGCCTTCAGATACTTTCCCTTTAAGGGTTTCTCTGCAGACCTTAGACCAGTGTTCAAGTCCCCAGAGCTCTGAGTCAGTGTCCCTGAGCCATAGCTCCTCCCAATTTTCCAGGAATCGGATTACCAGAAAAAATACAGGATATTCAGTAAAACTGAATTTCAGATACACCTTGAATAATTTTTCAGTGTATGTCCATCCAATATCTGAGACAAACTTATATTAAAAATACTCAATTTATCTGAGTGTCTTGTATTTTTATTTTGGTAAATCTGGCAGCCCTATCAAGGAAGCCCTCTGGCCTCTTTGCCCACTGCTTAGCCCGGAAGTGGAGGACCAGCAGTGTCCCCCACCTCGGATGCTTCAGCTCTGTCTCTCCAGAGACAGCTCAGGAGGCCCCAGACGCCCCCATCCCCACCCTCAACAGGGCAGGGGCTGGGCACATGCCTGTGTCCAGCTCCAAGGCATTTCCACAGAACCAGCCACGGCGGACTTGATGGCTTCTAGAAGCCACGTGTCACTTAGCCGTGCTGTGCTGCGGGCAGCGGGGGGCCGTAGAGACTGTCAAGCCTTGGTCATCGGCCTCCCCTAGAAGGGTCAGAGCAAGGGAGCTTGGAAGTTAGGTCTAATGTGGCAAGGTGCTTACCCTGTTTGAGCCTCAGTTTCCCCTGGCAGGTTGTTTTGAAGCTTGGGGATTTGATTTGCTTCCAATGTAAAATATATACACGCGGGAGCTATTCTCTGGCAGTTGACAGGCTCAAGGCTGGGGAGTCCACATGGGTGAAGCCTGGAGTCCACAGGAGTATAGAGGTGGCGGGGAGCCAGGCCTTGAAGACGGATGGAGTTCCCCTGAGGACGGAGGCAGGAAAAGCTTTCCAAACAGAGAGAACAGCCCGGGCAAAAATGGGAGGGGAGGCGGTGCAGGGAACCAAGGTGGAGGGCACGCGCGGAGAGACCGCAGGGAAAAGGGGGGAGGAGGCGGTGGGAAAGTGGGCATGGCCCCGGGCAGCCTGGGTCCCTGCTGGAGAGGTCACAGGCTGCCCGTTCCAGGGGCAACCTGGGCACCTTGCAGCTGGAGGTGCGGCTGCGGGACGAGATGGTGCTGCCCTCCGGCTGCTACCAGCCCCTGGTGCAGCTGCTCTGCCGTGAGGTGAAGCTGGGCACCCAGGTGAGGGGGCCCCTGGGGGAAGGTGGGAGGGTCCAGGGACAGTAGGTGTGTCCTCCCTGTCCTAAACCCACTCTGAAGAGCAGAGATCTGAGTTGTCAGGATGGTAAGGAACCAGCCAGTGCCTGAGGCCCCTCCGTCCCTTGGGAAAGTTCCCCCACCCTTCCCCATGGTCCTCTGCGGTCCTCAGAGTGAAGGGTTTGGCTTCCCCTGTGCGTCCTGCAGCCCCACCTCTCCTTGCCGCCTCCCGCAGAGCCCAGGGCAGCTGATCCTACTCATCGAGGAGACGACAAGCACGGAGTGCCGCCAGGACGTGGCCACCACTCTGCTCAAGCTCTTCCTGGGGCAGGGGCTGGCCAAAGACTTCCTGGACCTGCTCTTTCAGCTGGAGCTGGGTCGCACCAGTGAGGCCTGGGAGGGAGTGGCCCGTCTGAGGGCATGGTGGCGGACGAGAGCCCAGGACTCCAGGGATGCTGGGGGGAGAGAAACCTCAGCGTCCTCCTGTAGGAGGCTGATGGGTCCGATTAAGGAGGGAGAAGGGTCAGATGAGTAGGCAAAGGAAAGAGCAAAAGGCAGAGGTGGGGTGCTGGGTTGGGAGGTGGCCAGGAGGCGCTTTACTGAGCGTCCAGCACAGAGCCCCCAGCCCCAAGGTCCTCCATCCTCCTCCCCAAAGCCTTGTCCATCTGCCAAAGCCCTACCCACGGGAACCTCTGCTCGTAGGTGAGGCCAACACCCTGTTTCGGAGCAATTCTCTGGCCTCCAAGTCCATGGAGTCTTTTCTGAAGGTGAGTTTGCATAGTATGTTGTCTTTGTTTTATAGATGAGGAGACTGAGGTTCAGAGAGGCTAAGAGACAGAGCTGAAACTTAAACTTGACTCTTCTGTCTCCCGTCCAAGGCCCTTTAAGGATAAGAATTTCATTCACTCACTCAACTCACTCACTCATTCATTCACATAGCTGCAGTTTGTTGAGCCTCCTTCCCCTGTGTGCCTGGCCCTGTCCTGGGTGGATAGACGCCGGAGGTGGCGGGGAGGCCAGCTGCGAGGAAGACAGCGGGCAGCTGCAGGTGGGAGACGGGACCAATGCGGCTCGCGGTGGCCCCCAGGTGGCTGGAATGCGGTATCTGCACGGCGTCCTGGGCCCCATCATTGACAGGGTGTTTGAGGAGAAGAAGTACGTGGAGCTGGACCCCAGCAAGGTGGAGGTCAAGGGTGTAGGGTGAGGCCGGGGTGATCCCTGAAGGCGCGGTGGGGGGCGGGGGGTCAGGTCCTTTCTTCAAGTGTGTGTTTAGTGCTTTTTCTGCCTGTTCTACCTTTCGTCTGCACTGCCCACCTGGGCGTGGTCTCTGTGTCCCTGTCTTGGCGGATGTCTTTCTACTCCTGTTGTCTCCGGGTGCCCCTGTCCGAGTCATGAGTGCAAGCGCTGACCTCCACCTTTCTGCGGGTCTGCCCTGGGCTCACTCAGGTGCTCCGGGCTGCACCGCCCGCAGACCGAAGCTGAGGTGCTGGAGCAGAGCGCCCAGACGCTGCGTGCCCACTTGAGGGCGCTGTTGAGCTCGCTCAGTCGCTCGGTTCGCGCATGCCCCGCCGTAGTCCGCGCCACCTTCCGCCAGCTCTTCCGGCGCGTGCGCGAGCGCTTCCCCGGCGCTGAGGACGAGGTGCGCCCTCTGCCGGTGGGGCTGGGCGGAGGGGAGAAAGTGGGGGGAAAAGAAGTGGTGGAGCCCCAAGATGTGGTAGGAAGGGCCTGATGGTTAGAAGCCGAGGACGGGGCCGGGGCCGGGGGTGGGAAGGTGACGCGGAGAGGTGGGGACAGCGCCAAAGGGAAGGGAGCTGTCAGAGCCCAGGCCTAGGGGAGTCCAGCCCCCAACGCTCGCGCACCCCTCCAGAACGTGCCCTTCATCGCCGTCACCAGCTTCCTGTGCCTGCGCTTCATCTCTCCTGCCATCATGGCGCCCAAGCTCTTCCACCTGCGGGAGCGGCACGCGGACGCCCGCACCAGCCGCACCCTGCTCCTGCTGGCCAAGGTCCGGGACTCTGGACACTGGCGGGAGGTGCCCAGCTGGCTGCTGAATAGGAGTCCTTGCCTGGACTGCCGTGTGTTCCCCACTGGCTCCAGGAAAGCCTTGTGGCAGGCCACTGGGACCCTCATGTGGGACTGCACTTCACAGTTTACAGAGCTTTCTCATGGTCACCCAGTGCCATGGATGAGGGAACAGGTCCACAGCAGGAGGTCGCCCAAGGCCTCACAGCCTGTCAGGGGTGAATTGGAGTCTTCTAACCCCCAGATCTACTCACTCCCAGGCTGCACTTTATGTGTTTGGCACCAGGTTGGGGCCAGGGTACCCAGTGGAGCAGAATCTGTTGTTAAATCTGCAGAGGAAGGTTGGGCCCAAGCAGTCTCAACTCTAAGTCCCCGAAAGGTCTCAAGCTGTGATCCGTTTACCCCTGACCCCCAGTGGCGATAGAGTAGGCCCGTGAGCAGAGCCTGTGCCATCTCAACCTTCATGTCTACAATGGGAGTAGTACAGACTGGGTGGGGGTGGGGGGAGAGGCAGTGGCCCGGCCTCTGACCCAGCAGAGCCTGGCCTTTCTTGCTGTCAACCCCCAGGCGGTCCAGAACGTGGGCAACATGGACACACCAGCTTCCAGGGCTAAGGAGGCTTGGATGGAACCGCTGCAGCCCACGGTGCGCCAGGGCGTGGCCCAGCTGAAGGACTTCATCACCAAGTTGGTAGACATCCAGGAGAAAGAGGGTGAGCGCTTCCCCCTCACCCGCCCATCACGTTTGCCCCGCCCCCGCCCCATGGCCTCGCCCCTGCCCCATGGCCTCGCCCCCGCCCCATGGCCTCGCCCCATTCAGTGCCTCTCAGTTCCACCCACAGCCTGCTGTTGAAGCTTGCTCCGCCCCCGGCCCCGCCCTCGGCCCGCCCCTCCTTCCCCTCCAGGGGGCTCACTTGTCGCCTTCCCTCCCTGGCCTATAGAGCTGGACCTGCAGCGGGCCCTGAGCTTGCAGGCGCCGCTGGTGAAGGAGGGGCCACTCTTCATACACAGGACCAGGGGCAAGGGCCCCCTCATGTCCTCCTCCTTTAAGAAGCTCCACTTCTCCCTCACCACGGAGGCCCTCAGCTTTGCCAAGACACCCAGCTCCAAGGTGGGTAAGGAAGGATGAGGGCAAGTAGGGCTCTGAGGGGCCCTGTAACACCCTGGAGGCAACTATTGCTTCCTCGGAGCCCATCCCAGGGTCCACCGGGGTCAGAGAAGAAAGCCAGACAGATGCAGGCTCCTGGTGTCAGCCACAAGGTCACTTAAGACCCATGAGAAAGAAGGTCCTCTGTTCAGGGGGTCCTGGTGTGGGCAGCGGCTACTGTGCCTAGCCCTGGCTTCTAGGTCAGGTGCATGAGGAAGATGGGGCACTGGTTGCTCAGGGAAACAGAGAGCGGCTGAGAGGCATCCTGGCTTCCTGCCCTGTGCACCTAGGGGAAGTATGTCAACCTCTCTGAGCCTTGGTGTTTTGGCCTGTAAATTGGAGATAATGGCCCCTACTTACCAGGTTGATGAGAATTAGATGAGATGAGCTCTCTAAGGGTCCAGAGCCTGGCACAGAGCAGGATCTAGACCAATGGTATTACTGAAGACACTACGTCCCCTGAGCTGGCCTCTCCTGGGCACTTTTCTCCCCAAAAGGGCGGAGCACATACTTCCTGGATGGACCTGTTGACCCCCTAGCAGGGCCAACCTAACCCCCAGTCAGCCAGGGTCTCCAGGGATGCCCAACCTGCCCTGTGCAGTTTGGGGTGCAGGCAGAGGGCGTGAAGGAGCTCAGGTGACCCCTCAGCCCAGGCCTCCCACTTTCCAGCTTCTTTCACTCTGGGCAGCTGCCTGGCCCTCGGGTTCCCTGGGCAAAGCCTGGCTACCCACCCTGCTCTGGGCCGCTTTCCGCTCCTTGGCACAGAGCCGTGCCATCCTCTGGGCACCCCCGTGTATCCCCCTGTGCAGCACCGCCCGCACCACTGCCTCCTTTCTGCCTCTTCTCCAGCAGACACCCCGGTACGCGCCTCACATCCTCCTCTGGGCTGTCCCTTCTATCCTTTGGGAAGCCCCGCCCAGAGACGGCTCAGACATGGGTCCTCAGGGCTCCCCTCCAGGGCTCCCCACTCCTCCCAAGACATGGCACTGCCCCTCTCTGCTTGTCCCTGAGGCCAGCAGGGGTGGTGAGCTTGGATGCCTGAGGGCCGCGGGGACTGGTCATTCGGATGCTGAAGGGCCCTGGTGAGTTCCAGAAGCAAGGAGAACAGCGTCTGGGCGCTGGCAGCGTAGATTCAGCTTTAGCAGGTTGGGGGTCCCTCAGGGTCATGGATGTTTTAGGTCCAGAGCTTCTGTCTGTCCCATTTGTATCTCATCAAGTTCGATGATGGCAGGAGTGCGGCAGGGTCCGGGAGGTGGGATGTGACTTTTAGGGCCTGGAAGAACGAAGGTGAGTTGGGAAAATAACTGCGAAGGCACAGGGCCTGGTCCACAGCAGGCAGTGCTTTCCAGGCCCGGAAAGCTGAGTTTCCTGGCACTTTGCTAAAGCTCAGACCTCCCGGGACTGCTGGGAGCCCACAGAGGCCAGGCACATCTGTCTGCGCTCTGTCCTGGCTGAGGTCACCCTCAGAGTAGCTCCTGGGAGGGTAGGCGCTCTGGATCCCCAACACCAACCCCTGATGCTGCAGAAGGGGAGACTGAGGCCCAGAGATAGGAAGTGGAGTGACCCTGGATAGGACCCTGAGCCTCCTTTCCCCTGTTCCCCGTCTCCCCCAGAAAAGCACCCTCATCAAGCTTGCCCACATCCGGGCAGCAGAAAAGGTGGAGGAGAAGAGCTTCGGCAGCTCCCATGTCATGCAGGTCATCTACACGGACGACGCGGGCAGGTCCCAGACCGCCTACCTGCAGTGCAAGGTGTGCGCCATGCTGAGGGGGGCACCTGCAAATAGGGGTACTGTGGGAGAATGCATCGGTGGGCTGCAGTGAGGATCGAGTGAGCCTCCCACCTGCTTGTCGCCGCATCAGGCACAGCAGGGGTGTGAAATCTGATATGAGTGCGGCATGTGTGTCTCCTGGGGTCTGGGTGCCTGGGAGGCCACGCCCATGTCTCTGCGTGGCCCTGCTTTGGCCCCCACACGTAGGTCTGGGCGTGGTCCGGTGCGTGGACTGGTGTGTCCCCATGTCTTGAAGCTTCACATTGTGCATGTTTTTGGAAACTGTATTTCCAAGTATCTGAGTTGCTGCGCGTGTGCGCGTGTGTATCCACACATCACAGTCACACACTTGTGCGAGTGTGTGACTCTGGGTGCAGACTCTGAAGTCCTTTTCTTCTCTGTTCATGTATTAATCCATTCATTCACTCATTCATTCATTCATCTAAAAAATATTTATTGAGCACCTTCTGGGTTCCAGGCACTATTCTAAGTGGTGGGGTTACAGTGGCAGACAAAACAGCGTCCTTGCCCTCGTGGAGCTTCCATCCCAGGGGAGAAGATGGACCCATAAATAAATATGTTAAACGTCCAACGGGAACCAGTGGAGACTGAGAGAGACAGGGAGGGTACAAAGTGGGGGTGCAGCAGGAGCGGTGCTCAGGGAGGGTCTCTGATAGGCAGCGTTTGAGCAGGGGCATTGAGCAAGGAGGAAGGTGAAGTGGGAGGGGGCGTGCTTTGTTCCCCGGAGTGACTGTCCTGGGCGCAGGGGTGGGAGGTCACAGACCCATCCCACGGGCCCCACCTCTAAGGACTCCCTATTGGGTCAGAGTCTAGAGCCACAGGGAAAAAATGGTGACAGCAGAGCCACCACATATAGTTGGCAGGTTGTGGACTGCGCAAGGGCATGGCCGAGGGGGCAGCGGTGGCTGAAATCCAGCCCACGCTCTGCTCACCAGGCCATGTGCTGGGTGCGGGCTGCATCCGTCTGGCGAAAGGGCAGCCTTTCCTAATTCACCCAAAGCTGCCGAGCAGGCTAGCAGGGACTGTGTAGTCCTGAGAGATAGGGCAGCTTCAAGGATGGAGAGCTTCCCGGAGGAGGTGACCTCTCATCAGTGCCCATGCCCCCTGTAGTGTGTGAACGAGCTGAACCAATGGCTGTCTGCACTGCGGAAGGTCAGCATCAACAACACCGGCCTGCTAGGCTCCTACCACCCTGGAGTCTTCCGCGGGGACAAGTGGAGCTGCTGCCACCAGAGGGACAAGACAGGTGGGATGGAGGCCAGGGCCCCATGGCACTGCGTCTGTCCCCGACAGGCCCCTGGAGCCCTGCCTCGCTGGCCTGGCGGGGAGCTACCTGGGCACCTGTGGGCACTCACCTGAGGCCAGCCAGGCCCCGCAGGTGCTCTGGGCAGAAAGGGTCCCGTGACCAGGTGGTTTGGGGAATACCACTTGATGTGTGTGATGCATGTGGGTACCGCAGAGGCCCTGGAGGAGGCCTGAAAACGAGTTAGAATCCCATATCTGACACCATTTAGCCCAGCACTTCCCAAATTCCTTTGCCAGGGACCACTTTTCTGGCCCAGTGAATGAGCTTCTTGCAGAACCCGTGTTCCAAGGAACACACTTTAGGAATTCCTTGCTAATGAGGGCTGAAGACAGCCCCCTAATTGGCATATTTCCACACTGGCAGCCCGATACTGGAGCTGTGAGTTGGGGGCACCCTGGGCCTTGGGCACTGGAGGGATGGCAGAGAGAAGCTTCTTCTAGAACTTTCAGTGATGATGGAAATGGTGTGTATCTGTACTGGCCAATACTGTGCATGTGCCAGCCCTGAACGTGTGGTTATTGAGCGCTTGTGATGTAGCTAGTGCAGCCGAGGAACTGAGTTTTGAATTTATTTTAATTTCTATTAATTTTAACATGAATGGCCTCATGTGGCTAGTGGCTACCTCTTGGACAGTAAAGTTCTAGAATGCTCAAGATCTTCCTTCCTTATCCCTACCTGCTTTACAAAATTTTTTTAAAGATAAATTTATTTATTTTTGGCTGCGTCGGGTCTTCGTTGCTGCATGCAGGCTTTCTCTAGCTGCGGCGAGCTCTTCGTCGCGTTGCTCGGGCTTCTCACTGTGGTGGCTCCTCTTGTCGTGGAGCACGGGCTCTAGGTGCGTGGGCTTCTGTAGTTGTGGCACATGGGCTCAGCAGTTGTGGCGCACGGGCTTTGTCGCCCCACGGCATGTGGGATCTTCCCGGACCAGGGCTCGAAGCCGTGTCCCCTGCATTGGCAGGCGGGTTCTTAACCACTGCGCCACCAGGGAAGCCCCCTCTGCTTTACAAAATTCTTGCTCCCCAGTCACAGAGGAGACTCAGCACTTGGAGCTCCTGGCCTGCGGGCCAGGCCGACCCTCGCGCCCGGTGGGATCCAGGCCCTCGGAAGCTGGCCCGCCTGCTGTAGCCCAGCCCTGGCTCTGAGGTTGAGCAGCGGCAGCCTGTTATGAGGGCGTGCCTGGCTGGTTGGCCTGCCCTGCGGCCTCTGGCTGTAACCTTGTGACAGGAACCCTGGTCATTGGTGCAGTGGGGCTCCCCAGGGCGCTACGAGGCAGGGCTGGGCAGCCGTATTTTGTGGAGCAGGAAACCGAGGCTTCGCAAATGCAGGTGTCTCTGCCAAGGTTGTAAAGCAGCACGTGGCAGGGCTGGCTCATTCCAAGGCACAGAACCCCGGTTCCCCTCACCATGATCTTACACTTCCAGGCTGCTCCCTGCTTCCTTCCAGCCAGGAATCTTCCAGAAAGTGGCCCAGCTCCCTAAGTTGTATTCTGCACAACTCCCACGTCCTGCAGTCACGGCTCGGGACCTGAACCCGAGAGAGATGAGGGGCTGCCCCCTGGAAGTGTGGGGAGCCACGGGCAGGCCCTGGGCCAGACTTCCCGGCTGTGCCCCCAGCCCAGCTCCGCCCTGGGGGCCCCTGAGTGCATCCCTTGCCCTCTCTAGGCCTCGGTTTCCCCATCTGCATTCCAGGAAGTTGGACATAAGTGCTCACGGTGCCTGCCTGTAACTCTGTCCTCTCTCTGCCCCCAGATCTGGGTTGCGACAAGACGCGGTCCCGGGTGACCCTGCAGGAGTGGAATGACCCTCTTGACCATGACCTGGAGGCTCAGCTCATCTACCGGCACCTGCTGGGTGTAGAGGCCACACTGCGGTGAGGAGGCCTGTGCAGGGGCGGCGAGTCCCAGGCAGCAGAGCCTGGGCAGCCCCGCGGGATGTGCCAGGCGGGGGCTGGAGCCAGGATTCGGGCTCAGGGCCCCTCCACAGTGGCTGGTCTCTTCCCTCGTAATCAGGCTCTGCACCTTCCTGCCTATGGCAGCCGCACCTGGGAGGGCACCTGGATCTCTGCAGCATGAGGCTGGCTCATCTTCGGATGAAGGTCCCAAGGGCTGTGGAAGCCCAGGGTCAGGCTGTAGCTGCTCCGTGGCCCCCGGCTGCCCGGCCCTCCCTTCGTGCCCTCAGAGCGCCACGATCGCCCTGATTAAGCAGCCAACTTGCTTGATTCAGTGGTTCTCAGCCCTGGCTCCAGCTTAGAAAACACAGAACGCTTTTTAAAAACAGGGTGCCTGGGCCCTACCCCACCGACTCAGAATCTCTGGTGGGGGGCGTCCAGCATGGGGATATTTTAAAGCAATCCATCGCTTCCTAAGAGCACTGCTTCCCTGAGTCTGTTCGAATGGGGGCAGTTTTCTCTCCCACACCCCTGTCCCCGGGGCCTGGAGGGGTCCTCCTTGCTCCCTCACCAGCTCTTCTAGGGTTTATCTCCTGTGGCTACTGTAGCACATTACCATACGCTTGGTGGCTTAAACAACACAGGTTTATCCTCTTACAGTAGAAGTGGAATAAGCACAAGAGCAGAGGTGTGAGGGATCAGACCAACCGCCTAGGGCCTGGAAGGCGACTGAGGAGGAGGAGTTTGATCTATTTTATCCGAAATAGGTCAGGGAGATGGTCAAAGGGCTGAGCCAGTAGCATTCCTAAATAAGGAGCTTCAAGCACAGGGTCTGCAAGGCTGCTCACCATCCCCCCGTGTAAGCGCAGAGGATTGGGTCTGAGCGACCGGGGACCTTTGGTGAACCCCGGGGAGGAGCCGTGCTTAAAATGTCCCTGTCTCCTGTTCCCATGAGAATGAAACTCATTCCGTGGCCCGGTAACACTAGGGGATTTTCAAGCCCTGCTTGAGTCTCTCCCCAAGGGCCCTCTGAAACAGAAGTGACACAGTTCAAGCTTGGTTTCCAAAGTGCCTTCCGTTGATCCACCCTTGCCGAGGTGGAGGATGCGGGGGGACCGGAGGAGGAGGCTGGACCGGGGGTAGCGAGAGGTGACCAGGGGCCGACACCTGGCTCCACATTTCTTCCTGTACATTGAAACAGCCCCTGCCCCCAGGAGCCCCCTCCAGCTCCGGAGGCCCACCCTGGGTCACCCAGCCTTCTGGGCGAGGGCACCAGAAGCCCTCACATCCTGTCCTCACCCACAGGGAGAAGCACCGACAGCTGAGTGCGGGCCCAGAGGCAGGCCCTGTGCTCACGGGCCCCGGAGGAGGTAGGTGCTTCCCACCTGAGCCCCCTTTCAGGGATGGTGGGTGGGTGGGGCCTCCCTCCCAGGGGCCCTCCGGCCTTCCAGACAGGCGCGGCCCTGCCTGCTCTGCCCTCATCCCGCATCTGCCTCCAGCCCCCGAGGACCCACTGGCCCAGCTGCTGCAGGTACTGCAGGACCTCCGTGAGGCCCATAGGTCCAGCCCAGCTGACTCCCCACCCTTGGAGCCCAGCCGCGTCCTGGAGCTGCAGACGTGAGGCCGCCCCACACTCCGCGCTGAGCCCCGCCAGGTGCTGGGAGACCCCCATGCACTCTCAGCTTGTCACCTCGGTCCCTCTCGTTGGGGTGCGCGGCCTGGGTCTCTCCTGGGCTGAGTGAGCTGGGGGAGCCAGGGTCCCAGGGGGTCCGGAAATGCAGAGCTGATACGGCTTTGGCCCGTCGTCACCCGCCTGACAGCTCCAGGCGACTTCGGGGGCCCCTGCTCCCTGCCAGCCACACAGGCCTCACGGCCACTAGCCCAGACTCCGCAGGGTCCCTCCTCTCCTGCCCAGGGCAGACCCAGCCAGAAACGCCCCCTAGGGTGGCCCACACCCAGATGGACTGATACTTCTTGGACCCAGAGGCGCAGGAGGGAACACGGGGCCAGGAGACCAGGCCTGGACCTCAGCACCCCCTTTGCTCCCGGCCACCACCCCACCTGCTCCCCTCCTGCCCCAGCTGTGCCCCCTGGGAGAGCATCGCGATGCTCTGTGGCCCACAATAAACCTGCCGTGACTGTGGAGGCTCTAGGATCTCGTGATGGGGGTCAGCCGCTGGCGGGGGCGGCCGAGCACCAGGCCACCAGCACAGTCTCTGTGCACCCCCACTGCCCCTCTCTGCTTCCCCCGTCCTGGGGACTTCCCTTCTCCTCCCGCCTGCCTGCTGTCCCTGCCACACCCCTGGGTCCCACTCCTCCATCTCCCACAGGCTACAGAGCCTGATGGGTCTCACCAGCTGGCCCCTCCTGGCAGCCCCCAAACAGGCCCTTCCTCCACGTGTTCTGAAGACTGCAAGTGGGGGCAGGTTCAGAACCTCAAACCACGTGGCCTGGCCCTGGCAGTGGCCCTTATGCCACGCCCCCCATCCCAAGCAAGGCTTCCTCTGGGCATCGCCTCCCCGCCCTCCTCCCAATCCATCCCTAGGTACACAGTAACTTTCAACCTAATGAACAAAACAGGGGAGGGACAGGGTCTTCCAGCATGTTCTTAAAACTCTCATTCAACAAAGCTCAGAACCTCACCTGTGAATCCCAGACCTGGGACAGTCCCCAAGGGCCCAGGTCACAGGCAGGACCCTTGACCCAGCTCACTAGCCAGAGTCTGGGGCAGGACCATCTGGGCAGGCCGCATGCTAGATTCTTTGAGGGATAGCATAGAAACGCAAAGGGGGCTGCAGATGCAAGGGGCTGCCCCGCTCCCCTATACCCCATGGCTGTGGGGGCCATATTGGCCTTTTCTCCCGGTCACAGCCTTGACGGCCCACCAACCCAACCCCTTGGACGTTCATCACTTCTTGGTCATGATGCTACCATCCTCTGGGCCTCATGAGCCTCTTCGCAGGGCTAGGCATCCCCTCACCCTTCCTGGCCCCGGGTTCAGGTCCAGGGTCACTGAGCCTGCTCCCGCCTGCCCCCGTCACCAACCCCTGCTTCTCTGGCTACTTCCTTAGGGCCTCACACCAATCCTCCTGCCTGTTGGATCTTCTTGGGTTTCGGGGACCTCGTGGTCAGGAAGTATGGACCCTGGGTCTCCTGACCCCCAAGGCAGGGAGGGAAGGGGAAAGGAAGGTGTACACTTGGGTGTGCCCTTAACAGGGGCTGCAGCAAGTAGAACTGTGGATTTTAACTGCACACATGCAGCCGCCCACTGGCAGCACCCACCACCCTTTCCTCCAGTGGATCTCGATGTGGGCACGGCCACTGCGGCCCGACGGGCATTCAAACGAGTAAGTGCCTGGGTCTGCCCCCCGCCTCTCCCGTGGGTACCAACACCCCTAGGTTCTCCTCGCAGGTTCTGGGCAGAGCTACCTACAACCCAGGATGCCACATTCTTTCTGGAAGCCACCTGGAAAAAGGAGAGGGACAGAGGAGACTCCTGCCTGCCCTCAGTACAGGCAGGTACTGGAGGTCACCCCCTCCACCGGCCCAGGGATTCCACACCACCACTCCCCCAGGATCGCCAGGCCTGTTATTCATCCGGGGCTGGGGCAGATGCCCCAGATGTCTTGAGGGTCTGATTGGGCCCTCAGAGGCCTACAGCCCAGGTGGCTGGCATTCAGTACAGGGCAGGCACCCCAGGAAGCCGTGAGCGGGCCCAGCTCACATAGTATGTGCCTTTTTCACCCTTTGGGCCCATCTCATAGGAAATCTGGGCAAGTTCCCGCCAACCTTCTCTTTGGAGAATTCTTGTCAAAGTAGAATTTTCAAATACGTTTGTTTTTTTTGTTTTTTTTTTTTTTTGCGGTACGCGGGCCTCTCAGTGCTGTGGCCTCTCCCGTTGCGGAGCACAGGCTCCGGACGCGCAGGCTCAGCGGCCATGGCTCACAGGCCTAGCCGCTCCACGGCATGTGGGATCTTCCCGGACCGGGGCACGAACCCGCGTCCCCTGCATCGGCAGGCGGACTCTCAACCACTGCGCCACCAGGGAAGCCCTCAAATACGTTTTTTAAAATGACTCATAAAAATGAAACTGTGCACCTCAGATTGGGACTTGAACCCACACGGCTGGGACTTTGACCCTGCCAAGACCCACAGTCTTCCAACTGAGAGCACACACCTGGTTTCAGGACTTAATGATGCTCAGGTCAGAAAGAATTCAGTGAGAGACAAAGTGATAGGTAAGAAGTGGATTTATTTAGAGAGAAACACACTCCACAGACAGAGTGTGGGCCATCTCAGAAGGTGAGAAAAGCACCAGGGTATGGGGTTGTCAGTTTTTATAGCAGTGGGTAATTTCATAGGCTAATGAGTGGGAGGAGCATTCCAGCTATTTTAGGAAGGGGCGGGGATTTCCAGGCGTTGGGCCACTGCCCACATTTTGATCTTTATGGTTGGTCTTGGAACTGTCATGGTGCCTGTGGGTGTGTCATTTAGCTTGCTGATGTGAGCATATACTGAGGTTCAAGGTCTAGTGGAAAAAGTTGACTCGTCCGCCATCTTGGGCCCATTGGGTTCTAATCAGTTTATATCATGTCCTTGGGCTATGTCATTCTTTCAAAGGTTGTGCCCTGCCTCCTTCCCTACTGTTTCAAAAATATAGAATGGGGCTTCCCTGGTGGCACAGTGGTTAAGAATCTGCCTGCCAATGCAGGGGACACAGGTTCGAGCCCTGGTCCAGGAAGATCCCACATGCCGTGGAGCAACAAAGCCCGTGTGCCACAACTACTGAGCCTGCGCTCTACCGCGAGCCACAACTACTGAGCCCATGTGCCACAACTACTGAAGCCCACATGCCTAGAGCCCGTGCTCCGCAACAAGAGAAGCCACCGCAATGAGAAGCCCTTGCACCGCAATGAGGAGCAGCCCCCGCTCGCCACAACTAGAGAAAGCCCACGTGCAGGAACAAAGACCCAACACAGCCAAAAGTAATAAATAAATAAATAATAAATTTATTTTTTAAAATGTATAGGGTATGAACATGTATCAGAGATGTATTACACTCCAAGGAGGAAACGAATGTTTGGAAAAGCTGGTTCATAGACTATTTTGAGAGTCTGGGTAATGTTGGAATAAGATTGTGATATTAGATACAAAACTGGTTGATGGAATTATCTTTTCTATGGGATGGAAACCTACAAGTTAATAAGTAACTTCAATGTCTGGGCTCTAATGGAATAATAAATATCAAAGTCAAACACAGGGGGCTTCCCTGGTGGCACAGTGGTTAAGAATCTGCCTGCCAATGCAGGGGACATGGGTTCGAGCCCTGGTCCGGGAAGATCCCACATGCCGCGGAGCAACTAAGCCCGTGCACCACAACTACTGAGCCTGAGCTCTAGAGCCGGTGAGCCACAACTACTGAAGCCCACGCTCCTAGAGCCTGTGCTGCACAACGAGAGGCCACTGCAGTGAGAGGCCCGTGCATCGCAATGAAGAGTAGCCCCCACTCGCCACAACCAGAGAAAGCCCGCGCAGCAACAAAGACCCAATGCAGCCAAAAAGAAATAAATTAAAAATTAAAAATTAAAAAAGATAAATTCTTTTTAAAAAAAAAGTCAAACACAGGTCCATTCCCCAAGATTAGGGATTGGCAAACTTTTGGCAAAGGCCCAGGCATGCAGGTTTTGGTTACCATTCCTCTTGTAGCACAAAAGCAGCCACAGGCAATGAGGAAACCAATTGGCATGGCATATTCCAATGCAACTTTAAGTACAAAAACATGTGTCAGGCTTGATTTGGTCCCGGAGCCCTCACATTTTGACTATCTCTGCTCTAGATATTTATTTATTTATTTGTTTTTTTCCTAAAACCCTTGCTTTTTTTTTTTTGAGGTACGCGGGCATCTCACTGTTGTGGCCTCTCCCGTTGCGGAGCACAGGCTCCGGACGCGCAGGCTCAGCGGCCATGGCTCACGGGCCCAGCCACTCCATGGCACGTGGGATCTTCCCAGACCGGGGCAGGAACCCACGTCCCCTGCATCGGCAGGCTGACTCTCAACCACTGTGCCACCAGGAAAGACCTCTTTTTTTTTTTTTACATGTATGCTTTAAAAAAAAATTTTTACTTACTCATTTTTGGCTGCATTGGGTCTTCCTTGCGGTGTGTGGACATTTTTCTAGTTGCCGTGAGCCGGCGGGGCGGGGGGGGGTACTCTTCGTTGTGGTGCACTGGCTTCTCTTGTTGTGGAGCACAGGCTCTAGGAACGTGGGTTTCAGAAGTTGCGGCACGCAGGCTTAGTTGCCCCACAGCATGTGGGATCTTCCCGGACTAGGGCTCGAACCCACGTTCCCTGCATTGGCAGGCGGATTCTTAACCACTGCGCCACCAGGGAAGCCCTGCCCTAGATGTTTAAATAACCCCTGGTCAGGTCTGTTCAACAGTGCTCCAGTATGGCACTGTTGGGATATGCCACACAATCCCCCTTCCCCTTATTTCCAAGGTTGGAAAATGTTTCTTAGCACCCCGTGTTCTAGCCTCCCCTTCCACAGTGGTGCCAGGCAGGCCTGTCTCCCCTAGACTAAGGAGAAGATGGGAATGGTCATTTGGACTCCTGTCGGGGCACACCAAAATTGAGCTGCTGAAAACTCTTTGGCGGGCTGACAAGTTCTGGAGCTCAGGATCTCATGTTGGTCAGAGAATCAAAGGGCAAGTGTGACCAGAACTCCCTACAGAAGACAGACTTCCCCAGTGGCAGGGAAGGAAACCCCTTCAGAGTTCAAATCCTCTCCGCCGCATCCTGTCCCGTAGCCCAGTTAAGGGCAGGCCAGCCTCATCACCGCTAGGCCCCTGCAGTCCTGGCAATGGTAGTGCTGCAAGAAGAGGTGGGGCACAAGGGAGAGGCTGGTCAGGTCCCAGGTCTCAGGTGAGTCCCTGGGACGGGTCGCTTCTGGCAGGAAAGAATTCAGGAGCGAGCCACAGTAAACTGAAAGCAGGTTTATTCAGGGAGATACACATCCCATAGACTGAGTGGGGGCCAACTCAGAAGGCAAGAGGCCCCAGGGTATGGGGTTGTTAGCTTTTAGGGGGAGGGGAATTTCATAGGCTAATGAGTCGGAGGATTATTCCAACTCTTTTGGGGAAGGGGCGGAGATTTCCAAGGAGTTGTGACCCACTTTTTGGCCTTTTATGATCAGCCTTAGAGCTGTCATGGTGCCTGTGGGTGTGTCATTTAGCATATGCTGATATATCGCAATGAGCGTATAATGAGGCTCAAGTTCTACTGGAAGCAGATTCTTCGCCATCTTGGACCTATTTAGTTCTAACCACTTTATGTCCTCAGAGGCTATGTCATTCTTTTAAAGTTTGTGCCCTGACCCCTTCTTTCTCAGTGGTGTCAACTGAGAAAAGAAATGCACAGCCTAAAGGTTGAGAGTTATGTTTTATTCGGTGGACATACTGAGGACTTCAAGCCGGGGAGGCAGCATCTTAAGTAACCCCAAGAAAACTGCTCTGAGGAGGTGAGGGGGAGCCAGGATATATAGGAGTTTTGCAACAAAGGGCAGGTAGTCTGAACATCAAGAGATTACTGTTAATTAAAGAAAACCAGGTATCTCAAGTTAAGGAATTTAGCACTTTTCTTTGTATGGGAAGATGTAAGAGTCTGGGCTCACTGAAATTCCTTTGATATGTACCTCAGCTATCTGGGGCCAGTATCCCGTGTTTTCACATCCTGAGTTTCATCAAGCTGCACCCTTGGGGGTGGCCGCAGTCTGATGATGGCTAGCGGGCGGATATTCTTTGTTTCCTTCCTGAGTTCCCTCAGGGCTCACCGTGGGGGGCAGGGCTGCAATGGCTGATGGCTGCCACATCTTTTGTTTACTGACACGGCAGGCAGTATTTTATTTCTCAGTAGCATCCTTGGCCCGAACTTTCCCAGGATGACTCAGATGGGTGAAGGGGCATCTTTACTGTCAGTGCCTTCTATTCCTCCGCAGCTAAATCACCCACTTGGCCTGGAGAGTCAAGGTTGGTGTGGGCCTCCAGCAAATGACATTTTCTCACCCCAGGTCTCAAAGCTTAAGTAGGAAAGAGTCCTTCCCGGGAAGTGGAGGGGGGGAGCTCCAGATTTCCTTGGGGACTCCTCAGCTGTTCCCCAACCTTAAAGAAACAGCTGGAAAGCTGTTAGGGCTTCAGTAGCTAATCTGAGACCCCAGCCCCTGTTGCTTCAAACCGCTCAGGTGGGATTTTTATGCTAAACTGTAGTCTACAAAATATCAACCAACCAAAACCGGCTCATACACTTATCCCTTCAAGTTCCTCTCATACCTGTGTTGACTGAAAACAAAACAAAAACAAAAAATGCACAACCTAAAAGTTGCGAGTTATGTGGGATTTTTTTTTTTTTAATTTTAATTTTTATTTATTTATTTTTGGCTGTGTTGGGTCTTCGTTGCTGCGCGCGGGCTTTCCCTAGTTGCGGCGAGCAGGGGCTACTCCTCGTTGCGGTGCGCGGGCTTCTCATTGCGGTGGCTTCTCTTGTTGCGGAGCACGGGCTCTAGGCGCGCGGGCTTCAGTAGCTGTGGCTCGTGGGCTCTAGAGCACAGGTTCAGTAGTTGTGGCGCACGGGCTTAGCTGCTCCGCGGCATGTGGGATCTTCCCGGACCAGGGCTCGAACCCGTGTCCCCTGCACTGGCAGGTGGATTCTTATCCACTATGCCACGAGGGAAGCGCCTTATGCGTGATTTTTTGGGTTTTTGGCCGTGCCACATGGCTTGTGGGATTCTAGTTTCCCGACCAGGGATCGAACCTGGGTCCCAGCAATGAAAGCGCCGAATCCTAACCACTGGACCGCCAGGGAATTCCTGCGAGTTGTGGGGGTGGTTTTTTGTTTATTTTCTGGTTGTTTTTTTTTTTTTTTTTGCCACACCGAGCAGCAAGCAGAACTTTCCCGACCAGGGATCAAACCTTTGCCCCCTGTGGAAGCTCAGAGTCTTAACCACTGGACCACCAGGGAAGTTCCTGAGAGTTGTTTTATCGGCGACCTTACTGAGGACAATAGCCTGGGAGACAGCCTCTCAGATTGCTCTGAGGAACTGTTCCAAAGAGGTAAGGGAGGAGCCAGGATACATAGGAGTTTTTTGCTGAAAAACAAACAAAACACATGTAGTCAAACATGAAAAGATCACCGCTAATCACAAAAGACAGACATCTCAAGTTAATGATTTCAGCAGTTTTCTTCGGAAGATGAAAGAATCTGGGCATTGAAATGATTCCTAGATATGCATCTTAACTATCCAGGGCCAGTATCCTGTTTTTCTCCATCCTTTAATTCCCCTCAGGGCACACCGTCATGGGCTAATGGCTTGATGGCGGCAACATTCTTTGTTTACTGAAATGGCAGGCAACATTTTTTTTGTCCCCACCATCTTACACTTGCCGCCTCCCCGGCCCTCACCCAACTGCTCCTCTAACAAGAACCTCACTAGGCTACAAGCCCACCTAGTAAACCAGTAACAACCCAGCCAGGAGTCTTGTAGCAGCTTGCTTTAGCAGGTGGATTATCCATACACAACAGTCTACAGGGGAGGCTTTTCCGCCACGGCTGGTCACACCTGCCCGCCCACTAACCCAAGGCTCCATTCTCCATTCAAGAGCCTCTTGCCATGTATTCCAAGAGCACATTTCCAAAGAGGGATCAAGGGGCAAAGGGAGCAGAGAGAAGAGCTCAGGGTTCCGGCTTAGCCTGGACAGAGATGTCTCAGAACAAAGAGCTGCCCCCAGCGTTAGGAGCATGCGTCAAAATATGCCCGCAGGTGAGCCGAGGAGGGGAACCTTCCCGACTCACGCATGCGCAGAGCCACCAGCCTGCCTCCCTCCGGCAGGCTTTTCTCGCGCCTGCGCAAGATCCTCCAGACCGATAGAGGGCAACGAGCCGATCTTCACATGGGTTTGGCACTGCAGGCATAATCCGGAAGCAGCCGCTAACCCGGAAGTAGTCGAGTTATATAGGTCCAGTTCTGGAAGTGGTGGCGGCTGCACCTGAGGCTGCTGTGACGTTAGGATGAACGCGCCTCCCGCCTTCGAGTCGTTCTTGCTCTTCGAGGGCGAGAAGAAGTAAGTGGAATCGGCCTGGGTGAGAGAGGGTCGCGGACCCTCGACGGTCAGCGCCCGCAGGTTCTGGGGCGTCTCTGCCCGTCCTCTGCCGGGGGAACAGAAGCAGGTTTTGCTCCAGCTCCACAGAGCGCTTCACACTTGAGTCTGCCAAACTTAAGACAGTCCTAGGTGTTGGTGAGTCTCCCCATTTTGCAGATGAGGAAACTGAGCTTCAGAGAGGTTAAGTAACTTTCCCAGGCGCACAGAAAGTGGCCGGTATGTATTCGAACCCAGTGTGTCTGGTTCCAGAGTCCTTTGGGATCTGGTAGCCCCCCTCACTCGTCTTCCCGCTCCCCACCTTTATCCTCCTTGCTGCAGCCACAATGATGGCTCTGAGACTCACACCGGATCTTCATTCGCCGGTGTAAAACCTCCAGTGACTCCTCATTGCCTGCAGGTGAAGGGATATGTAATCCAGTGCTCAGATAGCCTGGGCTTGGCTCCTGGATCCCCCACTTAAGAACTCTGTGCCTTTGGGCAAGTGACAATCTGCCTGAGGCCCACTTTCCTCATCTGGAAAATGGGCTTATTACTGTATTAAATCACAAAATTTTCTCTAAGGGGAGATTAAATTAGGTAATTTATGTAACGCGCTTAGTCCAGGGCTCAGCACAAAGAAGACCATCTTAAACGCTGGCTTTTCCTTCTCTTAACTGCCTGGTATCCAGGGCTCTGCTCTTGCGGTCTAGCCCCTACCAGGCACTTCAGTCTCCCTTGAGAGCGGTGCTTCTCAACCGGGGGCCATTTTGCCCCCCAGAGGACTTCAGCAGTGTCTGCAAACATTTTTGGTTGTCATAAAGGGGGATGCTCCTGGCGTCTAGTGGTAGAGGTACTGCTAATACCCCACAGTGTACCAGACGGCCCCCCTACAGAAAAGAGTTTTCTGGCCTAAAATGTCAGTGGTGCCAAGGTTGAGAAGCTCTGCTTTAGGAAGAAGGAGTAATCCAGAGGTGAGATGAGGGTCCCACAGAGCCAGGCATGGTTGAGTTTGGGGTATAGCCACGGTGCTACTCTGAGTCACAGAGGACGTTATGGGATGAAGAGATGGGAGAGTCTTCCAGGAGGAGGTGGGACCTGAGCCTGCCTTGAAGGGCAGGGTTTAGACTCCGGGGAGGAGGGAAGCCCCGGCCCTCCCCACCAACCTGTTGCCTCTGCCTCTCCCTTAGGATCACCATTAACAAGGACACCAAGGTACCCAATGCCTGTCTGTTCACCATCAACAAGGAAGACCATACGCTAGGAAACATCATTAAATCGTAAGTTCCAAGTCAAAGGCTTTTGGGGGTTATGTTGCTCTTTGAGAGGCCAAGCTCAAGTTCCAGGAGATGTTCTCAAGTCTCTCTGAGCTCCAGGAAGTCCTTCTGGGTGCTGGCTCTAGGAGTTCACACATCCCAGTACCTTTTCTTCAAAATAACAGTGACCGGTATGTGTTCACGTAGCCACTTTCCTGTGTTGGCTCAGTTACCTGACTAAAGGAGGTGCATGTGCAGCGAGCCACAGGAAAGAAGGCCCGCTTGGGGCTCTGTGCTCACAAGCATGGAGACGCATTCAGCTTTGGCCACCCACCCCGCCCCCATTTGTGACAGTGACCTCAGTGACACCTGGCATTCTAAGATGTATGTGCCAGAGATTGTAACTTAGTAGAATAAGGGAAGGAGGTGGGAGAGGGCCTCTGTGGTCATCCGGTGCCCTGGTGGGTTCCTGAGATTGGATGGTGGGTGTTTGCCCCAGTGAAGTCCCGGCCTGGTAGGTGGCCAGCAATGGGATTGGCCAGACTTGCCATTTTGCCGCTGAAAAGTGCCATCAGTGAAGCCATGCCTTTCTCAGGTTTGCATGTTTGAGACTGTGGGCAGGAGCCTGTCTGGTCTTCCGGTGTAAGTAGGGGGCGGAGTTGCCCATCTTCTGTGTGGATGCCTCCTGCCCAGTGCCAAGCCAGTGGTGCACCCAGGCTTCCCTGGGGCCTTGCTGCCCCCCACCCTCCCCCACTGCGTGAGCCCAGTGTTCCCACCTGTGCCAGCCCCCCACACCCCCGCCCAGTGCTCACACTTCAGGGAGCTGATCTGGAGAAAACCCCCACGCACCCAGGGCACAGCTCACGATTCAGGCTTTGCTTCCCCATAGCCTCGCGGACCAGAACCCCATGCGTGTCGACGGCAGCTGCCGGCCTGCATTGCCCAGAGGATTTCTGTTTCCACTTCCTGTTTAAGTGCTCAGAGCCTGGGGCTTTCTCCCCCTGCTGCCTTCATTTTCTGTGCCAGATGCTGTTTGGGGGCTGGGAATGGGGCTTTTTTTCCCTGAACACTAGCTGGTTTTTACTGCCTAGGGAGGTTTCTTTGGGGCCGCCGGGGGTCCTTGACGTCTCCTGAGGGAAGAGGCTGCTGGAAACCGTGTTTATTAGGTAGGGTCGTTGATCCTCACGGATGTAGGTGTATGTATGGGACGAGTCCCCACGTGCTGTATCTTCTTCACATGTCTGTCTTACTTGGACATTTTTGCAGGGGCTGTGGGGTGGTGACAGCGACATCACACAACACAAACAACTAAAGATCCAGAGCAGCTGCATTTGCTTACAGGCCCCAACCCAATGGGAAGACCCTTGGTTAGAAGGCCTGGAAGGCCACAAGGGGCCAGAGCCCCAAGGGCCCTAGGCTCACCACCCACCCCCACCCCACCCCACCCCACCGCACCCATCCCTGTGTCTCAGGCAGCTGCTGAAGGACCCACAGGTGCTGTTTGCTGGCTACAAAGTCCCCCACCCCTTGGAACACAAGATCATCATCCGCGTGCAGACCACACCAGACTACAGCCCCCAGGAGGCCTTCACCAATGCCATCACAGACCTCATCAGCGAGCTCTCCCTGCTGGAAGAGCGATTCCGGGTGAGGAGCTGGGGGGCTGGGGGGGCTGGGGTCAGTCTGGACGCCAGCCTGTACGGCCACAGCTGCAGCGTGTTCATGCCCACGCCTAGGACGACCCCCGGGTTGTTTCCTCTGATTTATTTGGTGGGGGAAATGGGGGCTGGGCGGAGGTGATGACAGAACAGGGGTGTACACCACAGCGTCCGGGAAGTGTGGACTGGGGGGTCGTGGAGGTGAGGCCTGGGGCCTGCTGCCTGCACCCGGGGGTGGGACCTCACCCAAGTGCCCAGGGTCTCCCTTTGCGCTCTCATGGTCCCCGTGGAAGCAAGGGGCCTGCTGCCTGGGGCTGTCCCTCCAAGCCTTTTCCCTGTGGTGCCGGCTGCCCTGTGGTTTGTCTGTCTAGGGGGCAGCTCATCTTATCGTGGGGTACCACCATCAAGAAGGCCAGACGGCTGTGGTCACATCTGCTTACGCAGGGGGCGTAGACACAGTTTAGAGTGGGAAAGATGCACGGCTTGTCAGATTGTCAGTCTGTCGGTCGTAGGCTCGCCAGGAAGCACCTCTGCTCCCCGACTCCCTCCCACCCCCGGCAGCAGGACCTGTGCTGCAGAGAAGTGGTGGGGTGGTTAGGGCTGGCTAGAGGGTCCCTGGGGTGCTGGCTACCCAGTGCCCCGAACCATTTGGGGCCCCTGGCCAAGGTCCTGGCAGCCCTTGGTCAGGGAGGCTGGGGCTGCATTTCCAACATCCTCACCCGGCCACTGCAGCTCAGGGTGCCGCCTCCTTCCTCTCCCTCAGGTGGCCATCAAAGACAAGCAAGAAGGAATCGAGTAGTGGGCTGCACCCCGCCCTTCCCCAGGCACCAGGTGGACAAAAGCACTTCCTCCAGCCGTGGGCCTCCTTGTAGCAAGTCCCTCACCCCTGACACCGATGTGTCCTGTACATAGAGTCTGTTCTACCTTCCTAATAAAGTGCGGCAGGAAAAGACCCAGCTGCGGGCTGAAGCAGAGGTGACTTCACAGCCTTGGGTCAGTCCAGTGGAGGTGGAGGACCTGTGCCGGAGCCACTTGGGGGCCTCATTTCAGGACTGCCCGCCCCAGGGAGCCAGATTTCTGTCTGAGAGGGTGGCACGAACAATCTCATTCTGGACAAAACCCGGGAAGCTGGGGCTGCCCGGCGGCGTCTCAAGCAGAAGGAGCTGGAAGCGCATGTGCTTCCAGGCGTCCCTGCCCTAGGAGCCTCAGCTGCCGGGCCTGCCTGCCTCACGCAGCGGGGGACACCTGACGGGGCCCACAAACAGCTCCCCCCAGGCTTCTCTTACATAGTAGACTTTAATTAAAAAAATAGTCGCCCATAAGAAGGTCCGCCTCACGACCCCAAAAGCTGAGTAAGTTGCGCCCCGCAGTCAAGGCCGGTTTCTCCTCCAGATGGCGACAATGTTGGAGTCCGTCAGTGCAGTGAGGTAGGTGAAGGTGGGGTCGGCCACCACCATGTTCACCATGGTCCTGTTCACCGTCTGGCCCAGGGCCCGGGGCTGGGGCCACTTAAGGATCTGGATGGGGGAGAGAGGGCGCTGGGCTCCTGCTTCCTGACGCGGGCCCCCGGGCAGCCCCAACCCCGGCGGGGACAGTAGTGCGTGGGCTTACCTGCGTGGGGGCCTGCGGGGCGGCCGGCGGCGGGGGCTGCTGCGCCACGAGGGGCCTGACGTCGTAGATCCACACGTTGCCCTCCTCGTCCCCGCAGAGCACCATCCCCTCACCTGCCAGCACAAGAGATGGGAATCTGAGGTGGGGCGGAGCTCCCAGAGGTACAGGGTTGGGGGTGGCCGGCAGGCGACTCACCAGGACAGGTGCTGAGCGAGAAGTAGGCGAGCTCGGTGGGCGACCACTGCAGCCGGGCCAGGACCACGACGGCCACTGTGGACCTGCTGCCCCGGCCCTGCCACGTCTGGCTCCAGCTCCACAGGCAGATGGTGCCCCGGCTACTCCCCTTGGAGGCTGTCGGGGAGGATGAAGAACTGTGCCCGGGCTCCCACAGTGGGGACCCCTCCACAGCCCTCGGACCTAAACCCCAGCCCAGGGAGAAGTGACCCCAGAAGGCCTGACCAGGGCCCACCCGGGTCCCAGGAAGCCAGCCTGTCCCGAGCTAAGCTCACTCACCCACGACGTCCTCGTTCACGAACGCCAGCCCGTCCACTCTCCGTCCAGTTGCCTCGGAGCCCTCGGAGAAGACGAACTCCGCTTCACACACCCTGTGGGGCAGCGCAGGTGCCGGTCGGCCAGGCAAAGGGCTGCTCGCTCGTTCAGACGCCTGCTGGGCACTTACCCTGGGCCCTCCCTGGGTTCCGGGCCCTGGAAGGGGGAGCCGGCACCCGAGTGTGCTGACTCACAGGCAGTGGCGACTTAGGGGGCACGGGGGCGTGGCCAGGAAGGGCTCCGGAGGGAGGCGGCGCCTCTGAGCCTGAGGGAGGTGAGCAGTTTACTCGCCGAGTGGGCGCGTCGAGACCCAGAGACCGGGGAGGGGTTTGCTCTGACCCCGAGGACACTGGGGGGTGGCTGCTGAACGTTTCCGAGCCGAGAGTGGGTGCGGTCACACTGCTTGGAGAGGCCACCCGGCAGCTGCCCGGAGTCCTGGAGCCAGGAAGGCAGCCGAGTACCAGCCATAAGTAGCTGACACATCTGAGACGTGGGGGAGATGCCACAGGACTTTGGGGACCAGGCAGGGAGGGAGGAGGCAGGCCCAGGGCTTGACTCCCAGGTGTGGCAGGGGGACGCCACCAACACCTGGCTGGATAACCGCCACGGTCTGTGCTACGGTGTCACTACAGTTCCCTCCTGCCACCTGTCCTAAAATTCTTCCCACGCTATTCCCCGCGCTCAGGATACAATTCAAGATCTCACCAGGGCCCACGGGGCCAGTATCCCCTGGCCCAGGCAACCCTGCCACCTCACCGCGTGCCATCCCCTCCAGTTCTCCAAGCTGTGGCCAGCTCTCCCTGGTCAGCCAGCTGTCCCTGCCACCGGCCCTTTGCACTTCCCCCGCGTGAGCACCCTTCCTGCTCCTGCCCACCTGACTCCCTTGGGACTCATGGAGAGCATGAGCCTGGCGACTTGTCCATCGCCACTGTCACCTCAGAGTCCCCTCGGGCTCCTCTCGGAGCACCTTATTCTCCTTCCGCTGTAGCTGACATCAAGCAAACTTTGTGGGGTTTTAGTGCACGTCTCCCCCACCAGGCTCTGGGCCCCACAAGGCCAGGGGACCCCTGCCGAGCACTGTCTCCGGCCTTCCAGGTGATACAGAGGAGCCACAAGCCTCCACCTGGCCCTTCTGGCCCGTCTGGTGGCCCAGACACCATCCCGTTGTCCTCCACGAGCCCTGGGATGTGAGTTACTGTCCCCACTTTGTGGATGACACGATCATGCTGGACAGAGGAAGGTCACACTGTAGTGTGTCCTGAGTGGCAGGACCTGGGCAGTGATGAGGTGACCAAGCCTAGCGAGGGAATGGACCTCTCCTCGGGAGACGGGCAGGAGGTGGGGACAGGACAGCTCTGTGAGGAGGCCCGTGAAAACAGCCTCCGGCTGCCCAAGACGGGCACAGTGCGGGCATCACTGCAGCAGGCGTGCCTGGGGTCAGACACCTGTACTGGGGGCTGCCCGGCTCCGGGGACTGGCTTTCAGGGCACCCCCGCCCGTTCTCACCTCCTCTTCTGAGGCTGGTCCAGCCGCACGTCCCAGCAATGGCAGCCACCCTCGCAGCCGGCCAGCAGGTAGGCATCCGGGCAGGAGGCGACGGGGCAGAGGCGCAGGGCGATGGAGGTGGTGTCGAGTGTGAGCAGCTGGCTGCCGGCAGGTGAGAGGGAGGGCGTGAGGCCACAGACTCAGGTGTGTGCCCGCGCCCACCCCCAAAGTCCTGCCGCAAAGCATCACCTGGCCTGGAATTCGTAATCGTGGTTGGGCACCCCGATGTCCCAGAGGATGATCCGCTTGTCGTAGGAGGCCGCTGAGAAGGGGATGGGAAGGAGAGAGGTGGCCCTGAGGAGGCCCTGCTCCCTCCTGCGGGCTGCATCCCAGGCTGAGACCGCGGTCCCAAGGCAGGGAGGGCGGGCCATGGCTGGGAGAAAGACTCCAGGGCCTACCATCCTATCTTGCTCTAACCTACGTGCCCCACGCCAGGCAGCCACGGCCCGCAGTCTCTGCTCAGCTATCACCCTCATCACACGCAGACGGCCAGGGGATCCACCCGGGTCACAGACGTGGCCCAGGTTGTCAGAAACCTCCAAAGCCACAGAGCAGGCTGGGGAAGAGACAGAATCTGAAGAGACAGAATCGGCAGCCAGCACGAGGCCTGCCAGCCACAGGAGCTCCCTGCCATCCCGGGAAAGAATCCCGAGGCATCAGGCTGCAGGACAGGTGCTGAGGGAGCCCCAGAGGTTCGGGGAGGGGGTCTTACTGAAGAGGTGGGTCTCGTGTGTGGGGCTGAAACAGAGAGTCGCAATGGCCTTCTTGTGGGCCCGGATGAGCCCGCAGCAGAAGCCGGCCTGCACGTGCAGCAGCCGGACCAGGCCCCGCAGGCCTGCAGCTGCCAGCACGCTCCAGCGCTTCTTGTGGCCTGCCTGTGTGACCACTGTCAGGGCTGTCCAGGCCACTGAGAAGAACTCCTGGGGAGGGAACGGGAGGGGTCACCGAGGGGCGGAGCTACACATGTGCACACGCGTGCAGGATCAGGCCCAGGAACAGGAGCCAAGCATCAAAGGAAAAGGTCACCTGGTGAGTACGTGGCGAGTCTGGCCCCCCGACCCCAGCGCTCCCAGCCCCAGGAGCCAAGGCTCTGCCTGCCACCCTGCAGGAGCAGGGCCCCGGCGCTCACCTCGCTGGGCGCCTTGTACTTGTGCAGGACGATGCCCGTCTGGCAGTCGATCACACACACGGCCTCCCCGCCACACGTGGCCACGGTCTGGGACGTGGCCCCTGCCTGCCCTGTTTGAGAGGTCGGCCTGGTGAAAACGTTCTCCGTAAAGTCCCCCACTGCAGCCCCTCCTCCTGACCCTGAGGGCACGTTAAGCTCTCTGTCCCTCCCGATTCCCCCGTCCACCCAGGCAGCCCCTTGCAGGTGGTATTCCCAGGCCCCGTGCCCAGAAAGCTTGCTCTGCTTGTTCCCTGTGGCCCTCGCCCTGCCCGCCCCCCAAGGATGTACCCTCGTCCCAGGCTGGCTCGAAGGCGCAGGCCCAGAGCTGGGTCTCCAGGTCACGAGGGCTGTTGTTCTTGCTGTGGCATTGCAGGAAGTGCAGGGGCTCCAGCTGCAGGGCGGTCTGTGGGAGCAGAGGCGGGTCATGGCTGCCCCCAGGCCTTGCTCCCATCACACGCCCCTTGCCACCTTACCTTGCTAGCTCACCTGGCTGCCAGCAGAGCCCACGGGGCTGCCCTCCACGTGGGCCAACGGGGAGGTGCACACCCGCTTGTTGGGAGACAGATTGACTGGGAAATCACCTGGCCGCTTCGAGGCCACTGGCCTGGCCTGTGGAGGAGGGGGCGGGGGCAACTCGAGGGCCTGGTGACCATGCACCCATCTGCCCAGGGCTTCCTTCCTCCCCATCAGAGGCTGGACTGCACCCTCCCATGGGTACGGGAGGCCAGGGGTACCAGGGTGAGAGGGAACCAGCTCCAGCATAGGAGGCCATCTCCTGGGCACACTGCCAGGACACCCCGCTTCCCTAATGCCTCCCTAGGCAGGAAGGGCCAGGCTAGGCCCCTGAGAGCCCGGGAGCCCCATGGAACCACTCACCCTAGGCTCCTGGGTAGCGGTGGCTTTCGGGGGCCTCTCTGAGATGTTTGCCTCATGCACCTGTGTCCCACCAGAGGCCACCAGCTCCTCAGAGATCATCCGCACCTAGGTGGGGCCAGGTCATCAGCAAGCTGAGCACATCCTGGGGGCCTCCAGCCCCTCCCCAGACGCCCAGTCAGAGGGTGCTTCCCGAGCTGGGGAAAAGTCCTTCCAGCCCATAGGGCTTCCTTCCCTGACCTGCCCACTCCCCACATCCCCTCATGGCCACAGACCTCCAGGGCGGCTCAGGCTGTGGCAGCCAGGGAGGAGCTGGGAGAAGCGACTCCCAGCACAGTGGGGTGAGGACATACCCTCCACTGGGTGAAGTCGCTGAGGGACTCGGGCCCATAGCGGACATCTCTGACGGCAGACCTCACAAAGTCCGCCTGGGCCTTCTCAGCCTCCTCCTCTGGGCTCAGTGCGGCCATGAACTTCTCCCAGTGAGCTGTGACCTGGCACGAGAAGCGCCAGAGTCAGGCTCAGCCCACCCCGGCTCTCCGGGACCTTCTGTGGCACCTTTGCCTCTAATCTCAGGGCCAGAGCTCTCTCAACCTCACCGCCTCTGGGACGCCTCCCCAAATCACAGCTTTCTCAACCACAGGTTGCACAAACCCAAGCAACACAGAGGGAGAAACAGCCCCTGAAGGGAGGAGCTGGCCCAGGGTAAAGTCACGGTGAAAGTGTCCCAGCCTCCCCTGCCAGGCCCTGCCTGCAAGGCGGAGGGCAGGACCTCCAAGGACAAGAGGCCAAGCGCCACAGCCAAGCTCAAAGCAACAGGTCAGGCTACGGGCTCAGGGCCACTTGGAGTTGGGACAGAGAGCCCCCGTAACCCCCCTTGGTGTCCTCCAAATGTCCAGTTCCGTCACTCACTCCTCAAGGTCCCCGACTGCTCCCAAGCACCAGAGACACCGCCCCGCCCCTTACCCTGCTGGTCAGCTCCCGGTTCAGGCTCTCCACCTGAGAGCAAGTGGAGGAAGCATCCTTGCCGTTGACCTTACGGAGCTTGGGCAGGAGGAAGGAAACTTTCAGGTTGTCACTGACCTGGGGGATGAGGGAAGAGTGGCTCGGGGTCACCCCAGCCTGTGGCTGAGCCCGAGCCCACAGGGTGCTGGCCCGGGATGCGGGGCCGCCCACTTACTGTCAGAAAGGGGTTGCCCTCCAGGCTGAGCTCCTCGAGCTGTGGGAACTGGCAGAGGACAGTGACATCGCCCAACTGGTTGTTGGCGCAGCGGAGTATGCGCAGGTGGGACAGGCCCAGGTTGGCGGGCAGCGTCTCCAGTTGGTTGTTGGAGAGGTCCAGCTCCTGCAGCTGCTTCAGGCGGCTCAGGAGCTTGGGGTCCAAGTGCTCTGAGAGCAGATTCAGCCCTGACAGGCTGGGGAGAGGGGCAGACAGGGCGGGCTCAGGGGGCAGGCAGTCCTCCCACCCCGCACCCATGGCAGCCCAGGTTGCCTCCGACGGCTTTTGCACCTGACATTTCTCCTACGTGCATAGCCGATCCGCAACACTCCCCCACTTACTTTAATCTTGTCCCTACTTTATAACTTGGGGCAGCTGGCCCCCTCCAGGATGCTTTTCCTGATCCTCTAGGGGAGTTTTCTGTGCTCCCCAGTCCTCTGTAATTCTCTCAACAGGTTGCTCCATATTCTTCCTGCAAGACTGTCTCCCTAGCAGCCCGGACCCTCTGAGATAACGCCGCTCCGGGCCTACCCGACCCATCTCATAACGAGAGAACGGCGTTTGTCCCGAATGATTAAAGACTCTGTCGAACCGACAGGGTGATAACGGGGCCGGGCAGGGAGAGAGGTAGGGTCCCAGGCTTTCTCCCCGACCGTCCGCCGACCAAGGCCCTAGTGGAGGGCGGTGTGGCCCCGGCCCTTACTCCAGGCTCCGGATCTTCCCCAGCCGGTCGCTCTTGGGTCGCCCCCGCTGGATCAGCAGTCGCGGCGAGAGGGGGCCCATGGCGAGGAGGCGCGGCCCGCGGGGACCAGATCGGCGGCACACGAATCCGGTGCTGGCGCCAGCGGCTGTCCGATTCCAGGAGGTGGCGCCGCGCGAATCCGTCGGTGGCGACTACCGGAAGGAAGCTGCCGCGCGGACCTCGTGCCCTGCGCGCGCACTACAACTCCCAGAGGCGCCCTCGGCCCCGCGCCTGCGCCTTGGTTGCCGGGACGCGGCAATGGCGGCTGCGGCGGTGGCGGCCCCTGAGGTCCTTCGGGAATGCGGCTGCAAGGGTATCCGGACCTGTCTGATCTGCGAGCGGCAGCGCGGAGGTGACCCGCCCTGGCAGCACCCCCCGCAGGTGAGGGCTGGGAGAGGGGCCGCGCCCACAACTCCATTCTTCATCCGGGGAAACTGAGGCCCGGGTTGACCGTGAAGACGGGCCCCGGATCAAACCGTGTCAGCGGCCATGGCGATGGGGGCGTTGCGGGGTGAGGAGATGAGGGCTTTGAGCAGTGGGCCTGGAGTGGGAAAGGGGTGGGACGTGGGTGCAGTCCGACCACAGCTCACCTCTGGAACGTGGGGGGAGTCTGACAGCAAACGTGGCCCCCCCGGGTCTGTGGCTGGGACACGGGCCGGTGGTCAGACGACACGGAGAGAGTAGGGGGTGCTGAAAACCAGGGCAGAAGGCCCCAGAAGGCCTTGAACGGAAACGGGCAAGGAGGAAACTCATTCCAACGAATTAACAAAAAAGGACTCAGAGGCTTTGAGCGGGGCAAGGGCCTTCCAGCTGGGCCAAGGCCTGGGGAAGGTGGGTGATGCTTCAGGTGAGGGAGATGAGGCCGGTGGGGCCTGACCACGGAAGGCAGGCGGGACTTGTTCTGAGGGCTATGGCGAGCTCTTGAGGGTTTTAAAGGAAGTTACCTGTGAACTTTAGAAAGATCCTGGGAAGGGGAGGGGTGGATAGGAAGGAAAGAAGGCTGGGAAGCCAGTGAAGAAACTGTCACAGTGTCCGTGATAAAAGCTTAGAAGGTCCTGTGAAAATGAGTGGCGGTTCCTCAGAAAATTAAATGTAGAGCTACCATGTGACCCAGCAATCCCACTGCTGGATATGGTCCCCAAAGAATTGAAAGCAGGGTCATGAAGAGATATCTGTACACCCACGTTCATAGCAGAGTTACTCACAATAGCTAAAAGGTGGAAGCAACCCAAGTGTCCACGGACAGATGAAAGGAAGAACCAAATGTGGTCCATCCGTAAAGTGGAATATTTTTCAGTCCTAAAAAAAGAAGAAAGGAAAGTCTGGCACGTGCTGCCACACAGATGAACCCTGAGGACGTTATGCTGAGCGAAATAAGCCAGTCAGAAGACATGCTGTATGATTCCACTTATGTAAAGCATCCAAAGTAGTCAAATTCACAGAGACAGAAAAGAATGGTGGGTGCCAGCGGCTGGGGGGAAGGGAGGGGGAGAGGTGTTAATGGGTAGATTTAGTTTTGCAAGGTGAGAAAGTTCTGGAGATTGGTTGTACAACAATGTGATACACTTAACACATTGAAATGTACACTTAAAACGTGGCTGAGGATCAATTTGAAATGTGTAACGTATGTGTGGTTGTATATATTTGACCACAGTTAAAAACTTTATTAAAAAAGAGTTTTTCAGACCTTGCCAAAGGTCTGAACTGTGCCCATGGCCGTTGGTGTGGAGGCTCAGGGCACCGCGGGGGTAGCATCTTCCCAAACTGATGGCTGAGGGACGGGTGAAATGTACGGTATGACTCCTTAACTTTCCGTGTGTCCCATGCGAGGTGCCAGGAGACAGAGACGTGGTGCTTCAGGGTTGGGGCGTGGGTGCTGGCGATGCCTGTAGAACAGAAAGCGAGAGGATGCAGAATTCACTGGGCAGGGAACACCTCAGACTGCCCTGTAGATCTGACAGAGTCCTGGCCAACCCAGCCGGCAGCTCCGGCGCAAAGACGGCCTGGCAGGCAGTCCCACGTTGGGCAGAAATGGCCAGACTTGTGCTGGGTCCCTGGCTGGAGGCCCAGGAGAAGGGTGGTCTCTGCTCAGAACCAGAGGCAGATCCTGAAGGCCCTGCCACAGGAGGTTGTCAGCCTGGCACTCCTCTGTGTGACTGGCAAGTTCTGCTCTGTTGTTTGTGGGGGTTTTTCCCCCCCATTTTTGTTTGTTTGTTTGTTTGGTTTTTTGCGGTACGCGGGCCTCTCACTGCTGTGGCCCCTCCCGCCGCGGAGCACAGGCTCCGGACGCGCAGGCTCAGCGGCCACGGCTCACGGGCCCAGCCGCTCCGCGGCACGTGGGATCCTCCCGGACCGGGGCACGAACCCGCTTCCCCTGCATCGGCAGGCGGACTCTCAACCACTGCACCACCAGGGAAGCCCTCCCCAAGTTTTATGTACATATGTATGTATGGGGCCATGCCATTCGGCTTGCGTGCCACTCCGTTCCCCGACCAAGGATTGAACCGAGGCCATGATGGTGAAAGCATCTAATCCTAACCACTAGACCACCAGGGAACTCCCAGTTTTGCTCTTATTTGATGGGAAATTCAGGCAGCGCCAGTGGCTGCCACAGTGTAGGGCAGGCCCCAGAGACACCCACACCGCGGCCAGAGAGGGCTTCTCCCTCTGGCCTCCCAGCATATGCTGCTCACCTCCTGGGCAGGCCCGTGGCCTCAGCTTTAGGGGAGCAGAGTTCTCCAGCTCCTGGTCAGGGCTGGCTGCCATCACACAGTCCTCCCCTTTAACCCTCACCAGCCTGGGGAGGGCAGACAGTGCCCCACAGTGACACAGGAACAGTGTGGCCTCGGAGGCTGCGCCCCAGTTGTGCAGCCTCGGGCTGGTTCCTTAACTTTGCTGAGCCTCAGTCACCTCATCTGTAAAATGGAGGTCGAAAGAATGGTTTTGCGTACTCTCTTCCCTATTACAGACGGGAAAATGAGAAAGGCAGGGGCTGAGGGCCTTTCCCAGGAGGCAGCCCTGGGCAGGGGTCCCGCCTCCCTCTAGACTCCAGCTGCCTCCCAAAGTGCTGCAGGGGAGGGTGCCCTGCTGGGTGGGGCTGCTTCTCGGGGCTTGTGTGTGTGGTGTGCGGAAGGCCTCCAGTGGCTCCAGGACCCCTGTCCCCTTTTTTTTTTTTTTTTTTTTTTTTTGCGCCGCACCAAGTGGCATGCGGGATATTAGTTCCCTGACCAGGGATCGATCCCGGGTCCCTCGCAGTGAAAGCGCCGAATCCTAACCACTGGACCGCCAGGGAATTCCCACCCCTGTCTTTCTTTTGCAGAAAACACACCGGTTCATTTACTACGCCGACACTGGCTGGGCTGTTGGGGCCGAGGAGTCTGACTTTGAGGGCTGGGCCTTCCCCTTCCCAGGCGTGACGCTGATCGAGGACTTTGTGACCCCGGCGGAAGAAGCTGAGATGGTACGGCTGATGGACTGTGACCCCTGGAAGCCCTCACAGTCCGGGCGGAGGAAGCAGGTAGGCTGGGCCAGAGAGGGCGGTCACACCACGGGGCCCTGCTGGGCTCCTGACCCCAGAGCCCCTTTGCTCACCTCCCTCTCAGGGCCTTCCTCTGCAGCCACCTCCCACCACTCCCCAGAGCCATTAGGCCACAAGCTCCCCGACCGGGGCGGGTGGTGGGGACGGCGGGCAGGGCTGCTGAATGGTGTGCGTTGGGAAGGGTCAGGGCCAGGGGCCTGGGCATGGCCTGCTCACCTTCCCGTGAGGCGGGGCTCAAAGGCAGACGGCCACTCAGCTCTCTCTGCCCTCTCCCCAGCTGGCCTCGTGCTGGTGACCCTCACAGAGGGTTTCTCGAAGGCTGCCAGTTGCCCCCCATCCCCTTACCCCCCTGTCCAAAGTTCTCCCTGTCAGTTTCTGATCTCCCCACCCCTCTTCCCACTGATACCTGGGCCTCCAGATCCTGAACCTTCCCTCTGCCGGGGATCACAGTGCCCTCCTCCTTGGGTCCGCTTCTCTCCTTTTCTGTTCCTCATCCCCAGCAATCCTCGCCCCTCCAGGACCTGCGGACCAGCCATCGGCCACCTTTCCACACTCCCTCCCCTTCTTGTCACGTGTCCTCACCCATCTTCAGTCCTGTGACTGGTTAGTACAGGCACTTGCTCAGGTGCCCCTCGCCCTTTCTCCTCTCACTTGGGCAGGCTCTTTCCGCTCACCCACAGCCCTGGTCGGGTCCAGCACCCGCTCCCGCTGCTGGCGGCCGCCCTGGCTGTGGCGCTCCATCCCGAGCCGGGCCCTTCCCGCTCGGCAGGTCGTTCACTTTGCTGCCCTCCTTCCAAACCTCTCCTTCCCCTCCTCACTCCCCACTGACGACCGGGCCTGTCTCAGGGAACAGGTGCATCTACAGATGTTCCCTTCTCGCCTGGGCCCGGCTTCTTCCCAAGCCCTATTCCAGCTGCGCACTGGATGCTGCCCCTCTCCTCAGAACTCCCTGTCCCGCATTGCCCCCTTCTCTCCTCAAGGCTGGCTCTTTCCCACCGGCCTCCCAGTAAGCTCTGTCTCTCTCGTCTCTGCAGCAGAACTTCTCAGAAGAGTTCTTCATTCTCTTCAGGTCCTCTCTTCTTGCTCCCGCTGAACCCACTCAAAAACTGCCTCCATTTCCCACTCCCTGCCTGAAGCCAGTGGCTGGTTCTCGGGCTCAGTCCTCAGCCCTCTTCTTTTCCTTCTCCAGACACTCCTTACCGATCTCAGCGAGGCCCGGCCCCGCACGTCGGTGAGTTTGGGGCTCCTGCGCTCGTATCTGCAGCCCTGGCATCCCTAAGCTGAGCCGTGGCTCCATCTTGGCAAATTCCATCTTTCACCTGCTCCGGCTAGAAACCCTGGATCTTTCCACATTCCTCTCTTTCATCGGTAATTCCTGTCAGCTCTGTATTCCTTCCAAACATATCCTGAATCTGAGAACACACACCCCCTGCCGCTGCCACCACCTGCCTCTGGCACTTCCTGGGCAGCCCTCAGCCCTCCTCAGCTGGTTTCAGTAGGGAGGAAATGATCCCACCGACATCTGGTCGGATCGAGTCACTGCTCTGTTACAGGCCCTCCCGGCCTCCCACCTCAACGTAAACACAGAGGCCTTACCACGCCTCAGAAGGCCCTGCACTGGCCGCCAGCCCGACCTTTGTCTCCACTGCTGCTGTCTGCTGTCCCCACGGCAGTCACCCCCACCTCCTGGGTTCCTCGGAGTCTCCTGGCCGTGGCCCGCCTGTCCCCGCCTTTCTGCCTGCTGCTGCCGAGGAGTTGGGGGGCCCGCAGGAGCCGGCTGGCCCTGGCACTGAGCCATGCGGAACAGGGAAGGAGAAAGAGTCTGTCAGCACATGGAGCCACCCTCCCCTAGACGGGGACCCGAGGGAGCCGGAGTGCGGATAGGTGCTCCCCTCTCATCCCTCAGGCCACAGATCTGAGTTGTATTCTGCAAGGCTCCTGCCTAGGGTATTTTTGTTTTGTTTTTTAAATAGAAGCCACCTACCATAACATCCACCCATTTCAAGCGTTATAATTCACTGGTTTGGTTTTAACGTATTCACAGTGTTGTGCAACCATCGCCACTGTCTAGTTCTGGAACATTCTCATCACCCCAGAGGAAATGCGTACCCATTAGCAGTCACTCTGCATTCCGTCATTCCCCTGCAAGCACTAATCTACTTTCTGTCTCTGGGGATTTTCTTCTTCTGGACGTTAGTATAACTAGGATTATGTAATATGTGACCCTCTGTATTAGGCATCTTTCACTGAGCATAATGTTCTCAGGGTTCATCCCTTTGCAGCCTGTATCAATGCTGCATTGCTTTTCGTGGCTGAATATTATCCCTTTGGATGGATGGACCACTCTTTGTTCATCATTCATCCGTTGGTGGACACTCGGGTTGTTTCTACGTTTTGGCTGTCGTGAATAGTGCTGCTGTGACTATTCTAGTACAGACTTCGGTGTGGGCGTGCGTCTCCAGTTCTCTTGGGTGTGAGGCTCGGAGTGCAACTGCTGCTGGGTCCTGTGGAGACTCTTCTCCCTTGTGGTCCTGAAGCCCAGTTGTACCCAGTGTCGACCGGATGGGTAACGCTGCCGTGGGCTGGCCTGCCCTGCCGCGCTCGGCCCCTTCCCGACTCCCCAGCACCACGTCCCGGGGACGCCACCTGTGCGTGGGCCTCTTGTCTCTAGCTCTGCTTCCCGGGGTACCTGGGCTGAGACGTGCCCCCGATGCTTCACCTCCCCCTCCCCGCTGCTGTGTGTTCCCCTCAGCATCTACCGCCATCTGACGTTGGCTGTTGATATTTATCTCCTCGGTGTCGGCCTCCTCCTGCCAGAATGTCAGCTCCGTGAAGTCCGAAAGCTTTGCTGGTCTTGGTCACTGTGATTGGGTTCTTCAGCCCTGGCGTGTGATGCCGTTTCTGTAAACTTAGACAATTTCCTACTTCCTTTTTGTCCTCATCCTTCAGGACTACGGCCCCAAAGTCAACTTTCGGAAACAGAAGCTAAAGACCGCTGGCTTCCGGGGCCTGCCCAGCTTCAGCCGGGAGGTGGTGCGGAGGATGGGCCTCTACCCGGGCCTGGAGGACTTCCAGCCCGTGGAGCAGTGTAACCTGGACTACTGCCCGGAGCGGGGCTCGGCCATCGACCCGCACCTGGACGACACCTGGCTGTGGGGGGAGCGGCTGGTGAGCCTCAACCTGCTGTCCCCCACCGTGCTGTCCATGTCCCGGGAGGCGCCCGGCAGCCTGCTGCTGTGCCTGGCCCCGTCCGGCTTCCCGCAGGCCCCGGCGGAAGGCGCGACGGCCCCCGGCAGGTCTGTCCCGTGCCGGGCGGTGGAGGTGGCTGTCCCCTTGCCCCGCCGCGCTCTGCTGGTGCTCGCGCGAGCCGCCCGGCGCCAGTGGAAGCACGCCATCCACCGCGGGCACATCGGGGCCCGCCGCGTGAGCGCCACCTTCAGGGAGCTCTCGGCCGAGTTTGGCCCCAGCGGGAGGCAGCGGGAACTGGGGCAGGAGCTCCTGCAAACCTCGCTCTCCTTTCAGGGGAGACCCACGTGAGCCGCCTCCCCGGGGGCGGGAGCTGGCGCTGGGCCTGGCCGGGGGTGCCGGCTCCAGGGTGGACCATTAGCCGGCATTGAAGGGGGCGCCCAGCCCGAGGGTCTTTCTCAGGTCTTAAGAGGAGACCGCTTGACACCCTGGTGCCCGGCAGTACGAGCCCTGTCCGCGAGCTGGCTCGACGGGAACGGGCCTCAAGTCGGTCCCCTTTGACCCGCGCCGCGGCCACTTGCCTGGGTTGTTTAATTTGTCACAGCTTGAGGGCAGTGGCATACTTTGAGCTTAAAAATCGTTGGTACCACTTAAGGTCATTTTCTCCTTTATCTGCCTCTCTTAACAAGGTTGCCCGATGTCCCAGCCTGCAGGCCCTTCATTTATTTATTATTTTTTATTTTATTTGTTTACTTTTGGCCATGCCACGCAGCTTGTGGGATCTTAGTTCTCTGACCAGGGACGGAACCCAGGCCCACGGCAGTGAAAGCACCGAGTCCTAACCACGGAACCGCCAGGGAACTCCCAGGCCCTTCATTTAGGGAGCGTGTTGGATTGGAGAACAGGATGGGCAGAAGATGTGAGGTTGTTACCGTTTCGGACTTCAGGGCTGCTGGCAGCGTCTGAGTTACACTCTGCCCGCGTCATGCTTGACCCCATGGGGTGTGGGATATGGAACACTGGTGACCAGTGGTTGGCAGGGAGGCACTTCCAAGCATCACCTCTCTCCACGGCGTTCCACCAAGAGCAGAGAGCAATTCATAACTTAAGTACTTATTTATTTAGTTCAGTCCAGGGCAACTGTTTTAAAAATCCATACGCAGGACGGGGTGTGCACACCGCATGTGGTCTCCACAGCGTCATGCATAATGAATTAATCGGCACAAGACAGGTGAGCAGTGCAGATGAGCCTCGATCTCTGCTCAGGCTTAGGCAATTTTATCCTCAACAGACCTTCCTAGAAGACACGGAAATACATTCTGCCCTGGCAGTTTGTCTAAAATAGAAATGCTTGAGTTTTGAAACTTCTGGTCAGGTACTAAACGGAGACCGTGCTCCACTTTGGAAAGGGCCTCAGCGTATCTGCGGGCACTTGTTTCTATGAGCACCAGGAAGGTTCTGCTCAGAGGAAAACGGCAAGCTCACGCTGGCTCCGGGGTGGCCTGTGGCGCCTCTCACTCACCACAGAAAGGCCACTGCACTTGGAACCCCCTTCACAGTCAGGTTAAGCCTCCAGAAACCAAATTTCTAGCCTGCAATTTGCTTCCCTCCCCTCCCCTCCCCAGACTGCCCTGCTGCAGCTCCAAATGGCAGCTTACTCTCCAGTCCTGGGGGCGCCCCCTGATCGTCAGTCCCCAGGCCCACAGGCATGTCTGTTCTCACAGAAACTCAGTTTGCCCCATGCCTCTGGGAACTAGAGAGGCTGGAGCTGGGAGAGCTCACTGGAAGAAAGAACAAGAAATTATTCTCCTAATCAGTGTCGAAAACGTGATTATGTGGCATCTTTCCTACCCATGTGGCACTGTCACTGGGCACCTAGTGTCTGACCCTGATGTGGCCAGGCTAGAAAATCTTCCCACGAGCCAAGTGTAACAGCTGGTCCCTGGCCGACGCCCAGAGTGTGCTCGCCGCAGTCTGGGGAGCTCGGCCCTCCGTGGGTCCGGCACACGGGGCAGGGGCACCGGCTGGCCCAGGAAGGTAGCCGAAGTGAGCCCAACAAGGCCCCTCTCAAAAGGCTGAGGCCAGAGGAAGGGGCTACCGTCCCCTCCCAGCAGTGGGGAGGAGCCAGCCTGTCTAGTCCCTGCCAGGACACCAAGTGGCCATCTTGCAGTGACGCTGACATTCTTTTGCAAAGCAAACACATTGCACCAGACAAGCCTTTTCATTCAGCAGGGCTCTGGGAGAGGAGACATGCGCTAGGGGGCAAGCAAGTCGCAACAGATGTCTGCAGAGGATGCGAGGGACACGCCCTTTGGAAGGCGCTAGGGCTCTCCTCCGGCCCAGCAAGACACGATGTCCAGGCTCCCCGGAAACGCCACGACTTGCACTGGTGATTCTCTGCATTCAGACTTACGTGTTAAGGTTCAGCTTCTCCACAGGATGTCACAGTCCCAGAAACCTCAGCCAGGCCTGCCCGCACTTCTTGGCACAGGCAACCCAGACCCCACAGAGATGTCAGGCTGTGGACAGAAATGCCGTCAGAGCATCAAGTCCAGTGACTGGGAAACAAAAGAAAAGGCACCACTCTCTGGCGGCTGCCGGCCAGTGTGGCAAATGTAGTTCTTAAAAGCGGCCCAGGGCGCAGCAGGCTCCCACATAAGCTGAGCTGTAGCATGTATGTGTTCGGTCCAAGAACATGGGCTCAGGTCTACCAGACGCTCTTCTCAAAAACACCAGAAGCTGTGCTGCGCATGGCTGCACAGAAGTGTGAGCTGGGCCTGTGCTTGCAGCCAAGAGGCCCAGGAGGGGAGCACTACACAGGGTCTCGCCTTCCCTGCCATCATTATAAGCAGGACCCACGTCTGGCCAGGGCTGGCCCCTGATGCTACCACCCACAGACCAGGCCTGGCCATGGCCTCGTCTAGACAGGAAGTCCCCCGGCTGTCCCCTCCCGCTGCCGGGGACCACAGACAGCAGGGAGGTGGGCGGGCTCGGGTGCCTGGGCGAGTGCGCCCCTGCCTTCTGCAGCCGTAGCCCAGAGGGTCAGCTGACGGCTCGGGACAGTCTGTGGCCGAGAGACGGAGGCCTCTGGACTTGGGGCCCTTTCCCCAGGCTGGTGGCCTCGCTGGGTCAATGTGGCCGGGGATCCAGCTGGCAGGGAAGAGAGAATCTGAGCCCAGTGTGCCTCAGAGCACCCCTCAGTTAACAGCCACCTCCGTGGGCGCCCACAGACCAGCCTCCGCCTTGGACGGCTCCCCCAGGGCCTGACAAGTCTGACGCCTGCTGAGCACCCACCACACCTGCTGGGCCATGTGCCCTGGGCTCCTGCCTTCCTTCCCCACCCCCACAAGCCAGGCCGCCCAGCTCCCTCCAGGGCAGGGAGGGAAGCACCTGGCCAAGCTGTAAGCCTGTGCCCCGTCTAATCTAGCAGGGTGGTACCATCAGACGTGCCACCAGCCCAGCTCAGGAGTCACGGGGCAATCCCTTGCCTGAACCCATGGTGCTACCCCGACTCTCCAGGTCCCTCCCAGGCTCCCGGCCCCCACTGGCCGCTGGCTCCAGGTCTCCGAGGCGGCCCATGGCCGCCCGGTGCTACTCGGAGCCTGGCCTCCAGCCTCAGGAGGTGCCCAGGGCCAAGGACTCGTCCTTTCTTTGCCCTGAGCTCTTAGCATCAGTCTCTCGTTTAACTGAAGATTTCCATCTTCTGAAGGAAAAACGATCCAGGTCTTACAGCATGAAGACAGGAGTAGAACTTTGGTCTCGAACTGCCTGGCAGTGTCTCAGCAGCCTCGTTGGCAATTTGCATTTCTGAAATTCCCCATATCTTAAGCGAGTTCTGTTCCCTCCCGACGCGAGGCCGACGGGGATGCGGCCGCGGACACGGCATCGGCCCCGCCCAGGAGCGCGCACGCTCACACCACCTGCAGGCTGCGCTCGTGCCCATCCAGCTGCACTTTGAGCTTGTGCAGCTCCTCGATCTCGCGATTGTGCCGCTCGGTTTTGTGGCGCACCAGCGAGCGGTAGAAGTGGATGGTGAAGACCACGAAGATGAGGCCCACGGGCACCATGATGATGGTGGACACCAGGGCGGCCTGCCAGCCCGTGTGGCCCCCGGGGCCAGGTGGGGGGCCGGGCTGGTGGCGCGCGTCCACGGGCAGGAACTTGATCCAGCAGAGCAGTACCACCTCGGCCAGGAAGAGCAGGATGCCCAGCACGGTGGAGAAGCCCCAGGCCAGCTCGATGTAGGGGTGCATGCGCTCGTGCGGAGACTCGCTGATGGAGTTGAGGTTGTGGATGTTGCTCACGGCCTCCACGTTGGGCAGGATGCACGTGCTGATGAGCAGCGCGAACAGGTGCACGGCCACCAGCACCGTGGTGCACGCGCTGAAGGCGATGAGCAGCGGCCGCGGGTATTGGTACTGAGTCTCCAGCTGCACCTCCACCATGGCCACCTGCGAGGCAGAGGGGGGCGCTGAGCAGAGGGCACCCTCCTCGCTGAGCAAAGAGTGTGCACTTTACTTTTTTTTTTTTTTTTTTTTTGCTGATTTGCTAAAGAAGATCTCATTAAGGGAAAATCTAAAAAGTACAGAAGAGGCCAGAGAAGCACTGGGCAGGGCTGTGATCGCACCCTGGATGCCAAGAACGTAGGTATACTGGGGTGCCGGGCTCCGGCCCAGGGCAGAGGCCATACTTCCCTGGGAACATGCGATGTTGCTGTTGATATCAGAGCCAGGGGAGCTTAGCTGCAAAACAACTGATGTTTTTCACAAAAACAAACCTGACCTTTCAAGAGGTAAAAAGAAGTAATGATGGAGGCTCCTGATGGTCCCTAGACTCAGAGCTGCGCATTGGACGGCCTCACACAAGCCGTAGCGCGCCTCTCTCAGCTGAGACCAAAAGCGGGAGGGAGCAGCCACCTCTCCAAAGGCCAGGAATGGTCACATAAATGAGAACAGCGGTGAGGAGGGGAAGCTGGGAAGGGGGCTGGGCTGGGAGCACTGAGCTGAATCAGCAGCAGCGGTCAGTCGGAGCAGGAGGCCAGCAGGTAACATCTGAAAAGGTAAGTCAAGAAACAGCAATTCCCAAATGTCACTAGAAACGTGGAGGCGGAGGGGCTGCAGGAGGCTGCCTCCAGGGGTGGGAATGCGGGGCTGCTGGGGTTTGTTACAAGCCGTTTGCAGTACTTAATTTTAAACTGCGCATGTGCTAACTTTGAAAAAAATAAAAGCGACTTTAAAAGGAAAGGGAATAAAAGGCTCACAGAGGGACCAGAAGCGCCAGCTTATCTCTGTAGCAGTGAGTGTCTGTTTAGGCTGGGACCTGCTCACAAGCCCTAAGGGGCTTTCAAAGTCCAGACTGGGCACCAGGCTCCTGCCAAGCTTCCCCAGGTCACACCCAGCCCACTCCCCTGCAGCCCACATCCCACCCCAGCTCTGTGCACCAACCCCAGTGGAGGGTTTAGTCCAGGC
The DNA here is from genome assembly GCF_026419965.1 of Kogia breviceps. Taxonomy (NCBI): domain Eukaryota; kingdom Metazoa; phylum Chordata; class Mammalia; order Artiodactyla; family Physeteridae; genus Kogia; species Kogia breviceps. Next base: position 82,904,752 of record NC_081323.1, read on the forward strand.
TCAGCAAGGGCCTTCTCACAGGCACCCAAAGGTAAGAAACCACACCTGTCAAGGAAGGGGAAGCAGGGAGGGAGAGAGAAGCCAGAAGGCTTTTCCACTCACTCTGTTTGTCTCCTACAGCTGAGTCATCCCTTTGCGGTGGTGGTTGGTTTGTTTCGTTTTGGGCCGCGCTGCATGGCTTGCGGGGATCTTAGTTCCCCGACCTGCCACCAGCCCAGCTCAGGAGTCACGGGGGCAATCCCGTGGGAACCCTGGGGCCACAGCAGCGAAAGCGCCAAGTCCCAACCACTGACCATTGGACCACCAGGGAACTCCCAGAGCCATCCCTGTTTTAAAAAATTTACAAAAAAGATTTCATAACTTCTAGCAGCTACTGCCTCTTAGAGTGAGAACCTCATCCTCTCACTCCGTCTTCAGTGAAGATGGAACATTTGGTAGGTAAAAAGAAGATATGCCAGTCCTAGTGGACCACAGCTGACCAGAAACTCCGCAGTGATTATTGCTCCAAAGAGACACTAGCCACACTACTGAGAGGAGGGGTGGTCCTTTCTCAGTGCCCTTTTAGCCTGGGTAGGCTCTTGTGACCACAAAGGATATGGCCCAACAAAAAATGATGTTGTAAACCTCAGAGGGTGCAGAGATGAGAAACAAAGATGATTAAAAGGCCTATGAGGAAAGCAGTTTTGTTCCACCTCAAGAGGAGAAAAGGCCAAAGGCCATTTTTCAGTGTATTTATGCAAAGATTTTTAGGAAGGGGTCCTGGATCACTGGTTCTCTGTGTTAGGGGCAGGATAAACATGAAGAAATAAGCTTAAGGTCAGGCATAAGCACTTGCTGGAAAAAGGAACAGCTTTGCAATTCTAATTAGGGAATACATAATGTGGAGAGGGAACTCTGCCTACAGAACGGCCTGTTCATTTTTCCAAGTCCCTGCCCTTATTCAGCTATGGTTTCCACAGTGGAAATGTTGATACTAGCTGACGATCTGCATTCATCACTTCTTTCTCCTGGGCTGCTCTGCAGTCTGAATAATTATCTGATTTACTGGGGTCTGTGTGGCTTCTGAAATGTATCCCCAACGGCTTACGGAAGCACTTGCTACAGAGGAGATACTCCATAAATGCTGAAGAAATGAATTATTATAATAATTCGTTGTTATTGAATGCATAATGCTATTGAATGAATAATAATTATTATTATTATTCAACAGTCACTGTCCTCATTCTAAGACCACTTCACACCCCTGAAGGCTGCCATTAGGTCTCAGACTACTCCAGAATTCACTCTGATTTACAGCTTTACTCACAGGGCTTGTTTGCAAATTGTAATGAGGGGTTTTGTAGCCTTCAAACTTGGGTGAGCAGACGCTTCCCTAAATTTGGAAGTCCAAATGTTTGGAAGACCGGTGTCTCAAGGGACAGCTGCAGACGGGAAGTGATTTCCGAGACCCAGGCCCCGCACAGAAAGAAAACCATCCTACTTCATTACATCGTGCAGTACTTCTCAGTTAGTTTTCCAAAGTTAAAAAATATATAATAATAAATATTTTAGGCCAGAAAAATTTAATGCAGTACATGCATAGTATTACTACGCATTATACCCTACTGTGAGGGTAGAAAACAAGATCTCATTTTAATGGTGACGTCTAAACTTCTCTTGCTTTTTCTTAAAGTTAAGCTTGAGAAAATATTCCTCTTTTAATGTGATGGAAGAAAGTCATTTTGAGCCAAAGTTATGTCCCATATGATTGTACACTTCTGTAATTATGTTTTAAACAATAAAATGCAAGACCTAAATAAGGCTTTGCTTTGAACTACAGACCTAAACCCAAACTGACTGCCCTGTATGAAGTCACGCCCCGACTACACGAGGTCTCATTTTTTCACGGGCGACCACTGCCGATGACGGGCGGGCCCTTGTCATGGGAGAGGCCGCACTGGCTCTCTCGGACAGCTTTTTATTGTCTGCGGATCCACTTGACAGCTGAGGCTCTGGGATATGGAAAAACAATTGTTTTTACATTTAAAAAAACATGGCTTCCAGCCCAATAGGAACTCTGAGCAGACAACAGAGAAAGAAAAGGAGGGGCGGCCGCAGTTCTCGCTGGGAATCCGGAATCCTGACATCCCCGCTCTCTGGGATGATCCCCTGAAGGGATGAAGGTCTGCAGGCTTTGAAGTCAACAGGGGATGTGGCCCTTTTTCAGGGCCCGCGATTTTTCCCAAGACAGACTCTTGTCCTGGGGGATGACTCAGAAGGAAAGCACAGCCGGGCAGGCGGGTGTCAGGCCAGAGGCTCTGCTTCGTCACCCCAGAGACCACATTCAGGGAGCAGCTGCGTCCCCAGCTGGGCTAAACTGAGCAAACGCAACCCATGCCACAGTTTCTGCTCAAATTCCCAAACTCTTGGGTGGCGCCTGAGATGTGCAGATGTGGGGACTTTTCCCCAGGAAACCTTGTACCCTGAAGCCATTTTAATTACCACACTAACTTCCTTGCCAAGTGAATAGTGTATGTGAACGTGAGAGTGGGCTTTCTGAGGGCTCTGGGGCTTGGGGACTCCCCTGGATGCCCCAGGCCACCCCTCCAGTTGCCAGAGCAGTCCCCTTGGAGGAGGTGGGACCTGGGCAGAGACTTACTAACGGTCCATCCTGGCTGTCAGCAGGGCCCGGAGGCAGTGCTTTGCTCCCTGAAGCATCACAGGATTTCAATTAGCAAAAGCCCACTTCACAGGCTGTTTCCACTCACCATGGCAAAGCCCGAGAGGAGGGCGGAAGTCCGGCTGGAGGCCTTCAGCTTGGCCCTGCTCAGGTAGAGCTTCCTCCAGGAGAGGGCCTGCACAGAGTGGTGGTTGGAGGTGACCAGTTCCAGGTAGCTGCGGCGGACCCAGTCCCGGTAATCCATGCCCTTGTGGCCGGGCTCCGAGCAGGCGGGAGTGGAGGGGTCCACAGGTACGTTGAGCTCGGCGCTCATGATGGGAGCCAGGCTGCGGGCGGCAGAGACACACTCAGGCATCCCAGAGGGTTCCCGGGGCCTGGAAAAGCCAGAATCCAAGTCCCTCTAACCTTCCCTGGGGGCCCACTGTATACACCCTGTGCCAGGGCCATGGGATCCAGGGGTGCACGAGTATGGGGCCCTGGCCTCTGAGGCAGTCCTCACACAGGAATGTGGGGACCACCTGCAGGAAAGGAGGGGCAGGGGTGCATCTCCAGGAACCATCGCAGCATCCAGTGTTCCTCCACAAAGCAGGAATCTGGCCTCCCACCCCGAGCTCAGAAAGGCTCCAACTGAGTGTGGCTCCTGGGTGAACGGAATTCCAAGGTTGTCCAAAAGCACCTAAGGAGCTCCTCAGAGGTGCACCTATCTTCAGGGAGTAGGGAGCTGTAGTATTTAGGAAGCTTTTAGGACCTAAACTTCTGGATTTGACCCTGCCATGTGAGCGTGACACCTGACCTTTCCAACCTGCTCATCTTCACCTGGGGACATCCCCACCCTACCAGGCTCTTAGACAAGAGAGTGGAACCAAAACTGCTTTCCAATGGCCAGGTGCCAACCATGAAATCAACATTTCCAAGCAGCCGCTAATTTCTCAAATCCAACTTAGATTTTAATCAGCACGGTTTGCCCTGAAAATACCTGGTTTGTATAACTAAGGCCACATCCAGGCTGCACTGGAAAACTTTAGCAAAATGAAAAACTGAATTGGCCCCTTGACGTGAGCATGGTTTTTTTGTGGGGTATTTTTGTTTTTGTTCCGAGAAATGGAGGCTGAGACCCCTCGAGTATCCCAGCAGACATCTGGTTTGACAGTAACACACGATGAAGATCAGAAGGGCTGATCTGTTGAGATTTCTGAATTCAAACCCAAATCTCCACTAATCCAAGTAGGGGATTGGCGGTCTTGTGTGGCCCAAGGGGCCGGCCCACGCAGCAGCCCACGGGATCAGCTCGAATTAATCTGCAGGGCGGCCTTCAAGGGCACAGGCACCTCACAGCTCACTTGGCATCAGATATTAACTTGTACCTTCAAGCCCGCATAGGCCCCGTGAAAAGCCTTCTTAAGGCTACTACAAAACAAATCAGTGTTCCCAGGTTCCAGGGAGCCTGGCTGGGCGTGGGTGGGCGGAGTAGGGGGTGTTCACCAGGGTCAGCGGCTGAGGAAATGCCCCACACTTGATCTGTCCATGCCAATCCCTAAAAGGATTCTCTGGGAAGGTCCTAGAGGCGGGGAAGGCCTCTCTCTTTTGGGGTGCCTTCCTCTTTGTCTTCCACCAGGCTTCGGAGGCTCGGCTTTTACCGGCCAATAGGGCCCCGGGAAACAGTTCTGTGCTCTTCTATTTCTGCCTGGGATGCCAATTACTAGGTCATTTACAGGAAGGCCGACTTGGGAACCTTGGTCCCCCCCACCCCCCAACCCTGTCCACATCTGCAGCCAGCAGCACTGCTTGCAAGCGCTTCAATCACAGGAATGTTCCTTCCCTTGGGGAGAATTCAGAGAAATGTTGTTCACTAACCAATCCATTGGCTGGCTCCAAATAATTTAGAATGGTGTCATTTGGAAACACATTTTTTTCTCTTTTTCTCCCCCTACGTATCAGAAGTGAGCCCACAGGTATGATGAAGACACTGTCCAGTGTGTGGTGGGGTGAAATGCACAAGCTTTGCCCCCTCAGAGGATCCGTCTCTCCATCCTGCATCCAATAAATGCTTCCTGAGCCCGAAGGTAAGACTGCATTTGGTACTTAAGGATCAAAGATGAAAGGTGAGGCTGTCCAGTGGGGGAGTGAGATAAGGGCGGGGGGATTCTCATCCAGTGAGTTAAATGCTGCTTTAGTGGAGGGGGTGTGAGGGCTGAGGGAGTGCAGGAGGGGCTGGCTGCCTCTACTCTTGACCCGGGAGAGGGGTCCTGCGAGGGAGCCAGGATAGGGACAAGGGCATAGGTAGTAAAGGTAGCACTGGCAAAGAAGGACCCTTCTCAAAGAAAAGACGCTGCCCACATGGGAGCTTCGGAGAGGCAGGGCAGAAAAGCTAGCCGCAGAGGGGGTCAGGGAAACGGGGGTGGAAGGCAGGATGCAGGGAGTACATGGAGCCTGGAAAGTATGACTGTACTGGACTTGCTCTGGAGGTGCCCGGATGCAGGGGCTTGGAAGGAGCTGGTGAGGGAACAATGCAGGCTCAGTCTGGTCTGTGTGCTCAAAGGCTTGGCCTACTGGGAGGGGCAGGAGGGCCTGGTGGCCTCCAGAGGGATGTATGGGGTGAAGAAGAGGGAAGCACAGGGACCATCAATGAACGAAAGCTGAGCTCAAATTGGAAAGTGGAGAGCTTCATGGGCAGTGAGGTCTGACGGTGGCCTCTGGGCCATGGTGGCCTCTGGGCAATAGGCAGGCCAGCCTCAGCCCCGCAGATGTCCTTCAAGTGGCAGGGTTTGGGAAGGAAGGGCTGTCTGTCTGCTTGGAGCCTGGGTCTTGAGGCAGGCCTGCGGGTCCTGAAGACAGAGAAGCCACTTCCTGAAGAGGGAGCAGCGCAGGCTGGATTCAGATCCATCCTCACCCTTCCAGCCCCAGCGTCCTACCCTGGGCCAGGCCTCCTCCCCCTGCCTCCCCCACTCCAGCGGCAGAGTCTGGTCCTCACACTCCAGGGCTGGGCTCAGGCAGGGGGTGGGGTGGGTCAAGATGGAGCCCTGCATTTCTGTCAGGTGGCAGAGGCTCCAAAGGATGCTCTCCTGGCTGAACCTTGTGGGTTTTTTGGTTTTGTTTTCATATAAGGGGCAGTCAGCGAAGAGAGGTCTTGTAGCATAACAGTGATGCTCTCTCTAAAGATAAGCTATTCTCCTTGGCAGGGCTGTTGGAAACATTTCCGGGCGGTAGGTTTTGGGGTTTGCCTGTCTTAACTTCCTTTAAACATCTGGGGCACGAACAATGGCGAGTGCCACGCAGAAACGCCTATTTCTGACTCTCTTTTTGTCACACCCGTGCAGGGCGGGGGCCCAGCCCCTCCTGCTCCCCTGGGTCTCCTAGAGGAGTCCGCCTGCATCCCTGTCCCTTCCCCTCAGGAAGCCCCAGCAGCCGCAGGACCCGCATTCAGCCCGCACCCGCGACCCGAGTCCTTTCGGCGCCGCACCCTGCCCGGGGAGCCCGCGGGGTTGGGGTCACCTGGCCGCCTCCCAACCCCGCAGACGTCGCGTCCCAGGCCTGCCCAGGAGGAAGCCGGTCCCCTCCCCCGTCGAGTCTCCTGGTGTAATTCCAGTCCCCCGCCAGACCCCCCGCGGCGAGCACTCACCGAGCTGCTCTGCCCGCCCGGCCCGGCTCCGGCTCGGGCTCGCGGCAGGCGGCGCTGGCGGCGCCGGCGTGGCCGTGTGGCCCTGTGGCCCAGTGGCCCTGTGGCCCGGCCGGGGCGCCGAGCGCGGCCCCCACCCTCCTTCCGCCCGTCCCTCGGGGTCCCCCGGCCCCGCCCCCGCCAGCTGCCCCGCCCCCCCGCCGGCCCGCCGCAGCCGCTGCCTGGGCAACAGTGCGCCGCCGTCACGTGACTTGCCCGCGGGGGCGCTGTGGGCCACGTGACGCTGCGGGCCGGCAGGGGAGGGGCTCGAGGCTCCTCCGGTGGGGGGCGGGGGCCCGGGGGTCCTAGTTGTGTGGATGCTGCTCCCGCCAGGGTGCCAAAGACCGGCGAAAGGTTGCTCATGTCTCGTGCTTCGTGGGCGCGCCGCGGGTAGCAGTGAGCAGGGATCCGCGCCGCGGCGGCGAGGAGAGCCGGAAGCGTGGGCATCCCTCGCTCTCCCGCCCCGCCGGCCGCACGAGCGCCCTGGGCCCTGGCGACAGGACGGGGAGGCTGCGCTTTCTCTTCCCCCTGGGTCTGGCCGGCAAGTCCAGGTCAGGGTGAACCCTGCTTGGCCCGAGGTGTGGGGGTCTGAGCGCCGAGTGGGAGCATGGGGTTCCAGGGTGAGCCCCGGAGAACGCCCGGGACCGGTCGCTGACCCGGTGGTGGGGTGGGATCCCGTTATCAGACTGCAGGGTGTGCGGGGTGGGGCGGCGGGGGGCGTGGGGAGAAAGGGTGTAAGGGAGGCTCTGTTCGGGGAGATGTGGGCGGCCACGCCCGAGTTTGCCGGGCGGACGGTGGCACCAGGCAGAGGTGAACCCGGAGCTGGTCGCCCAGACTGCACCCTCACCGAAAGGCCCAGCGAGACCTGCCGGGTCCTAACCCGGGTGCAGCATGCTTGACGCGCCGAGAGCTGTTCTCAGTGGGCAGAGCGCTGGGGGAGAAAGTGTTTCTGCGGTGCCTCTGGCTCCTTCCGTCCGAGACTGCAGGGAACCTCTCCCCGGGAATGGTGAACCCTCCGGTTTTACAACCGAGACCTTCAAACAGGAACGGTCTTTTAGGGAAGTACGCGTGAATAATTCACTAAGAGGAGAGATGGGTTCCTATCAACCCACCGTGCCACACGGGCCCTCAGAGTACTTCCTCCGTGCCCTACATAGGATTTTTCCATCTGTCACAACATTGGACCGTGACACATTTATCCAAACGAAAGAAAAAAAGAAAAATTCCACTCGTGCCATCCAGTCCAAGTTTTCTGACAGTTGGAAGAGTAAACGTTAGCAGATGCCAGGCCCAATCCATTTATACTGCAAGACGCATTTTAGGGGCCAGTGCTGATACCTTTTAATCCAGGAGGACACTTAAGAGCAGAGTAAGCCACTTTCCCCCTGGTTCCTGCCCTAACGAAGGGCGGAGGAAAATCCCAGGGTCTGATTACAGCCCTGCTCCCATGGCTACAGGAGAGAGATCACTGGCTTTCAGGGAGCAAAGTCCTCAGCTTCCACACCTCAAGTAGCTGGAAATGTGGACTGGAAAACGGGAAGAAAACACTTTGTAAACGGCAGTCGACTCATAGATGAACATTCTTTCAGCAGGGGAGTCATTCACTTGCGTTCTCACCCTTGCACCCCGACTGCACATCCTTTAGAAAGCTTCCTAGGCCAGTGAGCCATGCCCCCACCCTCAAGCACAGTTACCCGCAGGTCTGCACAGACGCAGAGGGTAAGCCACAGTTACCAGGGCTTTTCAGAGCTCATTTCCTAACCAAACCCAGAAAATGGCTTTCCCCACCCTGGAAGATTAAGGGTGGTGACTGTGTTGAAAGGAGAGAGATTTAATGATCACAATACAAGTAGTTGCAGGCCCCCCTCAGGCGCCCAGGCAGTTGAGTAGGGGCTACACAGAGGCGAGGAGGTTCAGGTGCAGGTCCACGGTACCAGCCCCTCAGCCGGGATGTCTGGGCTCCAGTTTCTGCTGTCGTTCTCGGCAAGTCGCTTCCTCTGCCGAGGCCTCGGCTGCCCCCCATTTGAAAAAGACCAGCTCTGGGAGGCATATCCCGGGGGTCTGCCATCTTCTAGTTGCCTCATCCACCAGTGCCCCCTCGTTCAGTGAAATGCCATGGTCCTTGCTGTTTTCCTCTCTCCCCCACGATGGCCTCACACCTGGTATGGACAATGTACCCAGTCCCCTGACACGGCAGTTCTGTCCCCTTGGCCATTCGCTCCTATGGCCTAGCCCTTATTATCATCACCTTCTGTGAACTCCCCCGACCCGGGATCGAACCCAGGCCTCGGCAGTGAAAACTCTTGAGTCCTAATCACTGGACCGCCGGGGAATTCCCAGCGTGAACGCTGAAATTCAAATATCCCGCTTTCTGACGCTTCTTCCTCGCTCAGTCCCCCACGACTTCCCTGACTCTGACACCTATTTTTCTCCCTCTCAGCCTCCTTTCGGCTTCTCCTACTGACACCTCTCCGCACTTCTCAGAGAGCTGTCATCACCTCCTTTCCTCCTCAGTCATCTGCAGTCTGCTGCCCTTTGTGCTGCTAAGTCCAGATGTCTCGGCCACCGCCCTGTCACCGGGTCCCCCTCGTTCCATCTGGAGGCACTCCTTCCTTCTCTGGTGAGGCCACCGGACAGTCCCCGGTGCAGGCCTCTCCTCTGCCATCTGTCCACGAGATACGGCTGTTTCTCAGGGTCCTGTCTGGGTCCCTCTCTCCACATTTCTCTCTGAGTGGTCTCACCCACTCCCGTTTTGCCCGAGAGCTCCCAGATCATCACCTACAACCCGGGTCTCTTCCCAGCCTGGCAGGGCGTGTCCCAAGGCCAGCGAGCTTCACCAGGCCCTCAGCTGAATTCCTCATCTTTCCCTCACATACCTGCTCCACCTCCTGGTCACCTGTCTCTGGGAGAGTTCCACCGCACGCCCAACTGGTGACTCTAGATCTGGTGTCATTCCTGACTCCCCTCCTCCCCATCAAGTCCTGTGAATTCTCCCACCTACATGTCTCTGAAATACCCCCTCCCACCCCGGCGTCCCCCTCCTCCACATACTTCTTCCTCCCCCACCCCCTCTATTCTTTTTGTTTGTTTGTTTGTTTTTGCCTTACGGGGCCTCTCACCGCTGTGGCCTCTCCCGTTGCGGAGCACAGGCTCCGGACGCACAGGCCCAGCGGCCACGGCTCACGGGCCCAGCCGCTCAGCGGCATGTGGCATCTTCCCGGACCGGGGCTCGAACCCACGTCCCCTGCATTGGCAGGCGGATTCTTAACCACTGCGCCACCTGGTCTCTATTCTAACTCAGGCGGTGGTCGTCATCCCAGGTCTGCGTTGCTGAGCTCCCCTCCCCTCGTCCCGAAGTCCTGGGTCCCATGCCCACGCAGCACCCTGTGCAACACGGCACTGCCCTTTCTCTGGTCTGTGTCCCTGCCCGGATCTGGAGCTCCTTGAAGGTGAGGACTGTGTTGCCTAGCAACGTGCACTTAGGAACCCTTTGGATTTAGCCCTTAGTTCTGCTTAATAAGCGTTTACTACATCCTAGGGAATAAGAAACTGCCTGAGGGCTTGCCCCGGGTTAATTTCTGAGCGCGTTCTCCTTACTGAACTAGGTTAATATATAGTTATTGTAGCTCACTTTAGTCAAGTATGCCAAACAGTAAACATAAACTTCCAAAAGGGGAGGAGAAGAAAACATACCTATTTCCAGTGATGACGCCAAAAGAAATGGTTCCCACACAGCTCTGCTTCCACGCAGCGTGGAGACCAGGTTTAGTTACATTCCTATTTCCAAAAGTCAATAGAACGTCACTCCTCTAACACAATTTATTTATTTTTTCCCCAAAAGATAAATGTTGAAAACAGAGAATTCAAAATAGTGATGGTACTTTGTATGCTCCAAACCAGTGTTTCTCAAGGTATGGAGGGGGAGGGGATCCATAGTGGAATCCCCTGAGGTGCCTGCTTAAAATGCCTAATTAGGGCCTGAACTGTAATGAATGACTCTCGGGGGGTGTGTCCAGGGTCTGGAGTTTTTAAAAATATTTATTTAATTATTTATTTGGCTGCCCCGGGTCTTGAGTTGTACCATACAGGATCTTTGTTGCAGCACGTGGGATCTTTAGTTGTGGCATGTGGGATCTAGTTCCCCATGCAGGGACCTAACCCCAGCCCCCTGCATTGGGAGCGCGGAGTCTTACCCGCTGGACCGCCAGGGAATTCCCCGGGGTCTGGATTTTTTTTAGGTAGGCTCCTCCCCTGCTGCTGCACTGCGGGCATTAAGGCAGCGAAGGTGATTAACTGTCTACTCGTAGGTCCTTCCTGCTGTAGGAGCAGTTTTTCAGGTGTGAACGACTTACCTGCCTGCTCTCAGTCACTGAGATTTGCTCAGTGACATTTATTGAGCACCTATTACGGCCCAAGCACTGTGCTGGCACTGGGGGTCACCAAGGGATGGGACTAGCAGGTCCTCACTGTCACGAGCTCAGCTGAGTCTGGGGGCGTGTGGGCTGCTAGTATGGCGACGCAACGAGTGATGGGGCCGTGGAGGAAATGAAACGGGGTGGGTGGAAAGCTGAGCCCCACGGGGGAGGAAGAGGCAGAGCCAGTGTTCCTGAGGCGGGAACTGCTTCCCGGGGTGGGGCCATTGGGAGCAAGAGGGAGGGAGGAGACCCGGCACGAGAGAGAGGGCTGGATTGAGGCCTTCAGCTCCTATGGTAAGTGTGAGGGAAGCCCTTGGGGACTTAACCCAGAGGGATGGCAAGATCTGGTTTGCTTTTTTGTTTTTTCTTTTTTGGCCACGCCACAAGGCATGTGGGATCTTAGTTCCCCGAGCAGGGATCGAACCCGTGTCCCCTGCACTGGAAGCCTTAACCACTAGACTGCCAGGGAAGTTCCTGGTTTCTGCTTTTAAAAGACCACCCCGGCTGCTTTGTGGAGAACAAAGTTGGGGAGTGGGGTGTTGTCAAATTCAAGTTGTTGTGCCTGACACACAGTGAGGCCCAAACGAACCGAAATGTCAGAGTTTGGAGCAGAGAAAGGTTAACGAGTCCAGGAGGTGTCAACCTGGCAGATGAGAGACCTATTGTCTCAGATCCATCTTGCTGGCTGGCTGGGGTGCAGGGTTTTTAAAGGCAAAAAAAAAAAAAAAAAAGGTAAAGAGCGTCTTTGTGATTTCAGCTTCCTGATAAGACCTTAGCTGCAACCTCCTGGCCCTCATACGTCTTGTGACCCCCATATTGTCACTGGTGATCAACCTGTGTGTTCCTGCAAAGCAAACTAGTAAATCATGGTCTTGTGATCCCTTCATTTCTTTCTCAGAGAGAGCAAAAGTAATGCTTGAGGCGTTTTATCATTTACTTAGAGCCTATGTGACTGGTTAAGACTTTCAGTTCCCGCTCAGACCCTGCTGTTTTCTTTAAGACTTTTTGGGCCAGCTCTTTCCTTTGTTTCTGTGTTCCCTCACTTCCCTAATTAATAACTACTTAAATCTGCTCTTTGGAACTCAGGGAAAGTCTGGGAGGCTAAAGCCTTTTTCTACAAACAAGAAACAGGAGACATGGAAAGGCTTTTGTATCCAGGAGGGCCCCGTAGGGTCGTGATTGACTTCAATCCCCCCTTTTTCTTTGATTCTCCTCCATCTCGAGAGGAACAGGAGCAGAGCAGAAAGGGGATAAAGTTTTGGGTAGAGAGGTTAATCATAAACTCGGCAGAAGAACTTGGTTTGGGGGGGACATGAGTAGAAAGCAGCTACGGCATCCATCCAAGCTAGAGATGCTGGTGGTGCGGACTAGGGTGAACGGGGCAGAGACCATGGCAGTGAGCAGGTCCAGTGGGATGGACGGACGTGGGGAAGGGGTGGGCAAAACAGGAACCGACGATGACCCTGACTCCTAGGTTAGGGGCTCAAGCAACTGGGTGGAAAGTGGTGCAATTCACCAAGGTGGGAAGATAGAGGAGGAACGTGCCTAGGGCGTGAAATCAAGGTTTCCTTATGCTGAGCTCACGGCGCTCATTAGATATCCAAGGGGAGACATCGGGTGGGTGGGTGGCCACGAGTCTGGGCTCCCAAAGGAAGTTGAAGCCACAAACTCAGAAGACATCAGTGAAGCTAGTATTTAAAGCCACCTACTAGAAATGATCTCCCGGGGCCTGAGTATTGACAATAGAAGGCTGTGCTCCGGTCACCCCAATATTCAGAGTTTTAGCGGCAGGACTCAAGGCAGGCGGCGGTGCTGTCAGGAATGCTAACAGAAGGGCGCGGAACGGAAGGGGCTGGATTGGGCAGAGCAGGACTTCAGTGGGGTTACGGGGAGGAAAGCTCGCAGCAAGATGAGAGCGAAGAGGTGGAAGCGAACGCAGAGAACCCTGGGGGAGTTCAGCCGAGAAGGGGAGGAGGTGAGGGGGGTGACAGTGGCAGGAGAGCACGGGGACAAGGGCTCCTCTTCTGTTGCTTCACAATGGGAGGCACCGGGCTGCTTGCTGCCGGGGAGGGGCCAGGAGACCCGGGATGAAGTGCTTCTGTGAAACAGTCACCGCAGGGGGCGGGGAAAGGGAGAGGCCTGGGGAGGGAGGACACGAGAAAATGCCTTTGAGAACGTGGGAGGGTGACTCTACGAGGGTAGTATAAGATCTCAGGAGAGGAGGGGGGTGCTGGGTTCCTGTGCGACCCCCGTGACCCCACATTCACCTGGGACTGGTCAGTCCAGCTGCCTGGTTGGGTGAGATAAAGGATTGATAGCCCCAGGGACCGTAGCTGTAAATTTGCAATTCCTTGCTTTAGGGAACGTCTGTCCGCGTCACTGCAAAGCTGCACACCCACGTCCACTCATTCTCCGAACACACACACAGTTAACTCTCATTCGTGGTAGTTAATTAGATTCCATAAAGCGGCCACAGACGCTGGATTAGCAGACACTGAACCATCCCTGCCCGGGGGAAACACAGGGGGAGGTTTCTGTGAGCCTCGGGCCACATCAACCAATCAACATACAGCCTTGTTTTATGTGTGTTTTTTGTTTCAAGACCCTTTCATTAGTATACATTACTGATTCACTAGTGTGGAACTCACAGCATCTGTGACTCAGGCCTGAGGGAGGGTGCTCGAAGACACACCCCGCCCTCCTTGTGCTTAGAAACACTAGCTGGCGCTTCGGCTCGATGCCTGGGGGCCCTTTTGTTTAAATGGCCAAATCATCAAGGAAAAGCACAAAAATGCAAAAAAGGCCTGCGATTAAGTAGGTTTGAGCTAAAACCAGAAGGCCCAGTGTCGCCTCGTTTGGCCTCAGCAGGGAACACGTGCATCGGGGCAACTCGAAATTTTGCTACTTTGCGCGCAAACGACAGCAAAAGCAGCAGGAGTGTTGATTTGGGGGTTACGAATAAAACGGAGTGAATAGAGGCCAATTCACAGGAATAGAACCGGTGGGCCATGAGGAGCGACTGTATTTAATACTGTTAGATATTACGATGCACTATTATATTATTATGTGAACACACATGGGGTCATGAAAGGAACGGCCTTCTGCCTGGCACCCTCCCTGCCAGGTTGGGCTCCGCATGGCTCTCCCTGAAGCGGCTGTGGGGCTGGGACCGGGGGGATGGACTCTGCAGCCATACTGCCTGGGTTCATGTGGCAGCTCTAACACTTCTTTGCTGGGTGATTATTGGTCAAACCCATTTCACCTGCCTTCACTAATCAAGGTCGTTTAAGACTTGCAGTCCTCCAAGCAGCACAATAAGATGCTGAGCATTGACAACAGAAGCCCACGCAATAAGATGTCTCCCGGAGTTGTCTTCCAGGAGCTTGGAGTCAGCTGTGTCTAGTTTATGAGCTGAGCTGGTTAAGACTGGATAGGACCTCTGACCCTCCACATGGGTGACCTTTTGACGTCAGAGAGCCACCCTCAGATCGTGCTAAGCGCCTCTTTTTTTTTTTTTTTTTTTTCTTTGGCCACGCCACGCGGCTCTCCGACCCGGGATGGAACCCGTGCCCCCTGCAGAGGAAGCGCGGGGTGCTAACCGCTGGACCGCCAGGGAAGCCCCACGCCTCCAGTTCTGAAGGCGCCGAGGCCTGTAGCTGAGCCACAGCTGCTCAGGAGGACCATGACCCCGCCTTTTCCCAATCACCTATCGGCACTCTCCCCACGCCTCGGACCACCCTGCTGCTTTATTGGTCATCCCATAATATACCCCGAGCATCCCGCCTTCTGGGAGGCGGGTCTGAGCCTCGCTCTTCTGTCTCCCCGCGTGGCTGCCTCGTGAGCTGAACCCTCTCTGCTGCAAACCTCGGCGTCTCAGCGATTTGGCCTGCTGCACGTCCGGCAAAAGGTTCGGTGACGGATATGGTGAGCCGGCCAGGGGTGAGTCCAGACGGACCTTTTGCCCGTGGCTGGTCGGCCCCTTGCTGGTATTCTGAGTCCAAGCAGCTGCCTCGCCCTTTTGTTCCGGGGACTGTGCCCCGGGTTTCCTCAGTGCGAGGCTGTGGGCCTTCGGGGCCTAGTTTTGTTTTGCAGCAAAGAGACGGTTTGGGGTTTGGAAGCCGTCTTTGGGGTGAGTGACGCACCTGGGCCTAGGAGTTTTGTCATTCCCGACCAGGTTGGGGGGTGGGCAGGGGGCGGAGGGCGGAGGCCCACCTGGCAGCAGTTTGGTAGAAAATATAAAAGGTTCTAGCTGCTCAGGTGCTCCGTATCTGGGCTGGAGGCCCGGGGCGCTGGGTTCGGTCTTGGTTTTAGTCTGGTTTGTTTGTGCCACGATATCCTTTAGACTCTGGAGCATAATGGCCTAAAAATGGATCCTTAGGTTACGTGATTGTATCAGAATAAACCATGTGCAGAGAAGATGACGGCCCCACAGGAAGGGGAGGCAAAGAAGGCCGCTTTGCTTGAAACAGGAGGGGGGGGCCTTGCTGTGGGCTCAGTTGGACCCTCTGACTGCCCCGCCCCCGCCCCCATATGATGGCGCCGCTGCCCCTTCGTTGCTGGTGCCTGAGCCACAGCCTCCGGCTTGCGGTGGGGGGCGCCCTCCCGGTCTCTGAGGATGGAGACATAGGCATGGTCTCCCCGCTCATACTCTCCCCGGCACTGGATTTGGCCAGGGAGCTACCCGTTCTCAGGCAGGGCAGTATCCATTCAGGTAAGTCCCCGGTGGGGTGTGGCCACTGAGACTGGGCAGCTAGCTGATGGGGTGGATCTGGGTCCATCCCCCCCTTTGCAGCTTCGGATTTATTTCCTTGGAAGAACAGTATGCCGCCCTCCAGAGATGACCCAAAGAGAATGGAAAATCTTTTTTCATCGGTATTTGTTTGCAACCCACAGCCCAACTTGGGCAGATGTTCAACATTGAATAAATACCCTCCTCACTTCAGAAGAATGTCGAGAGGTGCTGAGGAGGCAGATTGGCTTCGTACAGAAACCTCTGGCAACCGTTACGGGCTGCTGCAAGCGTAGCTGTACCAACAGTGGAAGCTCATTGGACTGTGAATGCTGGAGATGGGCTAAAACTTAAGCATCACGGAGACTGCATTCCCGCAGGCTTACGAAGAGGGGCGCCAAGGTAGTGAAGCCTCAGTAAAGTACAGGAGGTAAGACAGAAACTGAATGAGCGTCCTTCAGAATTTCTAGAAAGGGTCTTTAAAGCTTCTAGGCAATATACAGATAGAGACCCCGAGGCTCCAAAGAATTTAAGGATGGTTAATATGACTTACTGATCGGAGCGCTCCAGCATGCAGAAGCAACTGCAGAGGTGGGAGGGGCTTTAGGGCTGTGTTTGTCTCAACTTGTTGACATTGACTTTCAAGTTTCTAATGGCAGGGAGCAGGTTCAGGAGAAAAGCGAACCCTGGAGGATGAGACGGCAGACTGCTCTGCTGGCGGCTGCCTTAGCAGAGGGAAGAGCTGGACCGAATGGAGGGCCCCCACGAGGAGCTCGGCCAAAGGTAACGGGGCATCTGATAGTGGGATCTCGCCAGCGTGCGTGTTGCAAACAGGAGGGACACCCTAAGTAAGTCTCCTGAAGAAGTGAACAGGTGACACGTCAGCCGCCAGAGTTAACTGAGAAAGACAGTGACCAAGAAAGACAGGGCCCAGAGGCTCCTCTAAATCCCGAGTGTCTCAATATCTCCCATATGGAGCCCTGGGTGATGATGGCAGGAGGCCACTTACTCGGTTTAAAATACAAGACTTGCTAAATTTTCTTCTGAGTCTTATGTTAGCAACGGGGGTGTCCGGAGAAACCTTGAAGAAGCCTTTTCTCCAGCTGCTAGACTCTCGGGTGGAGGAGGACCCATCGGAAGCATAGCTTTCTGTACGAGCCTGCATGCCCCAGTCCCCTTCTGGGATGAGATTTACTAACTAAAGTAAATGCCAAGGCTCTTTGCACCTGGAGGAGTGGACACCAAAGTTCCACCAGAGCAGGCTTGTACATCGCAGGCGCTTTTGCTCCGACCTCAAAGAGAACAGCCGGCAGCCATTCTGGAAGAGGTACTGCAGAAGGTGAGTCCAGAGGTATGGGTAGCTGGGAGGCCGGGAAAAGCAAAGACAGCTACACCTGTACAGGTGAGGCTCTGCCCTCGTGCAAAAATTCCAAACTTAATGCAGTACCCAGTAAAGGAGCAGGCAAAGCATGGAATTCATCCCCTGCTAACAGCCTTCCTCGAATAAGATTTAATGCGTCCCTGCCAGTCACCTTATACTCCAGTTTTACCAGTCTAGAACCAGGTAGAGATGAATATTGGTTTGTGCATTACTTAAAAACAATTAATCGAATTGTGGAAGATACTCATCCAGTCGTCCCTAATCCATACACTCTCCTCACTACTGCTCACCAGAGATTTTTGTTGGTTTACTGTACTGGATTTGAAGGATGTTTGGGGGTTGGTTTGTTTGTTTTGCATACCCTTGAGATTTGAACCCCAAGAATTGTTTGCTTTTAATGGGAAGATCTAGATACAAGACTTAAACAACAGTATTGCTGGACAGGAAGTCCTCAGGGACTTAAAAACTCCCCCATGATGTTTGTAGAAATCCTGGCAAAATATTGGAAGGCCCTTCAACTAAACGAGGGAGCCCTGTTCCAGCATGTGGATGGTATCATTCTGATTGCCAGTAAAACAAAGGTCACCTGAGACCAGAATACAGTTTTGATTTTGAACTTTATGGCTGAAGGAAGCTATAGGGAGTCCATGAAAAAGGCATAGTTCTCTGCCCTCTGTTAAATACTTGGGTTTTGAACGCTCATAAGGACAGAGAGAATCGCTCCCTGACAGAAGGGAAGCTCTAGCCGGGCTTGCAGTTCCCACTCTCAGGAGACAATTGCGGGGAGTCCGGGGAAGAGCTGGGTTCTGCTGCATGTGGATCCCCAACTTTGGATTCATGGCAAAACCACTTTAGGAAGCTCTTAGAGGAGGAGGAGATGAACCTCTAGACTGAAATCTTGGAAGAGTAAACAGAAGACCACCTTCATTCTCCCTAGACTGGACCTTGTGTGGAACGTGATGGGAAATGGAAACCATACAGCAGAGAACTGTCGACCGAGATCATCCAAGCCTTGGCCGGTTCCAGGACCCCTACACTGACTTCTCCCGGTGGGCAACTGAACCCCTAACAGATCTTAAGCAGCTTTTCAGAAAGAAGCCACAAGAAAGAAATTAAGGCTTGCAAGGACAAGTCAATGATTAGGACTTCTCATGCTTGGGCAAAAGCAGGTACTCTCTCCAACTGTTGGATATTTCAGCCAAAACCTTTTTCTGTATTTGATCACGCCGACCCCTTGATCCTGCCTGTCATTAATTTTTAAAAAAAAATTATTTGTTTTGGCCGCACCACGAGGCATGTGGGATCTTAGTTTCCCAACCAGGGATTGAAACTGCGCCCCCTGTATGGGAAGCGTGAAGTCTTAACCACTGGACCACCAGGGAAGTCCCTGTCATTAATTTTTTGACTGTCCCTAACTTCACTGTAACATATCAGATTAGGCTAATCAACAGAATTTCCTGTCCTGTTTTTCCTTGTCTAAGATGAAATTTGGTCCTTGTGACCTCAGATTAAAAAAAAAAAAAGAAAAAAGAAAAGACTGCAGTCTACCCGTGTCAAGGTTATATTAGGTGAGGATAGAAAACATACTTATTCTCCCCCAGCCTGTGTTCCTTCCATATTTAAGTGTTTCAGCCAAACTGATAATGATTGGGACTCTCCAGTATGTAAAAAGTTAAGACACTGATCCCTGGCTTGACTGTGTCCTAGATAAAATCCCTAAAAAAAAAAAAAAAAAAAAAAAGCCTAAATTTTAACAATGTGTACCCCCTCGGGGTACATCTTTGTCTGCCGTTTCAATTATCAATCTTGGGCCTATGACAGCTGGCACGCAGGTGGTATCTGTTTATTGGGATCAAAGTGCTAACTTAAACTGGGAACAAGGGAATGTTTTCAAGTGAGCACTAAACAGTTGCATTCCTGAAGCTTTTGTTAGCCCTATGCTTTTTTTTTTAAATTGGAGTATAGTTGATTCATGGAATACAGTGCTCTGTTAGCCCTATGCCTCTTATTGGCAGGAAACAGACACGTCATTGCCCCCTCTTCCCTCGAGATTGAGGAATAATCAAAAATGGGCTGGTGGTGGTAAAACTGGGTAATTATCAGTCAAATCCATTTCATCTGCCTTCACTCATCAAGGTCATCCATTTTGAGACTTGCACGTCCTCCACGCTGCATGCAGCCTAAACAATGTTTGTCCCAGGTGTTTTCTAGGAGCTTGGAGTCAGCTGTGTCTAGTTTGAGCTGATCTGGTTAAGACTGGATAGGACCTCTGACCCTCCAGCTGGGCCTGCCCACGTGTCCACTTGGTGACCTTTTGACATCAAAGGGTAACCCTCAGATCATGCTGAGCACCTCCATTTTTGCACGTGCAGAGGCCTGCGGCTTAGTTACGCCTGGTAGAATCACCCATCTTCACTGCCCCCACGCCTCAGATTGCCTTGCTGCTTTATTCCATGAACACCGGGAGTCCCTTGCCTTCCAGGAGGTGAACCTGAGACTTGTCGCGTCTCCTCGCTCGGCTGCCTTGTGAATAAACCCTCTCTTTGCTGCAAACCCTGGCATCTCGGCGTTTTGGCTTGCTGCATGTTGGGCAAAATGATCCTCGTTTGGTAACAGTCACAAGGGCAGTACTTACATTCTCCCCCAATCATTTTTTTTTCTTTTTTTTTTTTTTTTAAGGGGTGAGTGTCTCTCCCTTCTCACTGACATTTAATTGTTCCCTTTTCCCAGACAAACAATACCCTGAAGAAATGAAACTGAGCAGGACCCTGGGTGGGGGGGGTCTTCCTGGGGACAGACACACCCCGGTCTCCCACCTCTTGTGTGTAGAAAAGCTTTAGTCTCCTAGGCCTTCCCTGAGTTCCAAAGAGCAAGTATATTTTTTTGTCTCCAAAATTGTATTTTTTAATTTTTAAAATTATTTTTCAAATTTTATTGTAGTTGATTTACAATGTGTTAATTACTGCTGGACAGCAAAATGATTCACTTACGTATATACATTCTTTTAATCTCTTCCATTCTGGTTTATCATAGGATATTGAACATAGTTCCCTGTGCTCTACAGTAGGACCTTGGTGTTTATCCATCCTGTATATAATACACCCGCTAACCCCAACCTCCCACTCCATCCCTCCCCCAACCCCCCGCCTAGCCCAACCACCAGTCTGTTTTCTGTGTCCGTGATTCTGTTTCATAGATAGGTTTCTTGGTGTCATATTTTAGATTCCAGATATAAGTGGTATCATATTGTATTCGGCTTTCTGACTTACTTCACTTAGTATGATAATCTCTAGGTCCATCCAAGTTGCTGCAAATGGCATTATTTCCTTCTTTTTTATGGCTGAATAGTATTCCATCGTATGTATATGTGTGTGTGTGTGTGTGTGTATACACACCACATCATCTTTATCCATTCCTCTGTTGATGGGCATTTAGGTCGTTTCATTGTCTTGCCTATTATGCATAGTGCTGCCATGAACACAGGGGTGCGTGTATCTTTTAAAATTAGAGTTTTGTCTGTATAGATGCCCGGGAGTAGGATTGCTGGATCATATGGTAATTCGTTCTTTTTTTTTGGCTGCACCACGTGGCATTTGGGATCTTAGTTCCCCGACCAGGGATTGAACCTGTGCCCCCTACAGTGGAAGTACAGAGTCTTAGCCACTGGACCGCCAGGGAAGTGCCTCATATATGTGGTAGTTCTATTTTTAGTTTTCTGAGGAACCTCCACACAGTTTTCCACAGTGGCTGCACCAACTTACATTCCCACCAACAGTGCAGGAGCGTTCGCTTTTCCAAAGAGCAAATTCAATCAGATTGAGAAAATGCAGAAACAAAGGAAAGCAGTCAAGCAAGACAAAATAATAGTTTAGCCATAAAACAAAATCAAGAACATTTAGTTCCTTCTGCAGGGATACAGATAATATCCTGAGCCATACCCTTGAGCTGTTTTGCAGAAACTAAACCCCCACCGGGTGGAGGAAGTTAACTGCATGCTGACCACCAGCACGTAGACCCCAGGCCAGCTGGAACCAGAAGGGTGAGAACTGAGATTCTCGACACATTATCCTGTTATCTCATCATCAACCAGAGAATTGTACAGGAGCTGATTTACCCACCTGTGACCCCTTCCCTCACACTGTTCTTAAAAAACCTTCTCGGAAAGCCGTCAGGGAGTTTGCATCTTTTGGGCATGAGCTTCCCTTTCTCCTTGCTTGGTGCCCTCAGTAAACACTGTACTTTCCTTCACCACAACTAGGTATCAGTAGACTGGCTCAGTTCAGTAACAATTTTGGTGACTCAGATGGAATTCCCATCCAGAGTGGGTGTGTCTTGCCGGTGGCACACAGGCCCCTGGCTGGTTGCAGCTCTCAGATCCTGTCCAGCAGCTGTCTGAGCACCTTTGTCTCAGGGACAGTTCTGAGCGCTTACTGCTGACTTGGTATCACTGGCCCATGGCACTTTCAATTCCATGGTGAAGGAAACGAGGCTCTAGTTCTGGTCTGTGAGATGTCTGGTAAGTAGTGGAACCTTGCAGGAGACCACACCAGGATATTCTTCCCTACTGGGTTGCCTTGAATGGAATTTTTCCGTTAGGGGGTGGGGGTAGGAGAAAGCATAGGACTTGGTGGTCTGGTTTTGAGCAAAATGCTTTAAAAAAATTTTATTTATTTTGGCTGCGTCAGGTCTTTGTTGTGGCATGTGGGATCTTTTAGTTGTGGCACACAGACTCTTAGTTGCAGCAGGCATGTGGGATCTAGTTCCCCGACCAGGGATCGAACCCAGGGCCCCAGCACTGGGCGCACGGAGTCTTACCCACTGGACCACCAGGGAAGCCCCCGAAATGCTGCTTTAATTGGAGTTTTCTCTTCTAGGTGGAGGAATCCTTCAGCCACCCCACACTGCCCTTGCGGTGATTGGGAAACTCCCTGTTAAACCAAGGTCCGTTGCTACCCCTATCTGGAACAGCAGGTAGGAAACCTTCCATTCTTGTGCTAGGGAACTGGGATCCTGAGAGGCCTCTCAGCACTGGCTTGCCCGGTTCTGATCTGTTTCAGGTAATACCAGCGGTACGAAAAAAAGGGAAATCGGAGCTCTGTGGTATCTTGTAGTTCCCAGGGGTGTATTTTACAAAACTGGGAAGTCTTCAGCTATGTTTCTATGAAAAGAAAGATGACTTTGTTATAATACCACGTGGCCAGAATGTTTAGACTGGTGAAAAATGGCCAAGATAAAACTCTTGACATTTCAAACTTCTTAAAAAAAATTATTTTATTTTTGGCTGCATTGGGTCTTCATTGCTGCACGTGGGCTTTTCTCTGGTTGTGGTGAGCGGGGGTTACTCTTCATTGTGGTGTGCAGGCTTTGCATTGTGGCGGCCTCTCTCGTTGGGAGCACGGGCTCTAGGCGCGTAGGCTTCAGTAGTTGTGGCTCATGGGCTCCAGAACGCAGGCTCAGTAGTTGTGGTGCACAGGCTTAGTTGTTCTGTGGCATGTGGGATCTTCCCGGACCAGCGCTTGAACCCGTATCTCCTGTGTCGGCAGGTGGATTCTTAATCACTGTGCCACCAGGGAAGCCCCAAAACTTTTTTTTTTTTTTTTTTGCATATGCAGTTAGAGAAGTCTGGCTTGATTTTTTTAAAAAAATTCTGTTTCTGGGGGGGATGGTGGTGGGAAGAATTGGGAGATTGGGATTGCCGTATATACACTAATATGTATACAATCAATAACTAATAACCTGCTGTATATAAAAAACTTCTTTTCAAAATTCTGGCCCTGAGAGAGCGAACGTACTCCTAGGTAAAAGGTTAAGTTATAACTCTTATTTCCTTGAAATGCAAATACAGCTCACATTGTCTGAGACTATGGTCTTAGCTTACTTGGTAGAACCTGAAACTGAGAGGAAATGGGAAAAGAAGCGTTTTAAAACTCAAGTAAACTTATTCCAACTGTTATAAATTAATGTGTTTTAGACGTTTAATTCATGACTGTTTTAAAATGAAACTGTGAGATCTCTAGTTCTTTTTTAAAAAAATGAATTAATTTATTTATTTTTGGCTGCATTGGGTCTTTGTTGCTGCATGCGGGCTTTCTCTAGTTGTGGCCAGAGGGTTTTCTACTCTTTGTTGCGGTGTGCAGGTTTCTCATTGCGGTGGCTTCGCTTTTTGCAGAGCACGGGCTCTAGGCGCACAGGCTTCAGTAGTTGTGGCTCGCCGGCTCTAGAGCGCAGGCTCAGTAGTTGTGGCTCACGGGCTTAGTTGCCCCATGGCATGTGGGATCTTCCCGGACCAGGGCTCAAACCCGTGTCCCTTGCATTGGCAGGCGGACTCCCAACCACTGCGACACCATGGAAGCCCTCTAGTTCTGTCTTTAAAAATTAATTTGTAAATGAGCTCTAATTGATTGGTTCAAAGGAAATTAAGTGCTTATATAAATTCTCAGGAATACAACAGAAATTAACCCAAATGTATTTCAAGTTCATGTGATCTGGGGGAATATTCAGTATTAAACTAACTTTAATACCAGATAATAAGTTTGGTTTAATACAGACCTGTCTTTAGAGTCATGAATGTTAAGTATAATACTTTTATTGTACTTAGGTTTACTGAAAATCAAGAAATTCTCATTATCCCTGTTGCAAAATTTGTCAGCAAGAAAAGATTAACTTGGTATGATATTGTCATAAGTAATAGAGATAAATGGGATAAAAGCTTTTAGGTGTGGGCTTCCCTGGTGGCGCAGTGGTTGAGAATCCGCCTGCGATGCAGGGGACGCGGGTTCGTGCCCCGGTCTGGGAGGATCCCACATGCCGCGGAGCGGCTGGGCCCGTGAGCCATGGCCGCTGAGCCTGCGCGTCCGGAGCCTGTGCCCTGCAACGGGAGAGGCCACAACAGTGAGAGCCCCACGTACCAAAGCTTTTAGGTGAACTCTTTAGGAGTAATTGTTTGATTTTCCAGATTTTTGGTAACTTGAGTTCTCCTAAATGAAGGTAAAATGATGAAAATTAATTGAATGTCTAAATCATTTTTAAATAAGATGAAATACTGGAGCACTTGCTAAACAAGTCTGTTTACCTAATTTAGCTTTTCTCTAACAAAAGGCAAAAGATATGTCTAATAAACCCAAACATGTCTTGTACCACACTGAAGAAATTGTGCTATGAAAAAATGTTTTTAAGGTTATAGAAGATGTTCCTAAGTTTGCTAATCAGAAAATGCTGGTATGATAAACATTTCACAGTTGCTTGCTTCTTGGTTTCTGCTAGAGAGTGAAGTTTTTAAGGGTTAAAAATTGTGATAGGTTGGCTTCCCTGGTGGCGCAGTGGTTGAGAGTCCGCCTGCCGATGCAGGGGAAGCGGGTTCGTGCCCCGGTCCGGGAGGATCCCACGTGCCGCGGAGCGGCTGGGCCCGTGAGCCGTGGCCGCTGCGCCTGCGCGTCCGGAGCCTGTGCTCCGCAACGGGAGAGGCCACAGCAGTGAGAGGCCCGCGTACCACAGGAAAAAAAAAAAAAAAAAAAAATTGTGATAGGTAATTAAAAAGTACTAGAAATAAGGGAAACATTTCAGTATGTAAAGAAAGTAGGATATATGTTGTTGGCAAGAAGGTATGAAAAATGGAGATATTTTTGTTAAAATGTAGATTTGTCCTAGAGCTGGTTGTTTCTGGATGGGGAAAGAATAAGGCACAAACTCATGATATAGGAAGTTGTGGAAGAGGAACCTTGAGAAAAGAGTTTTGTTCATGGTCAGAACTCGATAAGATTAGACTGAATTCAATCTAAGTAAATTAGTTTTGTTATTAAAAGTAAGCTGAGGGCTTCCCTGGTGGCGCAGTGGTTGAGAGTCCGCCTGCCGATGCAGGGGACGCGGGTTCGTGCCCCGGTCCAGGAAGATCCCACATGCCGCGGAGCAGCTGGGCCCGTGAGCCATGGCCACTGAGCCTGCGCGTCCGGAGCCTGTGCTCTGCAATGGGAGGGGCCACAGCAGTGAGAGGCCCGCGTACCACAAAAAAAAAAAAAAAAAAGTAAGCTGATAGAGTTTCCCTGGTGGCGTGGTGGTTAAGAATCCACCTGCCAATGAAGGGGACACAGGTTTGAGCCCTGGTCCAGGAAGATCCCACATGCTGTGGAGCAACTAAGCCTGTGAGCCACAACTACTGAAGCCCATGTGCCTAGAGCCTGTGCTCTGCAATGAGAAGCCCATGCACCGCAACGAAGAGTAGTGCCCCCATTGCCGCAACTAGAGAAAGCCTGCACGCAGCAACGAAGACCCAATGCAGCCAAAAGTAAATTTATTTTAAAGTATTTATTTAAGCTGATACAAGACTGGAGTTTGGTTTTTTTGTTATGAGAAAGTTTTCTTGGAATATTGAGCTGCTTTAATTAAGACTTATTATGTTTTAATATTTTGTCCACACCATGCGGCTTATGGCATCAGTTTCCTGACCAGGGATTGAGCCTGGACCACAGCAGAGACAGTGCTGAATCCTAACCACTAGAACACCATGGAACTCCCAATAAGTCTTGTTTCTTAAGTGATCTGTTGTAACCTTCTGTACTTGCCTTTGAAATCTTCACTGTCACTTTAGTTAATACTTTCACAGTACTTACGATTCTACTTGACCAAGTGTTTTAAAACTTAAAAAAAAACTATTGAAATATAGTTGATTTACAGTGCTTAGTTTCAGGTGTACAGCAAAGTGATTCAGTTATACAGGTGTGTGTATATATACAAATATATGTATGAATACATGTGTATTTTTTTAGACTCTTTTCCATTAGTTATTACAAGGTATTTGTTTAAAGTTAATTATATTTGGCTGCGTTGGGTCTTCATTGTGGTGAGCGGGGGCTACTCTTCATTGCGGTGCGTAGGCTTTTCATTGCGGTGGCTTCTCATTATGGAACATGGGCTCTTGGCGCGTGGACTTCAGTAGCTGTGGCTCGCGGGCTCTAGAGCGCAGGCTCAGTAGTTGTGGCGCACGGGCTTAGTTGCTCTGTGGCATGTGGGATCTTCTCGGACCAGGGCTTGAACCCGTGTCCCCTTCATTGGCAGGCGGATTCTTAACCACTGTGCCACTAGGGAAGCCCCATTACAAGATATTGAATATAGTTCCCTGTAGTATACAGTAGGTCCTTGTTGGTTATCTATTTTATATTATAGATAGTAGTGTATATATATTAATCCCAAACTCCTAATGTATCCCCCCACTCCATTTCCCCTTTGGTAACCATAAGTTTTTTTTATGTTTGTGAGTGTTTGTAAAGTAAGTTCATTTGTAGGATTTTCTTAGATTCCACATATAAGCAATATCATTTATTGTCTTTCTCTGATTTCATTTAGTATAATAATCTCTAGGTCCATCCATGTTGCTGCAAATGGCGTCTCACTCTTTTTTACGGCTAATATTCCACTGTGTATATATCACATCTTTATCCATTCGTCTGTCCACGGACACTTAGGTTATTTCCACGTCTTGGCTATTGTGAACAGTGCTGCTATGAACATCAGTGTATATCTTTTTGAATTACTTTCTCCAGGTCACTGGATCATATGGTAACTCTATTTAGTCTCTTTTAAGGAACCTCCATAGTGTTCTCCATAGTGGCTGCACCAATTTACATTCCTACCAACAGTGTAAGGGGGGTTCCTTTTTCTCCACACCCTCTCTAGCATTTATTATTTGTAGACTTTTAAAAATTAAATTATGGCTCTGCTGGCTCTTCATTGTGGCACACTGGCTTCTCTAGTTGTGGCACACGGGCTTTAGCGGGCATGGGCTCCAGAGCGCGTGGGCTCAGCAGTTGCAGCACATGGGCTTAGTTGTGGTATGTGGGATCTTCGTTCCCTGACCAGGGATGGAATCTGGGCCCCCTGCATTGGGCACGTGGAGTCTTAACCCTGGACCACCAGGGAAATCCCTGTAGACTTCTTGATAGCCAATCTGGCTGGTGTGAGGTGACACCTCACTATAGTTTTGGTTTGCATTTCTCTAATAATTAGTGATGTTGAGCAACTTTTCATGTGCCTGTTGGCCATCTGTAGGTCTTCTTTGGAGAGGTGTCTATTTAAATCTGCCCGTTTTTGGGGGGAGGGGATATTGAGTTGTTTGTATAGTTTGGAAATCAAGCCCTTGCCAGCCTCATCATTTGCAAATATTTTTTCCCATTCTGTAGGTTGTCTTTTCGTAAAACTTTATTTTTAAAATATTATTTATTTTCCTTATTTTTTTGGCTGCATTGGGTCTTAGTTGTGGCACATGGGATCTTTGCTGAGGAATATGGGATCTTTTTCGTTATGGCCCACGGTCTGCTTGGGTTTCTCTCTAGTTGTGGCACGCGGGCTCCAGAGTGCGTGGGCTCTGTAGTATGCGGCACGCGGGTTCTCTCGTTGAGGTGCACGAGCTCAATAGTTGCAGCACGCGGGATCTTAGTTCCCCAACCAGGGATGGAACCTGCGTCCCCTGCATTGGAAGGCAGATTCTTTACCACTGGAACACCAGGTGAGTCCCAGTAAAACTTTATTTTTGACAAACTTCCACAAATCACATTCTAAACTGAAGTTCTTTTGACCTCTAATTTGGGACCTTTCAAAGGCCCCTGAGGCATCTCAGAGAGAAAAATATTAAACTAATTCAGATTATTTGGTATGTTAAATTACACGAGCAGCACTATCAAATGAGTGGTGATAAAACATTCTTAGGTTAACACTGTACGGGTAAACATCAAGTGTTCTAAAAATTATACGAAGTTCCTAAAATTTGGATATGTCCTGGTATTGTTATCAGTCTTAATTCTAGTTATCTTTAAAATACTGTATGTCACAGCAACTTGGTTAAGCTTCTTTGTCAATTGCATTCTAATCAGATCCTTAACTGTGCCTTTTCAAGTCTGTCATTCAGATGATATTTCACTCACGCTTTTGCAAAATCTTAAGACTCATAGAAAGGACTTTTTGGCAAGTAAAAGACTGATAACGTCCAGATCGAACTGCTGAACTAGTTAAGAAATTCTAATGGAAACCTTGATTGTTTCATAAAACTGTTAATAAGATTAAGATCAAATTAGTTACATAGTACTGAGTGAACTAATGAATGTGGTTATGTTTCTGTCTGAAACACTGCTGGCTTTTAGTCTGTGTTTTCCAGACATAAGGAAAGCTTTCCCTTTATGACAACTTGGTAAGTTTTACCTTTGAAGTGGAATTGAAACATTTATCTTTTCTCTTGACCTGATCCCTCCAGGAGCTGGAGACGCAGACTCCCAACAGCTTTATCAGCTGAATAAGGAAGGTCACCTCCTGCCAGGAGCAGGAGTATTGAGCTAGTTTAGGAACCTTGAGAGGGAGGAATTCTCTCATATCCACACATACTGCAGGCAAAATCTGAAGGCAAGTCGTTGATATGATTTTCCTGGCCTCAGGAGGTTTTTAAAAAATTCAATTGATATTCCTTAAGAAAAGGTCTAGCACAGCCCTAGCACAGCCAACTGAAAAGAGCCTATACAACCAGTTACACTTAGGTAAATCAGGCTGTTTACTGAAACTAGACTTAATTTGGCCCAATTTGGAAGAAATGAGGATAAATTAGAGAGAGGTTATGTTTTGATAATATACCTTTGTGGATATTGAGGTTATGTATATACTGAGGGTTTTTGTATTATCTACATCCAAGATGACCTTGCTGCTATATTATAAAGTGTTTTAATTAAGATACTAAAGGAATATTCTAAGCTTGTTTCTGCAACTGCTCACAGTAATCTACCCCTGGGTGAAGATCAGACGCCCCATGGTCCACAGCCAGGAGATTATACATACGGGAAAGGACATCACTTATAAGACTCTCTCCAACCTAAATGAAAGAGCCCTTATCAGGTCTTAAGTAGCTCATGCACAGTGAAACTGAAAGAAACTGACTCTTGAATTAATATTTCCCACTCAAGGGCTTCTGTCCTGGACTGGTCGATAGAAAGGACTGCTGACCTCAGACAACACCCACGTGAGAAAAAGACAACAGCAGTGATAGACAGCTGACCCAAGAATCTGGACCAGGTCTGTTAAGATCCATCCTAATTCAATGGACTGTTCACCAAATGTGTTTCCCTATCAAAATGGAGAGTTTTTATTTCTAATATACTTCTGACTCCAATGTTCAGGATAGAAAGGCAACGCTCCAGTGACGCTGAATAACTACTCACGATGTGCGTCACCGCGTGCTACTGAAAGATCTGCACACAAAAGAGGGAAAATGATGGAGGAGACTTTCACGTAGTGAGGTATGGAGAAGTCACTCTGGCTTATAAGGTAAGGCTGTTCTAGTTTATCAAACATACATTGTACATCTGCTTTGACCATTAAAGAATGCATTTAAAAAATCAAAATGAAGTAACTGTGGTTCAGGCATCCAAAATGGATCTGGGTGCCTATTATGGACACGGTTTCAGACACATTCCTATATAGCTGAGAACCTGAACTTTCTGAACTGGTAGCAGACTCAAGGACACTATCAGCTGCTATGAAACCTTTCTCTTTAGGAATGGTAACAAGCAAGACAGCTCAAGCTATGGCCTCCTAGCAGAAGGCACTAGATTCTTTAGGCGGAATAGTACTAGATACTAAAATTGCTTTAAGTTATATCTGGACAACAAAAAAGACATGTAGTAGCCAATAACTCCTGTTATGTATATGTATGCTAAGCAACTTGAGAATTCTTTAAAAATGAAAAGTCAGGGACTCGGGACTTCCCTGGTAGTCCAGTGGCTAAGACTCCGTGCTCCCAATGCAGGGAACTAGATCACACATGCTGTGACTAAGACCAGGTGCAGATAAATAAAAAATAAACATATTAAAAAGTCAGTGACTCTCTCCTCTAATCCTGAAAAAGGTTGTTGCCTCTCTTCCCCTCAGGCTTGAGGTGTATCAAAGAAAAAGGCTGACTAAAACCAAGCAGGACCCTGTGGGCCTTCCCTGAGTTCCAAAGAGCAAATTTAATTAGAAGTAAGAAAATGCAGAAACTAAGGAAAGCAGTCAACTAAGGCAAAATAATAATTTAGCCATAAAACAAAGTCAAGGACCTTTAGTGCCTCAAGGGCTATAAATAGTATCCAGAGCCGTTCCCTTGAGCTGTTTTGCAGAAATCAAGACCCCGCCAGGTGAAGACGTTAACTGCACGCTGACCACCAGCATGTAGACCCTAGACTGGCTGGACCCAAAGGGCTGAGATTCCCAAAACATCACCCAACTATCACCATTAACCAATCAGAGTTGTACGATCGCCCGTCCTGTGACCTCTCTCCCTCAGCCTTCAAAAGCCCTCCTCTGAAAGCCGCTGGGCAGTTCGGGTCTTTTGAGCGCAAGCTGTCCGTTCTCCTTCCTTGGCACCCTGCAATAAACTGGGCTGTGATAACAGAAAGTACAATGTTAGTTGCCGAGTGTTGGGTGGCCTGATCCAAGTTTCTGGTTGGTAACAGAAATACTGAGAGTCATTCAACTTAAGGTACCCCTTAAGATAACCCCCTAACTATCATCAGAAACCACTGGAGGACATTTTCTTCCTGAACAGCATCTTCTGACATCAAGTAAAGGTAAAAACAACTATCCAGTCTGGCACCCTCCCGTCTGTCTAGTCATTTGCCCACATCTCCACATATGTGCTTTGGTACCTCATTGAGCCCTTGGCCAGGGGCACTGGGCAGAGGCAGGGAGCGCCTCCAGTGTGAGAGACTCACTAAAGTGTGTGTCATAACTCTTACTTTGAATCTGGGGAGAGAGAAAGAAACCAACAGTTCAAAGGTAGACAGGAGGACACAAAACTAACCAGCCAGTCCCCGATGAAAGAGAAACATGGCTTTCAAGATGTACAGTCAGGGCTTCCCTGGTGGCGCAGTGGTTGAGAGTCCGCCTGCCGATGCAGGGGACGCGGGTTCGTGCCCCGGTCCGGGAAGATCCCACATGCCGCGGAGCGGCTGGGCCCGTGAGCCATGGCCGCTGAGCCTGCGCGTCCGGAGCCTGTGCTCCGCAATGGGAGAGGCCACAGCAGTGAGAGGCCCGCGTACGGGGGGAAAAAAAAAAAAAAAAAAAAAAAAAAAAAAAAAAAAAAAAAGATGTACAGTCAGAGTGTGTGCTAATTTATTATGGCTGACTTGCCATTTCAGCTTCCTGGGAAAGAAAAATTCCTGTGACTTGAACTGTGGAAAGACAGAAGTTATCACAGATGTCACAGGGCTCAGGGTGGAGCCAGGGAAATCAAGAAAGGTAAGATGTTTCTTAGTTTCCCTTCACTCAAAACCACTATTTCCCTAATTCTATCAAACTCCATAAAAGGCACAAAATAGAGCTAGAAACTTGGAAATATCCAAAAAGTGAGCAAAGGCTCTAAAATTAGAGACCATCCCTGTTCCTCCTGTTGGCCTGAAAAGACACCTTCGATCACCTCCCATTTTCCGTTTAGATCCCCTCTTTGGGCCAACGCGTTTGCTTCCCCGCAGCGCAGCTAGGATTCCCCAGGGCATCTCCTCTGGTCCAACCCAGGCTGGATTCTCTACCTGCTTATTTTCTACTCACCAGTTGTTTTTCCAAAGGTCCTCTCTTCTGGCTCAGCCCCACTTAGGTCCCACATCTCCCTCTGCACACGTGTGCTGGGAGGGAGCACGTGTTCTGGGGTGCAGTCTGCACTCTCTGTTGAAGGAAATGGAGGTCACATGCCCTGCAGTGAGAGTTAGCTCCACGGCCAAGGCCATTTCCTTCAACGAGTCTGGGAACAGGCCCCATCCCTCTCATGTCGTTTCACAGCCTTCTCTACAGTTTCTGTAATTAACATTTAAAGGTCCGAACAAAACCTGGAGTTTTTCTGTTCTTTACTAAATAAACATTCGTTTCACAGAAACCAGCCCCGAACTCATCAGTGTCCAATCGTGTGAGAACAGGCGCCAGGGGGACCAGGTGACACACTTCCCGCCTTTGCAGCGAGCACATTAACGAAGCCTGCCTGGCAGTGCCCTCGAGCGTCCAGGAGACGGTCCTCTCTCCCACAGGCCCAGTCCTGCCAACAGGGGGGCTGTGAGCCCTTAGGGTGGACTCCTACTTGCTTGTATCCAGTGAGGCTGTGGGAGGGAAACTGAGCTGAAACAGAGGTTGCTCCCTTCCCCTTGAGGCCTGTGGAGGATTTTCTGGGTCCCGGTCACAGAGCGGGCCAGGCTCCAGACGGCTGCCGCGGCCACATCGTCACCGCCCCATGACGAAACTGGGCTCATCCTCCTCTGTGCCAGATGCCGCCTCGGAGCCACTGGATGGCTGCTCCTGGGACTGACTGGATCCTGTAATCACACGACATTTGGATTAGAGAGATACAAATCTTAGAGTATCCCCTGATCAGCGAATCAAGGGGTACTCCGAGAAAGCACTGCTGAGGACACCCCAGGAACCAGCTGTTCCTGGACTGTACAGGGTGGAGCCAGGGAGGTCCTCACGTCCGTCAGTCCCCACTGCCACTCCTGGGTATAAAGGGCCAGTCACAGAACCGACCTACCACTGCTGGAGGGTGGGCCTCATCCTCACGAAAAGGTCCAGCACACATGAGAACCTGACACCCCATACATCAGGCCTCGCCGCTTTTTATATGATCCCCCCTCAAGTCTGTCACCTTGGCAGGGCGACATCCACGGCAGCCCTTTAACATTCAGCGCGAGGCTGGCAACTCTCGTGCTGACATCTCCAGCTCTCACCCCAGTCTGCAAAAGGGGCCTCAAAAGCCGTGGAGCAGAGGGCTCTGCCACAACAGATACGTCGGCTCCCCGGCTCTTCCAACGGATGCAGAAGCCTCTCTCTGACACCCCGCGTGCAGCTCTGAATCCCAGCGCCTTCCCCGGCGCTCTGCCAGCCCACCCTCAGCGCGGCTGAGCTGGCCAAGAGCCGAACGTGGCCAACTCCTCCTCCCCTCTTCCTGGGAGCAGGGCAGCAGGCGGGAGCTGGGACGGGGCAGAGCCCAAGCCCACACCAGTCCTCCAGCTCCCCACCCACGCTAGAAGGCCACTTGCAGGCGCCGTGGGCCTCCTCCCGCAGCCGTGCAGAAACTCACTGCAGCAGCCCAGGGCCTACAGGCACCCAGAGCTTCGCCACCGCTGTTGTCACAGGGCCGAGGAGCTTCAAGGCCTGGGGGCGCCCAGGGCACAGCACAGTCACCCGCATACCCGAGGATGGGACACTAAAGAGCCCTCATGGCAGGGGGCTGACATCATCTCTATGACCTAATTACTTAGGCTTTTCCTCCATCTCACCCTCATGCCAAAAAGAACAAGAAATGTTGAGCGTACGAATGAGGAGCGCGTCTCGGTAGCTAAGCCTTGCTGAGCACCTGTTATGTGCCAGGCACTGTGCTGACTGTCTTTGCATTTACATACCGTCTGAGCGCTAAACAACAGTCTGTGAGAGAAGTAACACTCCTCTGTATACACTTTACAGAGGAGGAATAAAGCTCAGAGAGGTTAAGTAATTTGTTAACCAAGGTCTCATAATCAGTAAAACCAGGACCTAGGATTCAAACCTGGACAATTTGACTTTCAAGCCTCTGGTACATTGCCTGCAGAAATGCATAAGGAAACGGAGGCAAAAGAAAATGACACGAAAGCCATAAAAAAGAATGAAATAATGCCATCTACAGCAACATGGATGGACCTAGAGATTATCATACTAAGTGAAGTAAGTCAGACAGAGAAGGACAAGTACCATGTGATATCACTTATACCCGGAATCTTAAAAAAATGATACAAATGAACTTATTTACAAAACAGAAACAGACTTCGAAAACAAACTTATGGTTACCAAAAGGGAAGGGGGGGAGGGATAAACTAGGAGGTTGGGATTAACATATACACACCACTATATATAAAATGGCTAACCAACAAGAACCTACTGTGCAGCACAGGGAACTCTACTCAATGCTCTGTAATAACCTATATGGGAAACAAATCTGAGAAAGAACAGATATATATGTATGTATAACTGAATCTCTGTGCTGTACACCTGAAGCTAACACAACATCGTAAATCACCTCGACTCCAATATAAAATAAAAAAGAAAAATGCGGTGAAAACAGGAATGAGGTGAGCCTACCGAGTGGATAAGGAAAATGCGGTCTATTCACACAGCGCAACGATTCAGCCGTAAAAAGGAAAGTTCTGACACAGGCTACGACATGCATGAACCCTGAGAACGTTATGCTGAGTAAAACAGGCCAGTCACAGAATATGACAAATACTATACGATCTCTCGTGGAGGAGGCACTGAGAGTAGCCAAATTCAGAGACAGAGTAGAAGGGGTGGTTGCTGGTGCTGGGAGGAGCAGGAGACGGGGAGTTGTTGTTTAAAAGATATAGTTTTTGTTTTACAAGGTGAAAAGAGTTATGGGAATAGATGATGATGGTGATAATGGTTGCACAATTTGAATGTATTTAGTGCCACTGAACTAACTGTACACTTAAAAATGGTTACGATGGTGAATTCTGTGTTATGTGTGTTTTACCAAAATTAAAAAAAAAAGGAGGGGAAGAAAGAAAAAAAGAAAGGAAGGGAGAGAGGGAGGGGAGGGAGGAAGGAGGGAAGGGAGGGAGGGAGGAAGGAAGGGAGGGAGGGAGGGAAGGAGGGAGGGAGGGAATGCTATGCAGAGACTGAGTGAAAAACTATAGATGGATCAAAAACATAGCTCTGAACTCCTAGGGCAGAACTCCCTAAGTGCTCTCATGTCATGGCACTCATGGAAAAGGACAGTATTTCTATGGCATGTGGGGCAACTGGTCCAAGGCCATGGGCGCTCAGTCTCCACCCTGAAGGCAAGGGGATCAGGGTCTCTGCCATGTGTAGTCCATTCCCCACATACCAGCGGGGGGAGCTCTGCTCTAGAACCTGGGCTCCAAGGCTGAAACTGCTGATTACTTGTTTTGTTCCATAACTTAGTCATACTTGGTCAGCCTCAAGCCTCTCTAAGAACCACCAACCATATCCATAGAGATCCGAACACAGCAGGACAAGAGCATAGGCTTTGATCTTTCATTCTGATCTTAAAGAGACAGCAAAACAGGAGGCATCTCTGAGCTCACCGAGTAGACATCATGAGCAAGCCTCACCCTCCTGAATGGAAGACATTTATGGAGAAGTTATCACTAAAATTAAATGGTGGCAGACACGTCCAAGGAATAGTGTGGGGCTCTGATCCCTTTATGAATCCTGTGATAGATGAATGTGTGGAGATGGCAACAGAACAGAACTGGAGTGGTGGTAATACGAGGAAACGGTACCATGTTAGAAACCCTGGAACCAGTATGAACAATGGCTGTGTTTGCCAGAGAAATCAACTGCTTCCTCATGTCCCCTCCACAGTTTACTATGATAAAAACTGGCTCGTGTACATTACTGAACACTTTTATTAAATAAACTTTTGTAATAGTGGAAAAAAAAGAAACAGTAAAATACTCAGTAACCTGGATGTTTGTGGAATGGGGTGTTCCGGACGCCTGAGTGCTGACCGACAGAGAAGGACCCAAAGCTCTCCTTGTGACCGGAAAGCTCCTGAAAATGTAATACCTCAATTAATAGTAAACGCAATTGTTTCCTGTATGTCGGAGACAGGCTGTGGGGGCCTGGAAGTCTCTCTCTCAAAGAGGAGAAACCTAGGAATCTGCTGCACATTCAAGTCATTTGGTAATTCAACAAAATCATTTCATTCTCCAATGAAAAGAAATAGGACTCAGAGAAAAAGCTGATTCTCGGTTAGGGACAGGAAATGCACAAGACAAGTCTGGACTATCTTGTAGTACCAGAAACTAAGGAAGTGCTGTTAAAAACACAACAAAAACCCTCAAAACTCCACCAGTAATGGGAGTATGTAAAAGGGACACGGGCCGTCTGAAAGAGCTCCCAATGGCCAAAGCTGCAAGAGTTTGGGCAAGGAAATGAAGTAGTACTGGATTAAACCTAAAGTATAAAATAAATAGCCCAGAGTCCATACTGATATAAAGAAATGAGGGAGAAGACAAATCCATGCAGAACAATTTCAAATAGCTTATGTAGCTACTCTGCCTCATGGAGGGGCTATATAACCCGCCACTCCTTAAGTATGGGCTACGCACAGTGAATTCTTTCCAAAGAGCACAGCGTGGGAAGGGGAAGAAAAGAGTCACTTTACACGGAGAGCCCTGAAGAGCACTGCCTGAGCAGGTGATCAAGGGCAACATCAACTGTGACAAGCCATCTTGACAAGCACCCAGCCCTGACATAAGAATGGTACTTTGTCTCTGTGATCTTCCTCCCCAGAACAAATAACTCATGAGAAAAACGTCAGACAAATCCCAACTGAGGGACATTCTACAGAACATCTGACCCTCAAAATTCTCAAGGTCATCAAAACAAAGTCTGAGAAACTGTCAGAACTAACAGGAGCCTAAGGCTACATGATGACTAAATGTAATGTGATATCCTACATGGGATTCTGGAACAAGAAAAAGGCATTAGTTAAAAATTAAGGAAATATAAAGTATGGACTTTAGCTACTACATGTATCAACACTGGTTCATTAGTTGTGACAAATGAACCACATTAACTTAAAATGTTAAGAACACAGAAAAAAAAAAGAACACAGGAAACTGGGTATATGGGAATTCTTTGTACCATACTATCTTCGTAATATTTCTGTAAATCTAAAATCATTCTAAAACAAAGTTTATTTAAAAAAAAAAAAAGACACTGCCTACCCGCATGGAACTGAGATTGCAACTGAATAGATAAGCACCCTTACGTGATTCAGCAGATTCCATCACCAAGTCTGCGAAACCCGTGGAGCAAGGTGGAGGCTGGGTGGGGAGGGAGGTCAGGAAAGGCTTCACAAAGAGAGGAAGGTGCAAGGTGAGAAGTTTTCCAAGCAGATGGGGAGTCGGGTAGCATGAAAACGGAAAGAGCTCAGAGGCCTGAGGCTCGAGGAGAGGTGGGAGAACAGAGATGTTAAGCTTGGTGAGAGTAGAGGACACGTGGAAGGGAGTGGCCAGAACAAAATGGTGGAGAGACCAGAAAGGGCAAGAATGCAGGAGCTACTGACTAGGCTTCAAGCAGGATCACCTCACGGGTAAGCACAAGGCCCGTGGAGACACATTATCTGAGATCAAATCCCGGCCTGTCACTCACTGCCGCTAGCTCTACGGGTGCCATTACCACTTGGTCCCTAAGGTCAGCTGTAAAATGGGGATAACGTCACTGCCTGTCTCACAGGGCCGCTGTGAGGATTATGTTAGTTAATACCTGCAAAGCAGCTGAGAACTGGGGCTACACAATAAATGTTCAATAAATGCTAAGTATTGTTATTGTACAAGCAGAAGAATGAATGACAATCCAACCTTTTTTTTTTTTTTTTTTTTTTTTTTTTTTTTTTTGCGGTACGCGGGCCTCTCACTGTTGTGGCCTCTCCCGCTGCGGAGCACAGGCTCCGGACGCGCAGGCTCAGCGGCCATGGCTCACGGGCCCAGCCACTCCGCGGCATGTGGGATCTTCCCGGACCGGGGCACGAACCCGTGTCTCCTGCATTGGCAGGTGGACTCTCAACCACTGCGCCACCAGGGAAGCCCCAACCTGTTTTAAAAAGAGCTCTGGAGGCTGTTCAAGGTGGGTGGCGTCGGGGGTGGGGTGGGAAGAGAGTGGAGGCTGCTACCATAGTCCTGCCACATCTGGAGATACAGATATATATTGACTGATTGGCTGTGCCAGGTCTTAGTTGCAGCATGCGGGCTCTTCGTTGCAGCATGCGGACTTCTTAGCTGCGGCATGCATGTGGGATCTAGTTCCCCGACCAGGGATCGAACCTGGGCCCCTGCACTGGGAGCACGGAGTCTTACCAACTGGACCACCAGGGAAGTCCCCTGGATCTATATTTTTGTAAGGTTTTTTTTACTAAATCCTCAATGAGACCTTGACTTCCTCTGAAATCACATTTTTATCCACGTGGAGGAATCTGGCAAGGATATGGTAAAAGTGTACACCACTGCACACTGTTGATGGCAGTAAAAACTGGTACTACTCCTTTGGAAAGAAACTGGCAATACATTTCTAGAGCCATGAACTCTTTTTACACTCTGTGATCTAATTATTCCCGCTGCTGGAAATTTATCTCAAGGAAATGACCCAGAAAGGGGGAAGGGAGACAGGTGCATAAATTCACTAAAATATCTTCTAAAGAGAAAAACTGGAATCCATCTAATTAATGTCTAACAAAATGGAAAATGTTAGGTGTATCATGGCATGTCAATTGCTGGATATTATCAGTCACTGAAAAAATTATGAAGGACCAGAAATGCTTATAATGTTAAATAAAAACAAGCAAAGGGGAAACTGTTCATACACTACAATTATCATCACATACAAATGACATGTGCATATGGAGAGATTAAAATACAATGGACAGAAAGAAAGGTGATCTATGAGGATAATATCTGAGCTTTTTCCATTACTCTTACGCTATTGTTTACATAAAATTTTAAAATCTAAGAATCTGAGATTTTATTTAGACTATAGCAATACTAGGTAAAATGCCACTGAGTATAATTGAAACTGATGTTAACTTTAAAAAAAAAACAACAGATGAATGGGGACTTCCCTGGTGGTCCAGTGGTAAAGAAGCTGCTTTCCAATGCAGGGGACGCGGGTTCAATCCCTGGTCGGGGAACTAGGTTCCTATATGCTGTGGGGCAGCTAAGCTCGCACGCTGCAACTATTGAGCTCACGCGCCTCAGCTAGAGAGCCTGCGTGCTACAAACTACAGAGCCCATGTGCTCTGGTGCCCGCACGCCACAACTATAGAGCCTATGCATCCTGGAGCCTGTGCACTACAACTAGAGAAGAGAAAACCTACACGCTACAACTAGAGAAGGCTTCACGCCGCAATGAAGAGGCCACACCACACGAAAGATCCCGCATGCCGCAAATGAGACTTAACTCAGACAAAAAAATAAAAAACAAACAAACAGATGAATGAATACGCTAGGGAAAAAAATCCTTTTGTACTATGGAATTGCAAGGACATGGGAAAATATTTGTGATACAATGTTATATGAAAAAACAGGACAACTGTAAATATAATTATATAAATAGGTTTATATAATAAATATTAAAATTGAAATTAAAAACATGAAAATGTTAAAGTGATTATTTTTAGTAAGAATTATGGATAATTTTTATTTTTGACTTTATTTTCTGCATATTCTAAAAATTTCTAAAATGATCATATATTACCTTTGTTCTCAAAAGACACAAAGGCTATGGATAGTTTTCCAACATAATATGTATAAGAGTTTTGGCACTGAAACAAATAGTTCAATCCAAAACATAAATTGAGGGGCTTCCCTGGTGGCACAGTGGGTAAGAATCCACCCGCCAGTGCAGGGGACACGGGTTTGAGCCCTGGTCTGGGAAGATCCCACATGCCATGGAGCAATGGAGCACGTGCACCACAACTACTGAGCCTGCGCTCTAGAGCCCGCGAGCCACAAATACTGAGCCTGCACGTCATAGCTACTGAAGCCCGCGTGCCTAGAGCTCGTGCTCCACAAGAGAAGCCACCGCAACAAGAAGCCCGCGCACTGCAACGAACAGTAGCCCCCGCTCGCTGCAACTAGAGAAATCCTGCGTGCTGCAACTAGAGAAATCCTGCGTGCAGCAACAAAGACCCAGCGCAGCCATAAATAAATAAATAAATTTATTTATTAAAAAAAAAAAAACCCACATAAATTGAGTGCCTTCCAAACACCAGATAGCAGCTGAGATATGAATTTTATTAGCTAGGGACAATTTTGCCCCCCTCCCCCACGAGGGAACACTTGGCAATGTCTGGAGACATTTTTGATTGTCAATGACTGAGGGGAGGGTGGGTGCTGCTGGCATCTAGTGGGTAGAAGCCATGATGCCCTTAAACATCCTACAATGAACAGGATATAGTCCCTTACAGCAAAGAATTATCTGGCCCCAAGTGTCAACAGTGCTGAGGCTGAGAAACTGCTTCCCCCCACCCCCAGTTTTGAAATGATTACAACAGGTTTAGTGAACATCCATCATCTCATATAGATACAGCATTGAAGAAAACAGAAAAAAAATTCTTGCTTCTGATG
This sequence comes from Kogia breviceps, assembly GCF_026419965.1. Classification (NCBI taxonomy): domain Eukaryota; kingdom Metazoa; phylum Chordata; class Mammalia; order Artiodactyla; family Physeteridae; genus Kogia; species Kogia breviceps. Next base: position 82,944,723 of record NC_081323.1, read on the forward strand.
AGAAGTCTCTTAACAACTTTCATTCATGATGTACAGCAGTATTGTCTTTATCACGTTGTACATCTCCAGTACTTATTTATCTTGTAACCATAAGTTCGTACCTTTTGACTACCTTCATCTAATTCCCCTTCCTCCCATTCACCCACCTCTGTAGCCACAAATCTGAACTCTTCCTATGAGTGTTTGTTTGCTTGTGTTTGAAGTATCATCGACCTGCAACACTATACTAGTTCCTGGTACTCAACGCGGTGATTCAATATTTCCATACATTTCAAAATGATCACCACGATAAACCTCGTTGTCATCTGACACCATACAAGGACATGACACGGTTACTGACGACATTCCCCACACTCACACACTTCACAGCTGTGACGCGTTTACTTTGTAACTGAACGTTTGTACCCCAGTCTCCCTCACCTATTTCTCTCCTCCCTGCCACTGTCAAGGAACTGCCCTTGACGTACTTAGTAACAAGTCACCTTAAGGTCACCCTGGGTTTCTCTGGTAGGTGAGCCTGTGTCAGGGTAAGTAACACCGGTATCAGAATACACGGTTTTGGGAGTTCAAGGTGTCACAATAATCCAAACTGGCTTAACGGCATCCTGTGGTATCATTCAGACAAGCCTACGCTGCAGGGTGTCTTCACTGAACTGCTGGACCAGCACGGACAAGTGGGGATATTTCCTCTCCAACAAGAGAACGGAACTCCTAGCCAGCTGCCCCTTACCACTTTATAGCAGAAGAGCCAAAAAGCGCGAGTAATTTATCTCCAAGTCCCTCAAGAACCCTGAAGCGCACAGAAGCCACCTTGTGGCACAACTGATTATCACCACATTAAGTTTCTGTTCACTTCAACCACCTAGAAAACCTACTTTCCCTTTCACAAAATGAAAAATAAGGAAGGGAACAGAGGGTGAGGTAAGAGGCACACAAACCATCCTTATGAAGTTACCCCTATAGCACTCTCTATCCGGGCCATTTGGTGTGAAGCATATATACCCATGTGTTATTACTAATCATTTTTTAAATAGGTACAGGTGCTAACTTCACAAGTAGAAGAGCAGGGCTCATGTATCATAACAATGATTTTCAAATCTGTTTGACTGCAGCCCACAGCCCACATAGAAACTGAAAGAAAATTTCACAAAACAGTTATTCAGGGTGTGATGCATTCTGATATTTTCTAGTCTACTTTATGCATGTTTGAAAAAGCCATGAAAAAACCAACATCTGTAACCTCTAAGCTGATTTCATGACCCAGTGAGTAAAGGATCACATCCCTCAGTTTGAAAAAAACACTGTGCTACTATGATGCAACACGGGCACAAACATCTATCTTTCTGATAGAACTGAAGCTCAGGATGGGGGAGGCCCAGTGAGAGAGCACAAGGCCGTTTTAAACAGGTTAGAGGTTCTGGATGAAATCTACCATCTCATATACTCTTCACAGCCTTGGCCAAATTAAAGAAAAGTGGCTGAAAACTGCACGATCACATGCATCTAATGTGTAAAAGTGGCTAGAAAAGGGGGATTTAAGAAACCTCAGCTCTGGGGACTTCCCTGGTGGCGCAGTGGTTAAGACTCTGTGCTCCCAGTTGCAGGGGGCCTGGGTTTGATCCCTGGTCAGGGAACTAGATCCCACATGCATGTCGCAACTAAGGAGCCTGCCTGCCACAACCAAAAGACGCAGCGCAACCAAATAAATAAATAAATATTAAAAGAAAAAAAAAAGAAACCTCAGCTCTGGGATGTTGCCTCCTGTCTCCTTCAATTCTAGAGCTGATTACTAAAAAGTTATTAAGTGATTCCAAAGACCCACTACAGGTTCATTAAGTACAAACTCAGAGCAAACTAACCTGTTTCTTGTTTTGAAAGGGTTCTTAGATTTACTGGTGAGGGAACCGCCCCTCCTGCTGCCCCAATATGCTATATCTTCATTACAGCAAGGCGTTTGGCAAAGTTATCAAGCTGTGGAATTTTAGATCTAGAAAGAGCTTATCATTTTACAGCCTAAAAAAAAAAACCACATCTGCTCAAACAGGAGATGCTAAGGTCAGGATGAGCCAGAGTGAGACCCTAGAAGTGAGAGCCTAGAATCTATGCCTACTGTACTTACTCCCTGACCTCAAATGATCTTAGTTTAGAATGACACCTCTGTGGGTAAGAGGAAAGAAGAGTGAGTCTAGCTGATTCTTAGCTGGAGAATAACTCCACCCAGAGTTTTAGTGAACAGGTCCATGTTGGCCTAGATGGAGCTCGCTAGTGGATGCTGGAGGGCTCTGGCCCTGGCCCAGTCTGGCTCAGCATTTTTACCAATGACAAAAGGAGGTATGTTTATCAAACCTGCCCCTGACATGGTAACATGCTTAATTCGAGAATCAGAATTCAAAAGGATTTTGGAAACCTGAATTAACGGAGCCAATAACACCAAGCTGAAATGCACAAGAGCTAAATATCAAGTCCTGTAACTGGATTCAAAAAATCAAAGAGGGTGGGTTCCAGGTAAGACAGAGCAAGCACATTTGACCCCGTTTCTCCACTGAACACAGCTACAGAACCTGGACAGAATGCATGGACTCTGAAAAGCAGACAGACTGGGGTTAAAGACCAGAATACAAAGTACCACTGGAACAATATTGTGTTTCCTGTTTTTTTTTTCTTTCTTCTCTCCTGTATCCCCCAGCCTGGACTCAGGGCAATCCAATACGCAGAAGTGGAAACTGGGTACAGACACAGTTGCAAGAGAAACCTTCTACTTCTGATTCAAGGAGTAAGAAAGTGGACTCCTAATGCTCAGAGGAAGGGAAATTCTCGTGTTTCTCCTTTTCTCTCCATTCTCTCACACCCTAGCTCCCAGGCAATCCTGCCGGTGTCAGGATGGCCGCAGCGACTGCAGTGAAATAGGGGCTTGCATGTGCAAAAACTCTGACGCAGGGGAACCTTCCTCTCTGATCAGAGGAGCTGTGGTCCTAAGATGGCCGAGCAAACTCTGTTGCTTTTCTTCTCTGTCCTCCCAGCACTCAGCCCTGGATGCAGGGGCAGCTGTACAAAGCACGGGGCAGAGTAGGTAACTAAAGCCCCAACTTTCTTTCTTCAATATTTATTTATGTATTTGGCTGTGCCGGGTCTTAGTTGCGGCATGTGGGACCTTTAGTTGTGGCATGTGGGACCTTTAGTTGCGGCATGTGGGAACTAGTTTCCTGACCAGGGATCAAACCCGGGCCCCCTGCATTGGGAGGCTGGAGTCTTAACCACTGGACCACCAGGAAAGTCGCAAGCCCCAACTTTCTGGCTGGAGGTCTGAAAAGGGGAGCCCCAAGAAACCAGAAACTACAGGGGAGATCACGGAGAGAGGATTAGAAGAGACATCGTGAAGTTGTCTGTAAATTCCTGGGCCGCCCTGACAGCACACACGGATCTGGCCCTAACCGTCATGCCAAACACTTTGAGAACTGAGCTCAAAGAACTAAACCCTGACTGGCCACTGGGTGGCACACACAGGACACATCTGAGAGCAGAGCAAAAGCTTTAAAAACCAAACTGACATCGGAACCACAATCTACAGAAGGCTGGTCAGAACCCGTGTTCCGAACACAACCAGGTTGACTGTCTGCTACAACAAACATCAGCAAGACCAGAGCCTCACGCTATAATGTTCAGAATGTCCAGGATCCACAGAAAATTATTTGGCATGTGAAGAATCAGGGAAATCTCCACTTGCATGGGGAAAGACAATCAACAAATGCCAATGTCAACATGCCCCAGATCTGGAACTACCAAATACTGGAAAGTAGCTATTTAAATAGTTTTCCAGGAAGTAAGAGTGAAGACTCTTGAAACAAATGGAAAGATAGAAGACTGCAGCAAAGAAACCGAAGGTATAAAGAAGAATCGAATGGAAATTGGAAAACTTTTCTGAAAAACATAATTCACTGGATAGAATCGATAAGCAGCATGGAGATGACACAGGGAAGAGACAGCTCGAAGTCAGATCAATAGGACTTATCCAATATGAACAACAGAAACAAAAAAAGATTGAAAAAAAAAAAACACCCCAATTTAACAAAGATACATGCTTACAGATTCAACTAGCTCAGTGAACTCCAAACCCAACTCCAGGATACACCCAAGGAAATCCATGTGCAGACATATCAATCAGATTCTCAAATCCCTGACAGCTAAGGATCTTGAAAGCAGCCAGAGAAAAACAATGATAGGAGAACAATTTGAATAACTACATATTTTTTTAAAATCAGAAATCGTGGAGGCCAGAGGAAATGAAACAGCATTTCAAAAGTGCTGAAATAAAAACTGCCAACCCAGAATTCTAAACCTAGTGAGAATGTCCTATAGGAATGAAGGTGAAATAAAGGTAGCCTCATATGAAGAAAAGCTAAGATAATTTATAGCCAGCAGACCTGTTCTAACTGAATGACTAAAGGAAGTTCTTCAGACATGGGAAACAATACCAGAGAGGAGTCTGGAACATCAGGAACAAAGAAAAAGCAACAGCAATGATAACTCTCTGGTTACTATTCAAGACTATTCTCTTGAGATTTCTGAAATATATTTGATGACTGAAAACAAAAACAGTAACATCATAAAAACAGAACTACCATATGATCCAGCAATTCCACTTCTGGGTATTGATCTGAAGAAAATGAAACACTAATTCAAAAAGGTATGTGCATACCAATGTTCACTGCAGCATTATTTACAATAGCCAAGACATGGAAGCAACCTAAGTGTTCACTGACAGATGAATGGATAAAGATGTACACACACACAAATATTTATTACTCAGCCATAAAAAAGAATGAAGTCTTGCCATTTGCAAGAACATGGATGAACCTAGAGGGTATTCTGCTAAGTGAAATAAGTCAGACAGAGAAAGACAAATACTGCATGATTTCACTTATATGTGGAATCTAAAAAACAAACCAGAAACAGACTCCACTGACAGAGAAAAAACTAGTGGTTGCCAGAGGGGAGGAGGATGGGGGAATGGGCAAAATAGGTGAAAGGGGATTAAGAGGTACAAACTCAGTTATATAGTAAATAAGTCACAGGGATGTAATGTATTGGGTTGGCTAAAAAGTTCGTTCGTTTCCCCCGTGTTATGGAAAACCCCGAACAAACTTTTTGGCCAACCCCCACAGCATCAGGAATATAGCCAAAAATATTGTAACAACTGTACAGTGCACAATCTATGAAAATATCAAGTCATTATGTTGTATACCTGAAACTGAAATAATATTGTAAGTCAACTATAGGTCAATTAAAAAAAAGTAACATTATCTGAAGGGGTTTTTAATGTATGGAGATGTAATACCTGAGACAACTATAACATACAGAGTAAAGAAATCTATGTGATGAAAAGTTCTACATTCTACTTAAAGTGGTGAAATGCTGATTCCCAGTAGACTGTGAAAGTAGTATAAATATAGTAATCTCTAGAGGAACAACTAAAAGACTATAAAAAAGGAAACAGTTAAAAACACAGTAGATAAATTAAAACAGGATAATAATGTTCAAATAAATCCAAAAGAAGACAGGAAAGGAGAAACAGAAACAAAAAACCAGAGAGAACAGGACTTCCCTGGTGGCACAGTGGTTAAGAATCCACCCGCCAGTGCAGAGGACATGGGTTCGAGCCCTGGTCCCGGAGGATCCCACATGCCGCGGAGCAACTAAGCCCGTGTGCCGCAACTACTGAGCCTGTGCTCTAGAGCCCATGCTCTGCAACAAGAGAGGCCACCGCAACGAGAAGCCCACACACTGCAACGAAGAGTAGCTCCTGCTCGCCACAACTAGAGAAAGCCCGCGCGCAGCAAAGAAGATCCAACACAGCCAAAAATAAATAAATAAAATAAATTTGTTAAAAAAAAAATTTGCCCTATTTCCTACTCCCTGTCCGCAGATCCAAGGTAGCCTCCCAAATCAACAGCCTCCTACTCACACTAGCTGTGAAAACCAGCAGCCTAGCAGCCACTGGAGGAAGTAAACTGCCCTGGGAGTTCCTCAGAAGTCCCATACCCAGAGCACTGTCCCTATCTGGCCTGTCTGGCAGCTCCCTGGTAACTTCCACCCGAGAGGCTGGTCTTGTCTTTATTCAGCCTGACTCAGTGAGAGCAACCTTTTCCTCAAGGGTTTGTCAAAAACAATCAATGGCAACTGTTCAACATCACAGCTGCCTGAGGCAGTGACAACAGTGGAAGCAAACAAGAAACTGACCAACAGTTTAAGAGGAAAGGCTGGGAATCTAGAAGGCCACGTGCATGTGCAGAGCTGTGCACATGTCTAAGATGGACAAGAGATGGCCCTAACCTCACCTCTGGCTAACCTTGAGGCTCTGTGCAAGGAGGAAGCGAAGGCTAAGGCAAAACTGTAAACTGCCTGCCAGAATGGTGAAGGCATGCTCCACCACACACAGAAAGCCCTTGGCAAAGATCAGGAGACTTACTGGTTCAAAGCATTTCAGGAAATCTCTCATCTTCAGCTGACCGCTAAGCTAACCAAGCAAAGACTCCAGCTGCCCCACACACACCACAAAGAATATACACTGTACAGAGTTAGTTCAGGAAAGTCACTAAACACATAAACAGCAACAAAGACAACAAGCAGCAAAAACAACAAACTCTGGGCAGGGACGGTCAAATTACCAAGAGCCAAGGAGACCTTTCTATTTCCCAATATAATGGGGTCCAAGCCACAGTACCTCCTTCAACAGAACGTGAGACTGGTGGGGTGCCCAATCCTCCTGCCCTTGGACCAAGTACTTCCACATTCCTGTGTGTGTGGCATGGGGGAAGGGCAGGGAACGTGTTGAGGTGGCTTATTTGAGGGATGATGTCCTAGCAATCACATTTTGGTACTGTAAAATAATTTCTTCTCGAAAATGGTAGGGAACAGGCTAAAACCATACCATATATAGTGTGTCACACAGTACATTTACAACTCATAAACTAACTGGTCCTGGAAGGGGCCAATCGTATTTCCGTATGTCAGTGCAGGTCTGATTTTATCTTAAGAACAAAAATCACAATTAGGAACCATGTCAAGTCAATCAGGGAACAGCCACCAATTCAGAGATGTGGTGACGAGTTGTCACTGTTTCGTCTCTTAGCATCCTTGGTCCTTTCCATCTGGGACCTCTCTCCCCCTGGTTCGCAGCCCAGGGGTTCCCAAAGGAGTGGCTGGCACCACTGGCCTTGTGATGGGTTCGGAAGTGGGCAGCACTGGCAGCGCTGTGGGAAGCTGACACGTTACTCACCCCCTGTTCCTCCTCCTAACAAATCTCAATTCTGTCTAGGGTGACAATGTACCCAGCATCTAGCGATGGATCATGATATGTTAAAGATTCATGACAATTCTGTTTTCTTTTCATCTAGCCTGATGACAGCAAGGGACAGCAAACTGACCTAGTACTGACCAATGAGATACAAGGTAATACGTGATGGGGGCTAGTTTGCTCTTCAGTTTAAAAAAAAAAAACAACACAACAGACAAGTACCACTTCTTTCCCCTCTTCTTCCTGCTTTAAACGTAAGTATGATGCCAGGAGCTGCAGCAGCCATCTCATGCCCACAGGATAAAGGCCAAAAGAACCGCAGGGGTACTGGGCCTGACACTACTGAGCTACTCAACCACACTGGGCTGCCACCTACCACCAGATTTCTCGTTATGTGAGAAAAATAATTCCTCTTTGCTTAACTACTGCTAGTTTTCTATTTCTTGTAGCCAAAGGCATTCTTAACTGATTTGCCAAGTGACTCAATAAGAGCCAAAGAGACACAAAAACTCTTTTGCTAGGGACACCTCCTCAGTCTTTCCTATTAGGCAAGAATGAGCCAGGGTGTGGCCTGGAGCAGCTACTGGTACCTCACAAGCACAAGGAGGAAACGAGCTTCCCTGAGGACAGGAAGCCAGGGGACAGAAGGAGACAGTGAATGCCAACCTCAGAGCTCCTTTACCAGCCGTGCGCGAGAGGAGGTCTGCCCTGGACTAAACGCGAGGCAGTGTCTTTCGTTTTTGCTTAAACCAGTTTGGCTTCCTGGCACTTGCAATTAAACGAGTCGAAACTAACAGAAACAAGCCTTCATTTCTTCAGAGGCCAGCCAACCTACTCCAAACTCTAAATCTCATTCTTGACAGGTCAACCACCGTGATCAGCACTAAGAAAGGTCATGAAAGAGAAGCGGGTACCACTTACCTTCTTCCTGTTTCTTCTGTTCAAGTTTCATCTTCTTTGCCAATAATTTCTTCTCTTTTAACTTCTGGCTGCAAATGCAAAATAATTAATTCCTTAACTACCTATTTTATATTTTAGAAAATAAACATCTACTTACAGACCCTTTAGCAATTTAGTAATTACACGAATACTACGATACAATGAAAGAAATACTTCCTCATGACTCTGCTACTCCAACACCATCAACATTATCAACCTGCTTCCTTCATGAATCAAGATCAGATTCTCGGGAACCCTGAGGTGATTAGCGCAATCCAGAAATACTGGAGATACTTTCTCATTCAAAGATATTTAGGGACTGTTTTTTAGAATCCTGCTCAGCTCTCTACAAGTTGAGGGAGCATTTATTAAAACACACACGTGCACGGGTGCAGTCTGTATACTCATGTAGTCACTTAGGGAGGTTACAGACCCTCCTTTAAGGGGGAAGCTAACCGGGAAGTTTGCTCATAGCAACTTATTAAACCTGATGTTAAAATATCGACATGAAGGAGACACAGAAATCCACACGCTCATCACCAAAGTGCTGACCAGCAAGCTTTGGAGAATCTGTAGCAAGCTGGGGGCAGGGGCAGGGGGCAATAAGTGACTTGATCTCTCCCCAGGTACTGGAAGAAAAGCCATTCCTCTACTGGGATGCTCCACTGTGGGTTTTTTTTTTTGTTTTTTAGCTGCACTGCACAGCATATGGGATCTTAGCTCCCCGGTCAGGGATCAAACCCATGCCCGCTGCATTGGAAGCATGGAGTCTTAACCACTGGACCGCCAGGGAAGTCCCCACTGTGTATCTCTACACCCAAGACCTATACAGGCCATACAGGTAAACTTTTGACTACAAGAAGGACTCGTTCACCAACTATTTACTTTGACATTTCCCGCCCTAAGTCTCAGTAGTTATGGGATGCCACAAAGCCCTCACCGCTTTTTCCGACGCTTTGCAGTCTGCTCCTCTGCAGCAATTTTATTCTTTTCTAGTCTTTTCTGAAATTCTGCATCCAATTTTTGCTGCAAAAAACCACATCAGTTAGACAAACTCTGACCTGCCTGGGTATGAGAACCCTAGAAGTCACACCACTGGGGGTGCTACATCCAGGTCTCCAGGGCCACTTTAAGAAGCTGCCTCACAGGTGAGGCAGGAAATCAATATATGGATCTCTGATGGTGAAATAACTCAGGTCATTAGGATACCGTTCGTACACAAGTAAGTGTAAGAGAGCGGAAGCGTGAGAGGGAGCTCGCTGAGCACTCCCTGAAGGCAGAGGCGGCACTACTGGCTCTGCTTCGCCAGGGCCTTGGAAAATGTGATGTCGTGACTTGTAATATATATACATATTTGGTCTTCATCTACTGTTTTTGGCACATTAAAACCCTTACACATTTCCTATATGAGAGCCACAGGGGGATCTTCTATTATAATATTTAGTTTTGTTCCCAGTTCCTGAAGTAACTCCAGAAACAAACATGAAATGGGTATCTTTGCTATTCATAACCAGCCCCTTTCCACCAGAGGAGTTTATGAGTGACTTTGGGAAAGCACCTAAGGAACGGGGCTGGTTGCCAAGGGAACTTTCTGCCCCACCTCCCTGACCTCCAGGGAGGGGAGAGTGGCTGAGGGTTGAACTAATCACCAACAGTCAGTGATTTAATCATGTCCACATAAGGAAGCCTTCAAAAACCCCAAAAGGCTGCGTTTGGATAGCTCCTGGGTTGGTGAACACTGGAGATGCTGGGAGAAGGAATGGAAGCTCTGCATCCCTTCTTCCATGCAGCTGTTCCTGAGTTATATCCTTTTATACTACACTGGAAAACTAGTAAGCTGTTTTCCTGAGTTCTGTAAGCCCCTCTAAGCAAATTACTTGAACCTGAGGAGGGGGTCACGGGAAACCTCTGATTTATAACCAGTGGATCAGAAGCACAGGTGACAACAGGGACTTGTGGTTGGCCTCTGAAGTTGGGGGTGGGGCTCAGTCTTGCAGGACTGGGCCTTAACCTTCGAGATATGGCGCTATCTCCACGTAGACAGGGTCACAATTGAGTTGAATTGTAGGATACTCACCTGGTGCCACAGAACTGCTTGGCGTGGGGAAAATCCCCACATCCGGTGCCCAGAAATGTCAGAAACGCAGTAGAGTACCGACAGTAAGGAGACACACAGGAGTGTTGCTTCTTCAGAGACGGTGATGGGGGTTCACTGGGTGGAGTGGCCAGAGGGCTGCGACCATGGAATTTTCAAGTCCTAACTCGCTACGGTTATCAAATGACCGATTCTAAGGCAGCATAACATGCATTGCCATCACCTGCTACTAAACACACCCACACGTGTACATGCGTATATGTGAGTATGTACATACATACAAATAAATATATATCCATCCCTTGTATTATTTCTTCCTAGCAGCTCCCTGTTTCTAAGCCTCAGCTTCCTCATCTATAAGATAGGGGAAACAATAATTTCTCTTTCCCTGAGCCTTTAGGAAGACTAATGAACTGCAATAACCTACAGGAAAGCTCTTGTAAACTATAAAGACATCTACTGATAAAAAACAAGTGCCATCTCTACTTCTTCTAGTTACAGCCATAAAGGTCGATGGAGCAAAAAGGAGCTGGCAGAGGAGAAAGAGGTGGCTTCAACACCTCTGCCAGTCTGCACTGCCAGGCTCTGTGGATCTGTTCAGACGGATGCAGAAACTCTGAGAGCAGAATTATGAAATTAAAAAGAAGGGTCTCCTTTCAAGAAAGGAATCAGCTTTAATTAGAGTTCAGCTAGAAAGCAATGACTTCAAACTAAAAGCACCTGATATGTTTAGAAGCTAAGCTGGAAATGTCCGAAGCGCGACCAAGACAGAGCCCCCTGCTGGCTGCTGACCCCGGCAAGGGCTCAAGCAGGAGTCAGATGTGCTCTGTCAGTGGTGACAACCTATCAGTCGCTGTGGAAGGTAAGGATTCCCTTGCATCTCTATTTTTCTTCTAACCTCAGAGCCTCTCTTTCACCATGTGAAATAAAACCTTTGCATCTGTGTGGTTTCAAGGTTTGTGAAACATTTTTCTGTATTTTCTCTGGGTTGTTAATCAATACATAAAAGCTTCAGACTAACTGATGGCATTTGAGACAACCATCTGCTCTATTTCCTCCCCTCTAAAGTAGTTTTAAAAAGTGCTTGTTAGTTTCTACAGAGTTCTGTTTATTCCTAACAGTGCAAATCCTTCAGTGACCTGGTATAGCTGTGTGACAAGTCACCTGAAACTCCTCACTGGAATTGAGAAGTAGCTGGAGAAGAACCACCGACACCTGGGGGCCGAGTAAGGGCTGCAGGACAAGCAAATACCAGGTGAAAACCACCATGGCAATGATCCCATTCTGTTCAAACATCATACAGGTATTTTTCAAACTCAATTTTGGCCATTCAAATAAACTTTTAAGGGACCACTCACCACTGCAATCAAAAAACTTAAAATATCTTTGAACAAACATGGTGAGACATATGTAAAATCTCTATATATGATCACTGAGAGATACAAAAAGACTACACAAATAAAAGAAGACAAAGTTTTTAGAGGGGATGACTAAACACTATGACATCCATTCTCATTCAAGTTAAGTTACAGATTCAATTTAAATCTAGTAAAAAAAATCAAACAAAACTTTTGGAGTGGATAAAATAACTCCAAACTCAATTCCAGAAAGACAAGTGAAATGTCCAAAAGAATATTTCTTAAGAGCAATAAGAGAGGTTTCTGGCCTTTCCCATCAAGCAATGGAGAGCTTAACAGTTCTTACAGTACAATTTCAAAAGCAATTCTCAATTCTTTAAAAAAATTTTTTTAATTTTAATTTTTATCTTTATTTATTTATTTTTGCCACACCGCATGGCTTGCAAGATCTCAGTTCCCTGACCAGGGACTGAACCCGGGCCATAGCAGTGACAGCACTGAATCCTAACCACTAGACCGCCAGGAAACTGCCAGCAATTCTCCATTCTTAATCAATTATTATTTGACACCTGTCATGAAGAAATGCCAGTCTCAAAGCTAGAAAACTCAAAGAGGCAAAAAAAACACTTGAAAGCACACCACTGCTAGCACCAAACACACAGCTAACTGGGATTACAAGCATTCAGCCAAAAAAAGAGAAACTATAAAGAAATAATAACTCAAGTGGTGTGAGATCCTGCTTCTATTCTATGGCAAATGGCCTGGAGGGGAAAGGGGACTCTGCTGGGCTCTCCAGCACCTGGAAGACTCCGTCCCCTCATTCATTTCCTAGTGTGCGCATCCTGCCGTGCTGGGTCTGACCTAGAAGTGCCCTGCACTCTACCTGACATCTGTCTCTCCGGCTGACTTTACAAGGCAGCCCTCACGCAAGGCACAACCAGGGGTATCTGGTCTTCTTCAGGTGCTTTTTTCTAAGGTTTAGGTGCACACTGCCTAAAGCCAAGGGCTCAGCCGGCCTCCTGGCTCACTAACCTTCTCGGCCATGGCATCCATGTAGTCCTGTCGCTGGTACTCTCTCCGGCGCAGGTGTCTGTACACATGGAACTCTCCGCTGCCGGCCCCAGCGCTTGAGCCTAAAGCCAAGACAGTCCAGAGCTTTTGATGATAGCCAGTTACCAACACAGGCTACTCTTAATCACAGGGGACCAAAGAAAGATACTAGAAGTGATGGAAGGGACCAAGCCTGCCCTATTCCCCATTGTACCCCAGAAACTAGCACACTGGCTGGCATGTTGTAGGTATCATTAAATATCTGTTGTGTGAATGCTGAATGGGAAGTCACCAAAAATTCCACTCTAGCACAGTATTAAGAGGACAAGCAGACTACCGTTCAGAGATCAGACACCTAAAAGAGAGCCTGTGACCTTTCCCTCCCCCACCAGATGATTTCACATTTGACATGCTAGGTTTCTACTTAGTTGAGAAGATGTCCATGATATATGAAGTGAAAAAAAGTAGGTTATCAAATAGTGTGTGTAGAACAACCACATTTTTGTAAACATTTTTTCTTAAGCATGAGTGGTTTTGACTATAAAGAGGTTTGGAGGACTCTATCAAAACGTTACAAATAGAATGATAGATTACAGGTGGTTCTAATTTTTTTACACCTGTTATTTATTCTCTTTATAGTTAGCTATGTTAACTTACAACCCAACAAAATAAAAACTATTTCCATTTTGAAAAAACAAGGTGTTAAAAACAATGCAGAAGAAAGTTGTCTAATGCCAAACCACAAGCAACGATACCCGTTCATTGTAAGAGCAAAATACTGGATCAGTGAACTTTTTTTCCCCTCCTATCAGGGATGTAATTAACAAATACGAACTGCAGAGTTTTAAATACCTACACTTTATAAAAACTGTATTTAAACACACACCCACATCCAAAAGACATTACCCATTACATCTCGGACAAATTCTGGGGGAGGTCGAGGTGCCCATTCACTCATTTTTTCTGGAATTGGAACTGCTTTGTCCTGCAACATTTAAACACGAAAGCATTTGTATGTATAAACCGGCTGACAAAGTGACATCTTTTTCAACCAAAAAACTTTAACTGAAGTAGTGACGTAAGGCTGCTCTCCTTCTTGGACCCAAAGCTGAGTTTGTTTGCTTCCCTCTGCCTTTACTTCATCCTGTATACTCTGGGTCCTATCAGAGCCCACAGCCTTGCCAGGGCCACACTCAACTTTTCAGGGCAGAACTCAGAAACGCGACTCATCGTTTATGGCTGGAAACCTCCAACCCCAGGTGTCTTGGCCAATGCCTCTCTAACAATTAGTCCTGTTTAGAAGAAAATAAACCCTTGTGCTAACCCATGGATTGTATCTTTCCAGTCTAAGGCTTCTGTTCAAAGTTAAAGGGTCTTAGAGCACGAGAAGTCGCTTCGCAGCGCCCTCCTCCAGGCTTGGCTCTAACATGAGAGGAGAAAATAGCTCACTATCTCCGGGGCCGCCTACTCCTTCCTAAGGTCTGACCCTGGGGTTTGGGTACTGAGTTCCAGAGTTCGGAAGCGGGGAAAGAGGGCCCGCTAGCGCCCAGAGACGCCGGAAGGGAAAGGGGTAGGACTCGGAAGGGCCGTCAGCCCGCGCCTCGTCTCACCGGGTTCTTCATTAGCCGTTCCAGCTTGAGCTTCTGCTCCTCCGCCGCATTCTTGGGGATGACGAGCGCCTGCGGCTCTTTCTTGGGCCTCGGCGGTCGCACTGAGGATGCGGCCGAGCTCGCCATGAGAGCTCCGCGGCTGTCCCGGCGAGCAGTTGTCCCGGCGAGCGGCTGCGCGCTCGCGCGCGCGCGCGTATGACGACAGAGCCGCGCGCCAGCGACGCAAGCGCAGTCTCCTAGCTGGGCGGGGCTGGAGCGCAGTTGCCAGCCGGAAGCAGGGTGCTGAATATTCATGAGCTTGAAAGCCCGATGGGTTATTTTGATTAAAGCTGCTTGATTTCTTTTCATGTTTCTCAGCGAATCAGCGCAGCGAATGCCCACGTCCCTGGGGGAGAGGTTGGCCCTGCGTGCCCGAGGGTCCGGCCCCAGTCGACCTCTCCGACCCCAGCCGACCTCTCCAGCCCCCGACCCCGACCTCTCAGCATCCCCCACCCCCGCCCCCGGGCCTTTGTCCTGGCGATTCCTTGGGTCTGGTCCACTCCCCTTGCCATTTCTGACAATGTGTTTAAGACGGCACAAACGTCACTGCGACCTCCCTGAGGACTGGGGCCGTGTCCCTTTTGTCCACCTCGAATTACTCTGCACCTGGCTCCCATCAACTATACCTCGGTCGAGTGAATGGGCCTTTCTTATGAGAAAAACAGTGGCTCCTCGCATCTGGGAACTAGCCTGGCACTGACAGCTAGGCCTTGGTATTCTCCTGTTGGACATAAACAATTTCCCAGAACACCACGGTAGTGCAAGGCCATTCTGAGACCATGATGGAGCAAGGCATAAACAAGACTGCTCCGTAATCATATTTAAAGCCAGATGAAAACAAGAATATTGTTGGAACCAGAAGAAGACCAACCGTTTCCCCATTCTAATATAACTGCTGCTTCTTTACAGCATTAGCCCTCCACTTTAAAGATTTAAGACTTCCAGTCGTAGAATTGTCCCCGCTTCCTGACGTCTATTCCAGAGTAAAAGCCCACTTAATTGAACCCTCCCCCAAATCACCTAACGCAGGCCCAAATTCTATAATAAGCCTTTTTCCCCCCCAAATTAATTAATTAATTAATTTTTGGCTGTGTTGGGTATTCATTGATGCACATGGGCTTTCTCTAGTTGCAGAGAGCGGGCACTACTCTTTGTTGTGGTGGGCAAGCTTCTCATTGCGGTGGCTTCTCTTGTTGCAGAGCACGGGCTCTAGGCATGTGGGCTAAGTAGTTGTGGCTCTCGGGCCCTAGAGTGGAGGCTCAGTAGTTGTGGCACATGGGCTTAGATGCTCCGTGGCATGTGGGATCTTCCTGCACCAGGGCTCGAACCCGTGTCCTCTGCATTGGCAAGTCCCTATAATAAGCCTTTTTAAACACTTTTTTTTTTTTTTTTGGCCACGCAGTGGGGTTTGCAGGATCTTAGTTCCCTGACCAGGTATCGAACCTGGACCCTAGGCAGTGAAAGCTCCGAGACCCAACCGCTAGACTGCCAGGGAATCCCCTAAACACCCTCTTACTGAGGTAAATGCTGTCTTCCTTCTCAAAAGAGGCAATAAACCCGATTCGTTCAACTACAGGTGTGTTCCTGGTGGTCTTCATAATTGTTTTTCTTGTTTATCATTTGTCAGCCCCTAGAGAGTGGGAGTTGTCTTGTTCATTGCTGCATTTCCAGTATCTGGGGCAAGGCCTGGCCCACAGCAAGACACTCATGTTGCTAGATGAACATGGGATCTTGGGAGCCAGGCACCTCAGATACTACTGCTGCTGTTGCCTGCTCAGCCCGCCCAGCCCAGGACCGCTCTCCCACTGAGTCCCCAGAGGATGGACAGGTGGTTGCTTGGAGGGTGTTCTATTAATGCCCTAAGGCCATTCCTGGCCACTTGATAGTGGATGGTTTTCCAGGGGCCAAGGTTGCTGAATTAGGGGAAGTCCTTGAGTGACCCATGTCTGTCACTGGAACCCAGGGAGGGATTAGTCTGGGTTGGATCTTGCACACATGACCCTACATCACAAACCCCAGGCACCTCACTTTTCCCCAAACACACCACGAAACAAAAACTTGGAGTGTCTTTTCCTCCCTGGAGAACTCCCATATACCCTCCTTTGCCTGGTTTAAATGCTACTTCCTCTATGAAGCCTTCTCTGATTGCCCCCACCCAGCCTCCTCCACCAGGCAGTCAGTTGCTCCCTTCTTGGTGCTCCCCCTGCTCTGAGTCCCAGTGGCTGGCATGTGGTAGTTACAGGGTGTCTTCACCATCTGCCTACCCACATGTCTGGGGAGAGGGTTGTGCCAGAATCCCAGCATCTAATTCTGGCTTAGAGTGGTGCTTCCAGAATGTTTGCAGAACAGAGGATTGAGGGAGGGAGGAAGGCAAAGAGTCTGAAAAAATAAAGAATGAGTGAATGTGCAAATGAGATAACCTAGTGATGGATGAATGAGTGAGGAAGTCAGTGCGTACAAGAAAGAATGAATGAACAAAGAATGAATGAACACTCCATAAAGAAACGGATACTCCAAGAATGAAAGAGCACACAAGACAGTGGATGAGCAGACAGTTACGGAGCTAGAAGGGCAACCATCTCCATGATACCTCCAGCTCAGGGTCTGGCCCAGAGCTGGTACTTGGCAGACAGCTGCTGGATGGAAGTTAAATGAATGAATGAAATGAATGCATGCACCAAGATGGGGGGGAGTTAAGGCATGTAGTTGTGAAGGAGCTGATAATAGCAACCTCAATGTCTAAGCCTAGTATAAGAGTGTTGACATGTTTGTCATCCTGTTAAGGAACTGAGAGCCCCAGAGGGGTGAGTGACTGGCTCAGGGTCACCCAGACTCCAACCCAGCAGGCTGGGGCTGTGAGGGCCTGAGTGATCACATGACTCACAGATAGATGGACCAAGGCCCCCCACAGACCATGGTGGGGCCATCCAGGTGGCACCCTCCTAGGGCTGAAGCCAGACTTGAGGTCCTGCTCCCTGGGAGGAAAGGGTGCCTACCCACCCCCACTCCTCACCAAGTGTCCCACAAGAGGGGACTCAGACTCTGAGCGACATCCTGTCTGCCACCAGAGGGCAGCAGAGCTCCACCCAGGCCCACGTGCCAGCAGCTGGTGCCCCCGAGGCACCAAAACTGGGCCCTTAGGGAATGATGTCTACTGACCTGAAAGACACCAGTGCTTTGGAGTCTCGCAGATCTGATGCCAAAGTTTGGCTCCACCCGCTCTGAAGAAGCATGGGCTGGGCAAGCAACCTAACCTCTCAAAGGCTGTCGCCTTATGTGCAGGTTGGGGACAAGCAAACCTACCCTTGACACTGGCCAGTGGATAAGATGATGTGACAGATGTGCAGTGCCCAGCACAGCACCTGACACTCAAGAACAGGGTGGTCACCTGTCCCAGTTTGGTTCCAAGACTGAGAGATTTCCCAGGATGCAAGACTTCCAGTGCTAAAATGGGGAGAGTCTCGGGCAAAGCAGCACAATTGGTCACCCAGGGGTGGGAACTCCCACCTCAATCCTTTGAGTTGCGATCGATACTTAAAGAACTAAAACAGCAAACATGTTCACAACTATTCCATAGTTTGAGTTTCTCACTGAACTAGTGAGTCAATGGTCTTTCCACAATGGTCTCTGTCAGTGACTAGAGAACAGTTCCACCAATGGAGATAAAAACAAAGAATACACCCACTTCAGAAAAGAGTTTGTCAGTTTCCTATAAAGATAAGTATACATGTACCACACAACCCAGCAATCTCATTCCTAGAGAAATGAAGATATACGTCCACCAAGACCTGTATGGGAATACATACAGCAGCTTGATTCAAAACTGCCCCCAAACTGGAGACAACCCAAGTGTCATCAAACTGTGATGTATCCATTCGGTGACACACACCTCAGCAATAAAAAGGAAGGAACCGTTGGTACTTGCAACAGCATGGATGGATTTCAAAAGCATTATGCTTAGGGACTTGCCTGGCAATAAAGGGGGTGTGGGTTCGATCCCTGGT
This sequence comes from Kogia breviceps, assembly GCF_026419965.1. Taxonomy (NCBI): domain Eukaryota; kingdom Metazoa; phylum Chordata; class Mammalia; order Artiodactyla; family Physeteridae; genus Kogia; species Kogia breviceps. Next base: position 82,963,112 of record NC_081323.1, read on the forward strand.
TGGGGAGCTAAGATCCCACATGCCTTGTGGCCCAAAAACCCAAAACATAAGACAGAAGCAATATTGTAACAAATTCAATAGAGACTTTAAAAGCGGTCCACATGAAAAAAAAATCTTAAAAACAAAAAGCATTATGCTTAGTGAATGAAGCCTGATCCATAAGACTACAACCTGAATGGTTCCGTTACTTGACATTCTGGAAAGGCCAAAATGATAGAACACAGATCAGCAGTCACCACAGGCCAAGGATACGGGAAGGGAATAGACTGTAAAGGGCCCGAAGGAACTTTCTGGGGTGATGGACATGCTGTGTATTTGGACCGTGGTGGCAGGTACACAAACACACACATCTGTCAAACTCACTGAACTCTATACTTAGAAAGGGTGAATTTAACTGTATGGAAATGATACCTCAGTAAACTAGATTTAGTTTATGTGCAACGATGACACTTGAAAGGCATGGGGGCAATGGAAAGTGTAAGTGTTGTGCTGTTGGCTGCTTTTGTTAACTGCTTTATAAGACTTGAAAGGAGAACATGCCAGTTCAGGTTAACCAACCATCAGCTCAAGGCATGAGGGTCAGAAGGCATCCAGATCGGCAACCTGCACAGAGGCGGCGTTCATCACCGTGTAGACGAGATGGCGTGTTTAGTGGAGGTCATCCAGCCCTGTCCTAAGCCACTCCAGTGATTGTGCAATTAGCCCACGAACAGAGTAGCCATATGAAGGGTATGCACGGCCACAGCAGATGGGCTCCCTCTCACCATGGCTGATATATGACTGCTGCTGCTGAATGCCTGAGTTGAATGATCCTTCGTGTAGCATTATCCTTTAAGGAACCCAGTCAGCCTCTTGATGGCAGTTTTGTTACACTGACCACCCTTCACCCTAGAGGCATTTGTCTTACTGTAATTTATTCTGTGCCATATAAGGGTTTGCCTCCCCTACCTGCAGTACCTCTGCCAGCACCATCATTCAAGGGCTTGCAGAATGTATTGCATTTGCCAGCAAGGGAGCCGGCACAATAGCTCTTTAGACCAGGGGATCATTTTATGGTAAAGGAGATGCAATATGGTGGTGGGATTGTACACACCACGATACCCGGAAGCAGCTGACCTAATAGAACATAGAGCAGACTGTTATATTCTTAGATGAGGTGCCCTGCCAACACTGTGAGAGGTCGGAGGGATATCCACCAGGACGTGGAGTGTGCGAGGAACCTACAGCTGATACATGGCCCTGCATGCCCTATAGTTAGAATTCATGGGTTAGGGAAGCAAAAGGTGGAAGAAGTAAGTGGTTCCTTTCACTACCACCCCTGAAATCTGCTTGTGAACCTGTACTTCTCATTTTTTCAAACTTAGTCTCGACTGGATGAGAAATTCCAATTGCTACTAAATTTTTGGTACTGAGAACGCTGTAGGGTACATAGAAGTAGAAATACAATGTTGGGACTTCCCTGGTGGCGCAGTGGTTAAGAATTGCCCGCCAATGTAGGGGACATGGGTTCGAGCCCTGGTCCAGGAAGATCCCACGTGCCACGGAGCAACTAAGCCTGTGCGACACAGCTACTGAGCCTGTGCTCTACAGCCCACAAGCCACAACTACTGAGCCTGCGTGCCACAACTACTGAAGCCCACATGCCTAGAACCTGTGCTCCGCAACAAAGAGAAACCACCACAATGAGAAGCTTGTGCACTGCAATGAAGAGTAGCCCCTGCTCACTGCAACTAGAGAAAGCCCGCGTGCAGAAATGAAGACCCAACGCAGCCAAAAATAAATACACTAATTTTAAAAAAAGAAATAGAATGTTGTACACATGAAACTTATATAATGCTATAAACCAATGTTACCTCAATACAAAAGTAAATCTAAAATAAAAAAGTAAAGAAATTCTGATTCCTGGGGGTCATGAAACACTGGGGGACACAGTAAGGGTTCCAGTGGAGTTGAAGCTCTGATTACCACCTGTTCATTTGGGGCTTTTTGGGCTGGGGAAATAGCAGCAAAGGAAGCGGTGGGAATAAATAACCTTAATTATCATGAGGAGCTAGGCGGCTACCGCATGATGGGGCTGTGGAGGAGTATGTCTAGAACTTGAGGGATTTATTAGGGACCATTTCTTTCTTTTTTTTTGCACCCATGTTCCTTGAAGCTGCAGCAGAGTGGGAAGGGGCCACGACAGGGACCTGATAATTCTCCCTGCTGAATTTCCTTGTGGGGATACCTCTGTCTCACTGGTGGGCCCAGATCGTCTTGGAACCGGAATGTGACTCACTCCTCTTCAGCTCCTTGGCGGCCCCAGAATGATGAGTAGGGCCTGCACCCTTGTCCTTATGTGTCTCCCACCCAGCTTCAAGGAGCAGAGGCCACCAGCCACCAGCCATAAGGTTGAATCTGTTGCTCCCCCTTTCCCCTCCAATGGTTGAAATGTCACCCCCCCAACTTTCAGCCTGTCTCACAGCGATAAAGACCAGAAGATTTGGAGTATAGAAACTTTGTTTTAAATCCTGGATCTGCTATTTACTGATTATTTGACCCTAAGTGAGTCATCAATCTTTATAAGTCTTAATTCCTTATCTCTAAAATGGGAATAATTACACTCATTTCATGGAATAGTTGTAAGGGCCAATGAAGATGAAATTTGTGAACAGGACACAAGCTGGAATTCAGCTGATGGAGGCTGGAATATAATGTTACCCTTGACAAGGAAAAGCCTGCCACCTGGGTCCAGCATCCTATTTCCGAGGACTTTCCAGAACTGGCTCCATCGGTGATTTCATCTTTTTCCAGTGTTCTCACTCTCTCCTTCAGCATATAAACATGCTCCATCTCCCCAGACTCTACGTCCTTCTCCACATACTCTCCTTCCCTCTCCCATCAAACCGCTTTTCAAAAATTTTAATTATGAAGATAAAAAATAGCCCTAAGAAGAGCAAATACAAAGTAATTCCCATGTACCCATTACCTAACTTCAACAATTATCAACATTTTCCATTGTGCCCTTTCCCCCTTCCTGCTGGTAAAGCAAATTCCAGAGATCATCTTATTTCATCTGTAAATGATTCTGGATGTATCCGTAACAAATAAAAACCTTTAAAAATCCAGGATATTACTATCACACCTAAAAATATTAACAATAATTCCTTAGTATCAACTAATAGCCAATTTAAAAAATTTCCCAATTGTCTCAAAAAGTTTTCTTTTACAGTTGGATTGTCATCTTTAGTTCCCGTGTCTTATCTTACCTATATCATTTCCCCTCCTTCTTTCTTTTTCATGACAATTATTTGTTGAAGAAGCAGAATATTTTTTCCTATAGAATTTCTCAGTTTGGGATTTGGACAAATGCTTTTTGGGGGCATACTTTCATATGTCCTTCTATCCCCTTGTTATTATTTATTTTTGGGGTAAACTCGTAATTAGATCTAGAGGCTTGATTAAATTCAGGTTCAATTTTTGTTTGTTTGTGTGCTTCATAAGAGGTGCTGTGTTCTTTCCATCATCTGACCTCAGGATCCCCACTGTGACTGTTTGTCCTGCTTTTAGTCATGTTAGGATTGATTGGTGGTTAGAAGTTGGCAGTCTAATCTATCCATTATAAAGCTCCAAAAATCTTACCTAATGGTTTTTGCAGCCTGTGATGCTTGTTCCTGGATCCATTATTTCACTGAGTGCTACAAAACGTTGGACTTCTAATTTCAGCATTCCTTATGCATTTTTTAAGCTGGTATTTTTCTCTAAAGAACTGTCCTCATTGCCCATTATCCTGTATAGAAGATGCTATTTTTCTTTTTTTTGGCTGCGTTGGGTCTTCATTGCTGCGCGCGGGCTTTCTCTAGTTGCTGCGAGCGGGGGCTACTCTTCGTTGGGGCGCATGGTCTTCTCATTGCGGTGTTTTCTCTTGTTGCGGAGCATGGGCTCTAGGTGTGCGGGCTTCAGTAGTTGCAGCACACGGGCTCAGTAGTTGTGGCTCTAGGGCTCTAGAGCGCAGGCTCAGTAGTTGTGGCACATAGGCTTAGTTGCTCCGTGGCATGTAGGATCTTCCCAGACTAGGGCTCAACCCGTGTCCGTGGCATTGGCAGGCGGATTCTTAACCACTGCGCCACTAGGGAAGCCCCTAGAAGATGCTATTGATGCCACAACCCACGTCTCTTTGGCTTCCCTTTGAGTTTACTATATACACGGACAGCTGCCCACCTCAAGTACCCATGTCCTTCTGCTTCTCTGGATAGAGCATCACAGTTGCTAAGAATCTCACCTGAGGTGGATCACTTATGTTGTAGCCTTAGATCTTGAAGGATATAAAGGAAATGGCAATTATATGAGTTGTGGAGTTGCCTGGTTTTTCTTTACTGCCCTAGAATATTTGAAAAAAGAGAATAACAGACTCAGGGCAGCCAATGAAACCCAGCACCAAAAGACTGCCTACATGGCAACACCTAGAGAGACTCTCATCTCCAGTATCTGGAGGAAAGTCTATGCTGAAGATCAGACCCTGCAGGAGAGGATAGAGAGGATAGAAAGAAGGCAACAAAGTAATATTTGAAGAGATAATGGGACTTCCCTGGTGGCACAGTGATTAAGAATCCACCTGCCAATGCAGGGGACACAGGTTCGAGCCCTGGTCCCGGAAGATCCCACATTGCATGGAGCAGCTAAGCCCATGAGCCACAACTACTGAGCCCGTGCACTGCAAATACTGAAGGCTGCTCACCTAGAGCCTGTGCTCCACAACAAGAGAAGCCACTGCAATGAGAAGCCCGCGCATCGCAATGAAGAGTAGCCCCCACTGGCTGCAACTAGAGAAAGCCCGCGTGCAGCAACAAAGACCCAACACAGCCAAAAATAAAAATAAATAAATAAAATTTTTAAAAAGAGATGATGGCTGAGAAATTTCTAAAATTAACGAAAGACATGAATCCACATATTCCAAGAAACTCAGTAAACCCTAAGCAGGATAAATACCAAAAAACCATACTTAGGCATCCCAGAGTCAAACTTCTGAAAGCCAAAGACATAAAGAGAAAATTCTAAAATAGCCAGAGGGACTTCCCTGGTGGTCCACTGGCTAAGACTCTGTGCTCCCAATGCAGGGGGCCCAGATTCGATCCCTGGTCAGGGAACTAGATCCCGCATGCTGCAACTAAGACCCAGAGCAGCCAAATAAATAAATATTTAAAAATAAATAAATAAAATAATATAGCCAGAGGAAAAAAGACACATTAAATTCAGGTGAACAGGGCTTCCCTGGTGGCGCAGTGGTTGGGAGTCCGCCTGCCGATGCAGGAGACACGGGTTCGTGCCCTGGTCCGGGAAGATCCCACATGCCGCGGAGCGACTAAGCCCGTGAGCCATGGCCGCTAGGCCTGCGCGTCCGGAGCCTGTGCCCTGCAACGGGAGAGGCCACAACAGTGAGAGGCCCGCATACCGCAAAAAAAAAAAAAAAAAAAAAAAAAAAAAAAATTCAGGTGAACAATAACAACAATGGCTTACTCCTTAAGAGTAATTATAGAAATCAGAAGAAATGGAATGACATCTTTAAAGTGCTGAAAGGAGAACACCCTGCTAACCTAGCCATCTATGCCCAGTGAAAACATTCTTCAAAAACTAAGGCAAAATTTCTTAGACAAACAAAAGCTGAGAGTCTTTGTTTCTAGCAGACCTGCACTATGAGACCCCCAGCTAGCTTGGATCTTCAGGAAGAAAAGAAGAAACCTGCAATGGGTAAGTAAATGGAAAAAATTTTCAAGATATGGAAAATAGCATGGCAGTTCCTCAAAAAATTAAACACAGAATTCCCATATGATCCAGCAATTCAACTTCTGGTTATATACTTAAAAGAATTGAAGGGCTTCCCTGGTGGCGCAGTGGTTGAGAGTCCGCCTGCCAATGCAGGGGCATGTGTTTGTGCCCTGGTCCGGGAGGATCCCATAAGCCGCGGAGCGGCTGGGCCCGTGAGCCATGGCCGCTGAGCCTGTGCTTCCAGAGCCTGTGCTCCGCAACTGGAGAGGCCACAGCAGTGAGAGGCCCGCATACTGCAAAAAAAAAAAAAAAAAGAATTGAAAGCAGGGACTTGGACAGATAACTTGAACCACAATATTCATAGCAGGTATTATTCACAACAGCCCAAAACCAAAAAAACGAGAAACAGGCAAACCCACAATCATATTTGGACTTTTTTTGTGTGTGTGTGGTACACGGGCCTCTCACTGCTGTGGCCTCTCCCGTTGTGGAGCGCAGGCTCAGTGGACGCTCAGGCTCAGAGGCCATGGCTCACGGGCCCAGCCGCTCCGTGGCACGTGGGATCCTCCCGGACCGGGGCACGAACCCGCGTCCCCTGCATCGGCAGGCGGACTCTCAACCACTGCACCACCAGGGAAGCCCCTCGGTGGAAATTTTTAACATCACGTTACTGACCTCCAAAAGTATTTGTCTCTTTTGAGTATCACAGACTCATGGTCTGTCACAAACTCAACTTACTCCCATTGACCATAATTTTATTTTTGCTTTTTGCTTTTGGCCAGTGGATATCCCTTGAAGCTGACTCTTTGTTCTATGTAGTGATGGATCCCCAGTTAGCCTTAAAAGAATTCTTGCTTTCTGACAGCAAGACGTTTTAGCCCAGTTCGAGGTTTTCTGTCTCATACATGGAATCAGCTACTCTTTCCAAGGAGCCTTGGTCTTGTATATTCAAACATGGTATTAGAGACCAAAACTTGGGCCTTAGGAATACAGACTTTTATGGTGTCACAGGAGTACTGGGGCCAATGCAGGATGACAGAACAGAAAAATTATCTTTTATTAAAAAAAAAAGATCCTCAATTTATGTAAATATTTTAAACTTAATTATAATTTTACTAAGCCCTTTTTTGTACTGATATCAAAGTCTTTTAGTTTATTTTCTCCTCTTTTCTGAGATAGAATATTTTCTCCTCTCTGTGACATATAACATCTTTTTACCAAATTTTGTACTTTGCTTTAATATATTATACCAAATCATGTGTTTAAATAATAATGTTATTTAAAGCTTTAGAAGGTTTTACTTTTCTAAAACAAAATTGGATCTTATCCAAGAGCATTATAAAAGAATACCTGTAATCTCTTAGCTCTTTTGCTATTTCATTTTTTAACAGCTTTATTGAGGTAAAATTGATACACAATAAACTGCATGTTTATAGTGTATAATTTGATAAGTTTTGACATATGTATACAGTGGGAAAGCATTAGCACATTCCAGATAACGAACATGTGCATTACCCATAATAGTTTGTTTATACCCTTTTGTAATCTCTCCTTTTTGTTCCCCTCCCTGCCCACCCCCCATCTCCAGGCAACCACCGATCTGCTTTCTGTCATTATAGATGGCATTTTCTAGAATTTTATAGAAACGAAGCCATACAGTATGTACTCTCTTTTTGTCTGGCTACTTTCTTTTTAAAAAAATTTATTTATTTTATCTTTGGCTGCGTTGGGTCTTCGTTGCTGTACACGGGCTTTCTTTAGTTGCGGAGAGCGGAGGTTACACTTCCTTTCGCTGCGCGGGCTTCTCACTGCGGTGGCTTCTCTTTGTTGCGGAGCACGGGCTCTAGGCGCGCGGGCTTCAGTAGTTGTGGCACGTGGGCTCTAGAGTGAAGGCTCAGTAGTTGTGGCGCATGGGTTAGTTGCTCCGCGGCATGTGGGATCCTCCCGGACCAGGGCTCGAACCCGTGTCTCCTGCACTGGCAGATGGATTCTTAACCACTGCGCCGCCAGGGAAGCCCCTGGCTGCTTCCATTTATAACAATTATTATGAGATTCATCCAAGTTGCCATGTATATTAATTGTTCATTCCCTTTTATTGATGAATAGTATTCCACTGAATAGTTATAGCATAATTTATTCATCTACTCGACTATTGATATACCTTGGAGCCGTTTTCAGTTTCTGGTCACTACAAATAAAGCTGCTATGAACATTCACGTGCAAGTCTTTCTATGGACAAACGCTTTCATTTATTTTGGTTGACTACTTTGGAGTGGAATGGCTGGGTCGTATGGTACTTATATTTTTAACTTTTTAAGAAGCTACTGAACTGTTTTCCAAAGCATTTTAAACACTTTACATTCCCACCAGCTGATGATGAGAATTCCAGCTGTTCCAGTCCTCACCAACACTTAGTAGGTCAGTCTTTTTAATTTTAGACCTTATAATGGGTGTTTCAATTTGCATTTCGCTAATGACTGATGATGTTGAGTATCCTCTCATGTGCTTATTTGCCATCCATACATCTTGGATGAAGTGTCATTAAATGTTGGGTAGAATTCAGGAGTGAAACCATCTGGGTCTGGAGTCTTCTTTGTGGGGAGGTTTTAAACCACATTTTCAAACTCCTTAATAGATATAGGACTACTGGTGTTATCTAGTTTTTCTCGAATGAGCTTTGGTAGTTTGCATCTTTCAAGGAATTTGTCCATTTCACTTAAGCTGTCGAATTTATTGGCATAAAGTTGTTCATAATATTCCTTTATTATCCTTTAATTATCTGTAGAGTCTATAGTAATGTCACCTCTCTCATTCCTGATGATGTTAATCTACTGTCTTTTTGCTTGCGTTATTTCCAGTGAGAAAACTATTGTCATCCTAATACGTAATGTGTCCTTTTTCTCTGATTGCTTTTAAGATTTTCTCTTTATCACTGACTTTAAGCAATTTGAGTATGAGATGTCTTGATATAATTTTCTTCATGTTTCTCGCACTTAGGATTTGTTGAGTTTCTTGGATCTGTAGGTTTCCAGTTTGCATCAATTTTTGAAAAATTTTAGCCATTATTTCTTTAATTTGGGTGGGTCCTCTTATCTCTTTCCTCTTCCCTCCTTTGGGGACTCCAATTACATGTATCAATATATTTAGCTGCTTGAAGTTGTCCCACATTTCACTGATGCTCTGGTCATTTTGAAACAGCTGATCTTACTTAATTTTATTTATTTTTATTGTGAATACATATATATATTTCTCATAAAAGTTGCCACTTCAAGCCATTTAAAAAATTGTATATGACACCATTCTTTATAGATTGGAAAAAGTAACCCTTTTTGTGAGTACATGATGAAAATTAATAAATTGTTCTCCTTATTAGGGCAAAATGAAAGCAATACTTTGCTGCTATTGTGAGGTTAAAACATTTCAACTTTTTAAACAGTGGAGCAGCATTCCCCTTCTAGATATAAGATCAATGTCTGATTATTGCTTTCTTTTTTTTTGATGTTAGCAGTTGTTGAAGCTTAATGCCTAGGTTCATTTATTTATTGGGAGTTGCAAAATAATATTCAAGTTATATCCTTTTTTCTTATTTATTAGCTGGAATAGATTTATAAAGAGATGCTTCCTCTCACCTACTAAAAAATATGGAACGCTTCACAAATTTGCATGTCATCCTTGCGCAGGGGCCATGATAATCTTCTCTGTATCGTTATAATTTTAGTATATGTGCTGCCGAAGCGAAGCACCATTTTAGCCATTTTTAAGCGTACAATTCGGTGGCATTAATTACATTCACAATGTTGTGTAACCATCACCATAGCTATTTCCAGAACTTTTTCAACACCCCACACAGAAATTCTGTACCCATTAAGCAATAACTCTCTGCTTCCCTTTCCCCCAGACCCTGGTAACCTCTAATCTACTTTCTGTCTCTATGAATTTGATGGTGTTGTTTAAAGCTCCTGAGCACCAAATATTAGTCTCAGTTAGTTTCCAAGACATTTGTCCAACTTAAAAAACTCCAAGTTGAAAATTATAATACATAAACTACATGGGCATAAAACCTTTAATTTTGGGACTTCCCTGGTGGTTCAGTGGGTAAGACTCCGTGCTCCTAAGGCAGGGGGCCTGGGGTTCGATCGCCGGTCGGAGAACTAGATCCTACATGCATGCTGCAACTTTGAAAGCTGCATGCCGCAACTAAGAAGTCTGCATGTCGCAACTAAAAGATCCCGCATGCCGCAACTAAAGAAAAAAAAAGATCCCACGTGCCATAACAAAGATCCTGTGTGCCACAACTAAGACTCAGCACAGCCTAAATAAAAAAATAAATTTAAAAATAAAACCTTTAATTTTTTCCCCTTTAATTAGCTTTCTCCATCCAGTCCCAAACAGGGGAGAACAAGGTCAAGTGAGAGATCACACACAAGCCTCCTCTTCCTTCTAAGACCGGCTCCTTGTCCAATTCGTTTTGTAAGATCAGGATTCTTGATCATGTTAAAGTAGGAACCAGGAGGTTAATTTCTGCTACAAGCCAACTGTTAGATCAGGGACCAGCTGAGGGCTTTTATGATTCCTCATCACACCGTTTTTTTCTCTGCTATTTCTGAACATTCTATTTCAAATACAGGAGATTTATCTTCCCTTTCTTTTTTTTAAATTTTTTGTTTTTATTTATCTATTTTTTTGTCTTCATTCTTTAGACCAGGGTTGCTAACCTGAGGTCCTGGGATGGTTTGGGGATAAAGCATTCAGTAAGTCCATTTACTTCAAGGGGAATAAAATGACATCTTTATTTTAATTTAGCTCTAACTAAAAACTACATTTCCTTCATTTAAGGAGAAACCACAGCAGCAGTAGCAGCACCTGTCACTTTAGAAGCACTCATAGAAATCAGTGATATTTTCATAGTACATCTTGGTTGTTGCAGAAACTTTGAAGTATCATTTACACTAATCCTACTTTGAAATTACCTCAGCCCATAGAGGTGCTACTAGAACTTGCTATTTAAAGTGTTAATAAACAAACACATATATTATCACATCACAAGTTAAAAAAAATGTATTTTGATTACTTTTTGATTATGTTAAGTGTTTTGACTGAATTTCAGTATAATCAATTTTCTTTGCAAGCCTACTTCATGAGTTTTAAAAAGTGCTTTAAAACTGTGCGGGGGTCTCTATGATTCACCAGAACGCCAAGGGGTCTGGGGCACAAAAGAGATTAAGAACCCCTGGCCTTTTGAGGGGATCACTGTAGAAAACTTCCTACTTGCAGGATGGCAGTTTGGGCCAGATGCATCTTTTTGAAGGATTTTGGGGGAATGACTGAGATTCACTACTCAACATTTACATTAGCGTACTACTTTGCTGTCTCTTAACACTAGGCATATAAGGACACTTCTTGGTGCCAGGAATTTTACTTCTTCCACCCCAAAAGGGCTCACACTTGGCTGAGTTAGAAGCGCCCGCCAGAAAAAAATGATTTGAATCATCACTGGTACACCAGTTCCATTTCTGAAGGAAACTGACACCTTCAGGGCCATAAAATACCCAGCTTCCCATTTTGATGGGGCAGTGTGGACCCTCGTTCTCCCCCAGCATACATACCTTAATCCTATGGCAGTGACCTCCGTGGAGCAAGGCCAGCCTTATGTCTGGAGGCAGGACACAGCATTCCCCACTTCTTGGTCTGGCTGGTGGGTGGCTGCAGAAGGGAAAACCCACCCCATGTGGTCAGGCCTGGGCGCCCTCCCAGGGAGACCCTGCACCCGTGGTTTACCCCGGAACCCTGTTTCCAGGTCACCCTTGGTCAAGTGCAAGGGCCCAGATCTAGCCTCAGTGTGGATCTGCCTCTGGGTCGAGGGCCCCCTCCCAGAAGAGTGCATTGATGGCAGTGGCTTGCCTCTCCACGGCTCTGAGTGCTTTATCTTGGAGATTTTTGGGGTAGCCGAAAGCATCCTTTTGTGGCTTATGTAGGGGGACATCTAACCCCACCTCTTACCTGAAGGAGAGCTAGAAGATGGACAGAAAAGGTTTGGATGGTGTAGTCCCGGGCTGGAAAGAGACCAACAGTCCTTTGGAGCGTCTTAGTGAAGACAGCAGACGTCTCTTCCTTGTCTTTGGGTATGGGGTTGGAGCTTGTGTTCTCCACAGCCCCCTTCGGGTGGAGCAATCCAAGTGGGTCCAGTAAGGGCTGTACTGTCCTCCAAAGCCTCAAGCCGGAGGCTCCCTTGCACCTCCCCCATCCTCCCCCCTCCCCGCTTCCACAGTCTACGGATGATCTTTCCTCCGTCACTGGTCTCCTCCTCACGCTCTTCCATCCTGGTCCAGCTCATCACCCCTCACCCATCACCACAGACACCCTGGCCTCATTTTTGCCCCTTCCAATCCATCCTCTCCTCATCCTTGGGTCCCGGGGTGATCTGTCTAAAATAGAAAACTGACCATCTCAGCCCCCATTTCAAACAGGCTCTGGTCCCCAAAAAACCTCCATTTCTGAACTGGCACTCAAGGGCCTCTCGACCCAGCTGGTCTCATCTCCCACTCCCTGCCCCGGCCTCTGCAGGCTGCCGCGCCCTCCCAGTCACCGGGGCACGTCCTCTGTGTGGTCCCAGCGCACGGCTCGTCTCTCTAGCCACCCACCCACCTACCCCATGGGCCTGGCCATGCACCAAGCAGGCATCTGAAATGCTTGCCGAGGAGCAAAATCTTGAGAATGTCTCCACCATCTGGGCGATTGCTGTGGCTTCCCCAGAGTCCCACCAAGTCCGGGCTTTCTGGAAGCACCACTCTGAGTGACAGGCCTGAGGGTCTCACCCTGGGAGCCACACTGTGGAGACAGAGCCTCTTTTCACTTGACCTCTTGCTGCCGGACCTCCGCGCCACAGCCTTTGGAGAGCCCTCAGAGATGGCCATCATCTTCTCCACCATTCTCCCCCGAATCCACTTTAACCTGGGAACACCTTAGGAACAGTGCCTGGCTGCCATCCTCAGAGAGGGCACAGACCCTTTCCCACTTTCTCATGCTCTGGGTCCCCGGTTCAGCCTTCAGTGCCTTTTGCTTCCTCCTGGGCCCAGATTCCTGCCTGGAGCTCTCAGCAGGTAAAGTGGCCTCCAAGGTGGCCGACCGTGTCAGGAGGGAGAGGCAGGAGGGCTGAAGAATGGCAGACCCCGTGTTCAAGGCTCAACTCCACCCCCGAGGCCACTGAACCCTTCCGCTGAGGGAGCAAGGATGAAGCCTCAGGCTTGGGGGTGATGCTGGGGCTCAGCCGTCTTGCCACTGGGGAGACTCCCGCTGCTGGAGAGGCAGGAGGCAGCCAAGCAGAGCTCTCACCAGCCCCGTCTGTCCTCTGCCCAGCCTGAGCCTCACCCCCACAACCCCCGAGAGGGATGGGGGCTTGCACTTGGCCTGGCATAGACCCCAAACCACCACGGCACACGGGCAACGGCACGGAGCAGCTCCAGCCGCAGGGATGGAGATACCAGAAGCTGAGGTACGGGCTGTTCTGAGCACCAGCCTTGTACTCCCTCACCGTGATGGCAGCAGGAGTGCTGCTCGGTCACTTCCTGGTCACTTGGTGAGTCGAGACTGGGTAGCTCAAGCAGAAAAGCTCTGGGAGCCCCCCAGGGGCGCTGGTGCCCCTCATACGGGGAAGGGCTTGCAGGTGCTGCAGTAGCAGTCTCAGGAGGGTTAACTGTCTGGGGCTCTGACATGCACGTCACGGATGCACGCCCTGCAAGGGCACTCCTGGGCAAAGCGACCACGGGCCCGCGGCCCCCCGCGGGGAGGCAGAGTTTGGACTTGGGGAGGGGGAGGGCGCTTTGGTGCAGCAGGAACAAGATCCTTCTCAGAGGGACCACTGCCTGAGGGCTGGGGTGCTGGACCTCGAGCAGGCTGTGTCTCCAGGTGGGAGCCACAGCTGGACCTCCGCCTGCAGGGAGGCAAGGGGTTGGGGTAGGGACTGGGTGGAGGGAGGACCCCCTAGGCCACTTGCAAGTTTGAATCTAGGTCAAAGGTGAGAAGCCCAGCCTCTTCCGCTGCCCAATCCCCCAGTGGGCTCACGCGGAAAAATCCTGTCCACACTGCCACGACTTCAATGACGAACCCAGGGACACAGTTATTCTCTCCTCACCAGGCTCCAGCTCCTCACGCTGGCGTTCAAGGCCCCCATACCTGGCCTCACTCCCATCCTTCACTGTGTCCCAGGATGAGCCCTCCTTTCTCATCTTTCCTCTACCCTCCCCCACCCCTCATTCTTGCCCCCAAAGCCTCTGCTCAGTTATGCCTCCCCCCCTACCTCTCTCACAGCTCCGCCAAAGCCCCCTCCCCAATCCCTGTGGGCCTCTTGGGCCCAGCGCTTTATCTCTGCACCTCATTCAGGACTGCCGGTTGTCTCCTGGTTTCACTCGCCCAACGGGGCGCCGGGTCCCCTAAGACAGACCTGGGTGGGGGCCGGGCAGGCGCCAGGCCACGGTGGGCTCAACAGGGGGCCCGTGTGTGGCTCTCTCTCCTCCCTGGCAGGCCTAGGAGGAGCGGTGCCCGAGGCCAAGGCAGGATAAAGGACGACGGAGAGCCAGGTGCAGTCCCTAAAACAGGCTCTTTAATAACATTATGTCTTCACTGAAGAGCTTCGCTTTTCCCACCCAGCGCCGGGCGGGGGCTGGCAGGGTCCCTGGGACGGACGGCCACGTGGGCCACGGCCACGTGGGCCATCGCCCCGCGGCCGGGCGGGTCCGGGTGGCCCCAGGGCCTTGGCGCCGCCCGCGCCCGCCTAGTAGAAGGAGTACTGGTTCTCGACGGCGCGCGTGCGGCCCCGGGCGCCCTCTCCCGGCCCGGCCTCTGGGGGCTCGTCGGCGCCCCCGCCCGTCGCCTCCAGCAGGCGCTCGGCGCTGTTGCTGCGGCTGCGCGCGCTCAGCGGGCCCTCGACGGGGCGCGAGGCGCCGGGCACAGACGCTGCCGAGGACGACGAGGCGGATGAGGACGAGGCGCCGCCGGCCTCCGAGGGCGAGGCGGGCGGGCAGGCGGCCGCGGCGAGGCTGGAGAAGTAGTGCTGGCCGGCCGGCTCGCTCCAGCAGGCGGGGGGCGCGGGCGCGGGCGCGGGCGCGGCGCTGGGCGAGGGCCCCGGCTCTGCAACGGGAGACCGCGGGCCGTCAGCGCCAAGCCTGGGCCCTGGCCCCGCCCCCCAGCCCCCCAGTCCCGGCGTGCAGACGGTGGCCTGGCATCGCACAGGGAGCCGGGAACACGAATTCAGTGCGCCGGGTTCCAGCCCACCTCCCCGATAACTAAAGTCATGGGTATAGGCGGCAGCGCACACACACAAAGGGCGCTCCACCCGCGTGCCGGGCACCCTCACTCACCCCTCCGAGGCTTCCTTCCTTCAACAGCTCGGCGCTGAGCCCCACCTGCGCAGGGATCTAAGGGACTCCACCCACTTCCGCCTGCCAGGAGTTACTCAGGACGCGGATCCCTCGGGGCTGCCACTCTCCCGCCAATCCTGATGGCCGGGTCGCTTACAACTTGCCCAAGACCGGGGCGCTCATCCCGCCGGGTCTAGCGGGGTGGCAGCCTGAGGGTGACGCCCTCCCCCACTGCCCACCTGGCTGTTTGCACGGGCCAGGTAGGGGCGTCTTACCAGGTGGGGGGCCCTGGGCCCGCACATAGCTGCGAAGGGTGATGTCTGCAGAGCCCCCGGACTCCAGCGGGATGGGGTGGGTGTGGAAGTGGCGGAGCATGTCGAGCACAGACTGGAACCACAGGTGCTGCACGTGGCACTGCCCGTGGCCGTTCAAGGACAGGCGCAGGTGCTGTGGGCATAGATGGGAGTGGTCAGCGTGGGGTTGGGGGGTCGTGGACCGGCCCCATGCTTGGCAAGTGCCTTGGAAGGCCACGGGGAGGACCAGGTCTCACAGAGGCCACGGGGTGGTGTCAGAGTTGGGGGCCCCTCATACAAGAGCCCATCTTAGGTGGGGGGGTCATGGCTGTGGGGGGGATGGGAAATGAGGGCCACAGAGCCAGGCCGGGACTGGAGGGAGCCTGCATCTGTCCCTATGCTGGGAGCACCCACATCAGGCCCTTCACACACCCCCTCCGTCCCTAGTCTCCCAAAGCCCTGGAAGGTAGAGATTACAGCCTCCACAGTAGAGATGGGGAAACCCAGGCACAGGGAGGGAGAGACTCGCCCACAGCCGCAGAGCACAGAGCTGGGAAGAGAACTCGTGTTTGCGTGACCCTCCCACGCCAGCAGCTAGGGGTCTGCCCGCTGTCCCCGTACAGGCAAAGCCCAGCAGGCTGGAAACAACCCCCCAGGGTGGCTGGGGAGGAAGGGCTGCAGACGCTACTCAGCTGTGCTGCGGCGGGAGAGTGTGGAGCAGAGAGGAACAGTGCCCACCTGGGCCAGGCGCCTCAGGGAGAGAGAGGGGCCACGGGCCTGTGGTCTCTAGCGGGGAGCCACAGGTCTCTGGCCTCAGCCCTTGTTTGCTCCACGTGCATCTCACAAGGGGAAGAGTGGCCGTCGCTGGAGTGTGTGTGACAAGGGGGCTGAGGACAGGAGGGGGCATGAGATGGGGTAGCTGGCCTCCTAGGGCAGGAGAGAGAGGCCCTGGGGAGGAGGGGAGTGTTCCCATGAGTGAGTTCTGCCACTTGGCAGGGCCAGAAGTTGCCAGAACGGCGTGGGCAAACCCGGGGAGCGCTCATGACAGCCCAGGGCAGGGGCTCAGCGCAAACGGAACGGCACAGTGGGCTCACACCACAGCGTCAAGTCGGGCTGGGGCCTCCGGGGACAGAGACCCAGGGCAGAGCTGGGCCCCAGGGAGCGTGTGCCTCTCAGTCTTTGGAAAAACAGTCCAGACGTTTCTTATCTGAAGGTGAAAAGCGAGGCCTCGGAAGGCAGAGGTCTTCCTTCCCGGGAGGTGTATGAGTAGGAAGCTGCCCTATCCCACCGCTAACTTCTCCAGCTCTGCACAGGACTCTGGACAGACACCGTGCTCTGAGAGGCACCAGCTGCGGTGAGTACGAAGTTCAGGGCTGGGTTTCGCCCTGGAAAGAGCGGAACCTCCCGCTCTGTCTCCCCTACCAAACATCCTGACACCACCCACCGACCCCACCGGCCTGCCCCACGCCCCACGGCGGGCTGGGCACCATCCGAGCCTCTGGCTTGGGCATGCATCAGATCCGGGCCCTCTGAGGAGACTGCCTTGGGGCCGTGCTGGCTAAGAAGTAAACTCCGGGTCAGGCTGCCAGGGACAGCGTTAAGCGCCTGGTTGTCAGAGGAACTGGTGAGGGCAGCTGCTTTCCAAGGAGGTGTCCCCAGAGAAGCGCCGCCCATGGGGCCAGGGGAGGGCCTGAGCCGGGCCAGCCAGGGGGCTGGGACACTGGCTACCAGTGCAGGCCTGGAGCAGGAGTCCTAGGGTGCCCCCTCCTCCAGCAAGGACTGACGGGAACTGTGTCCTGCGAGGAGCCAGGGCCGGGTCTGTTTCCTTAGCGGAAGCACGGGATGGGGGGGAGGGGAGTTTGAGGTTCCTGCCCACTCCGTCACACTGAAACCCCCCACGGTCACCGGACTTTCTGTCATGTCTTCCTTTGTGCCTTAGGTCATTATTAGCACACAGTGCCCTTCCTTGAGGGCCTGCCTTCTGGGTTCACAGTCGTGCCTTTTTTGCCCTGCCCTGTCTGGACCACCCTTCCACTTGCCTTCACCTCAAGGATTCTCTGTCCATTGCACATCTCAGGTCAAGGTCTTCTCCTACTCTGGCTGGTGGGGTCAGGAGCCTCCTCTGGCCCCCCCTCCTCTGCAGCCCCCCTGCCGGGCCCAGCTCCTCCTCTTCTGTGTGGCTCCCTTCCACATCCCCTGGCCTGGTCTGAGCACAGGCCTGGCCCGCAGCTGGGGACCAGGAGGAGCTGGTGAACTGTGCTGAGCAGGGGAGAAGAGGGGCTGTTGGGTGCATGACCCCAGCCCTGTACTGAGGTGGCTCTCGGTGGAGACCCTCAGAAGCCCTAGTGCTACGTGATCCCCAATGCACAGGGTCAAAGTCAAACCCTCAGAAGGGCCCAGCCTCCCGGGGGCTCGGCCACCAGCGGGTGACTTCTCCTTCGAAAAATGGCGAAGCCATGTCTCGGGCAGACTGTAGCCCCACAGAGAGGTGCAGGAGGGATGCGAGTGATTTGGAGCATGGCCAGGGGTAGGCCTGGCCTGTGGGAAGCCGTGCCACCCCTACACCCATGGAGCCTCCTCCTGGGCGCAGGTGCAGCCTCAGGACCGGGGCCACTTCAGCCCGACTCCCCCTGGGCTGGATACTTCCCCCCCGTGCCCCCCGCCTTCCCTGACTTACCTTGGCCTTGCCCTGGAAGTTGAAGGTCAGCACGTACTCCCCAGGCCGAGTCTCACTCTGGCGGATCACGAAGAGGCCGTGGCTCCGGGGCCCGCCTGCCAGAACCAGCTGAGCTGCCTTGACCCGTGACAGTGTCCCGTGGAACCAGGGGTAGTCAGAGAGCTCCAGCTCGGGCTCAGCCTCGGGCTCGGGCTCTGCTCCGTCCTCCACTGCAGATGGATGACAGTGTGAGAGGCGAGGGGGAGAGGGGGGCACATAAACGAGAAAAGGGATGCATCATCTCGTTGGGTTTTTGCATGTAAGGTGCTGCTGAATAATTTACAATGAGGCAGGGAGCCGACCCACCCACTAAACATATGAGGTAAACTGAGGCACAGAGAGGAGAAAATGATAGAATAAGAGAATGTAGATTTAAACTACAGACTGGTTTAGCAAATAGCTTAATGGTAAGAATGTATCAAATGATGGAATGGGTGCCTTGTGTCTCAAGGACAGACCATTAATAGCAATTGGCGGGGCTTCCCTGGTGGCGCAGTGGTTAAGAATCCGCCTGCCAATGCAGGGGACACGGGTTCGAGCCCTGGTCCGGGAAGATCCCACACGCCGCGGAGCAACTAAGCCCGTGAGCCACAACTACGGAGCCTGCGCTCCAGAGCCCACGAACCACAACTACTGAGCCCATGTGCCGCAACTACTGAAGCCCGCGCGTCTAGAGCCCATGCTCTGCAACGAGAGAAGCCACCGCAACGAAGAGTAGCCCCCGCTTGCTGCAACTAAAAGCCCGTGTGCAGCAACAAAGACCCAACGCAGCCAAAAATAAATAAATTAATTTTAAAAAAAATCGCAATTGGCAAATGGTTTCTGTTCTCACATAACATACACTAAATGTTCTTGCACCTCCTGAACCAGTAACAAAACTCCTCAATACCCCAGCTGTATCTGCTTGTATGTACAACATCAGAGTATGCTTATTTCACAATCATCGTGCAGTTTTCTCTGGTTTGGTGGGATCACTTAGTTTCCTGGGGTCACTCTCTAAGTCGGCAACGAACCTGGGAACAAATCAAGTGTCTGTGTCCCCAAGCCCTCGTTACAACCCTTTGCACCCCTTTCTGTGAGCGTTTTCTACTGAAACCGGGGCCCGTGGGAGGGGTCACATTCCCGGACTAGCCTGCAAAAGCCAGAACCACGGAGTAGCTGTGCAAAGGACCCAGTGGGATGCCATGTCACAGCTTCTGAGGCTCAGGAAGGGCTGGGGAGAGGCCTGGGGGTGCCTGGGGCCGGGGGCGGGGGCGCAGGGTGGGACAGCGGGAAGAGTGCAGCCCCATGCACCTGTGTTATTGCTGTCACTGCCGCTGCCACCTGGGGACTCCAGGGTCTCCAGGAAGGTCTCCAGCGGGACATGGACCAGGGACTCCCCGACGGCATCTCGAGCTCGGCTGTGTGGGGCCGGCACCACGGCTGCCGTTGTCTCTAGGGGCCGGGGCAGGTCCGCTGCTGGAGAAATGGCAGGTGAGAAGCACGTCTGTCTGTCTGACCATCTTTGAGCGACTGTCCCCTCCGACCCTGCCCTCCACTACTCCAGCCAGCTCTGTCCCCACCTACCATCCGTCAGGAGCTCACAGCTGCAAGAGGCCACGCGGCTGGCCAGACAGCTTCCCCGGGCACAGGGGAGATCGGCATCTTCCTCGCTGTCCCTGCGAAGGCAAGAAGGTGCAACCGTGTCCTGCCATGGGACTCGGACCCCAGGCTGCTCATGGAGCCAGGCAGTGGCAGATGGTCCCACGGCCAGCATCAGCCCTGTCCCTCCCTCTGCCTTCATGTCCCTCTGTCACACCCTCAGCTTGCTCTGTGGCCACCATGTGAGTGACCGGGCTATATGGAGATGTCTCCTGGTGGGTGCAGCTCTCCTGGAGGTCACGTGACCCCCCCTGCCCCCTTACACATGACAGGCTGC
Source organism: Kogia breviceps (assembly GCF_026419965.1). Classification (NCBI taxonomy): domain Eukaryota; kingdom Metazoa; phylum Chordata; class Mammalia; order Artiodactyla; family Physeteridae; genus Kogia; species Kogia breviceps. Next base: position 82,983,140 of record NC_081323.1, read on the forward strand.
CCTCCTCCTAGGATCCCGCGGAGGCCTTCATGGAGGGGCAGGGAGTGGTGGTGGGCGGGGCCTGGGCCAGCTCCCTTCCCTGCCCTGGGCCTTTGTCTCCTGTCTGTGCCAGCTCTAAAGTACCGTAAAGTGAGCTTCACCTTCAGGAGGGCTGGGGAACGAGTTCGCGGAGCAGCGGAGGGCTGGGAGGGTGGCAGGGGAGGGATTACAACCACTTTGCGGATGGGGGGGCGGGGGGCCTGGGAGGCGCTCAGGACTTTTAATTGTGCTTCCTTAAATGAAGCTGTTAATTAGAAGGCAGCAGCCCTTCCCCCCGGGGCTTGGCTCACCCCCGTAGCCAGAGCTGCTGCCAAATGCTCAGCCTGCTGGCCTGCCTGCCCCTCCTCCTCCTGGCCTCAGGATCTCTCCCGCGTGGTGCAGCCAGCCTCCCTGCTGTTCTTCCTGCACACAGCTGACCATAGCTGCCCTCTGCTTATTACCAGCCATGGCTCCCCACTGCCCCGACCTACCAGCTTCCGGGGCTCTCACGGAAGTCTCCTCCTCACCGGCTCTAATTCCAGTCACCCGAAGGCCCCGACATCCCCTGCGAGTCCCAGGTCCTCGCACACCTCCACAGCCTCTGCTGGGCTGTTCTCTCTGCCCTCCTCCCTGCCGCCCCCGGCCCCCTCTGCCAGGCTCAGGCCTGCCCTTTCTTTAAGCCGCAGAGAAGGGGGGCACTTCTACCACTACAGCTTCTCGGAGCCCCAGGACTGGATTAGGGGCCTCCCGATTGGCCCCCCACCCCTGGCATTTAGGGCTCATCCCACCACTACCCCTCTCCTAGTGGTTTCAGCCTCCCCTGGAGCGAGAACAAGACTTGATTCAACTTCCCTCCAGGTCCCTAGACCCTGAACCTACAGAGCCTGCTGGGAATGGGGGTGTGGGTGATCTGGCTAGCAGCCACCTGGATGGGACTGCCATGAGAAAAGCCCACGTGCCAAGCTCAGCTCCTGCCCTCACCAGGAAGCTGCTCCCCGTGAAGGCTGGACCAAGGGCACAGCCAAGCTAGGCCCCCCGCACCCTGTCTTCCCATCCTAGGAGCGCCTGGGCACTCACCCAGGGTCCACACAGCCCTGGATGTCAGCGACCCACGAGTGCTTCTGCAGGGAGTCGATGGTCTCCAGGATGTACTCTGCTCCGTTCTCCACCTGGGGAGGGGGTGGCGAGAGTCCAGATCAGTCAGCACCCTCGGCAGGAGGCTCCGGAGCCCAGGACAAACGGCTCCTCCCCCCCCTCCCCCTTGGGGGCTCACTGGTTAGGGCAGCAGGGAAGACAGTGGGGTCCCGGGGTGGAGCCCACATTCTCAGCAGCCCCTTCCGCCTGGACCCACCACTGGGGACCATGGAGACGATGTCCAGCCCTGCTGAGCTCAGGTCCTCAGGCCCTGGAGATGCAGCCCTGGAGGAGGCCATGCTGGCTGGGTAAGGGATGGGGAGGGGGGGGTGAAAGGGCATCACGACCCTCCAGTCTGTGAGGGGCCGGCTGGCCCAGCACTGAGTTGAGGGCCCACACGCCTTTGCGCCTGGAACTCGGCCTCTGTGGCCACACCCCCGGGATAAGAGGCCTCCAGAAGGGAAACGAGGAGGAGAAAGCCAGGCCCAGAGTGTGATCCTGCACACACATTGTCTGATGAACTCTTCCCAACAGCCCCATGAGGGAGGTGATGGTCTCCCCACTGTACAGATGAGAAGACTGAGGTTCAGAGAGGTCAGGTAACTCACTCAAAGTCACACTAGCGCTCGGTGGGGGTGCTGGGACCCGAACCCAGGTCTCTAAGGCCAAGGCCTGGGCTCTGAGCTTCTTGTCGCGTGTCTCAGTAAAGAGCAGTTGGCATCCCAGCATCTCAGAGCTGGGACGGTCCTCGGAACTGCCCTCGTCCCCTCTCTGAATGGATGGGGAAACTGAGGCCCACAGCGGGCCGCCGGGGGAGCCCCTTGGCCTCAGGGCTCCTGAGCATAATCAGAGACACAGAAGCCACCCAGCCGTCGTGGGGGAGGCTCTGACCCGCCTCATCAAGCAGATGAGAGTGCCAGGCAGGGAGGGGCCGCGTCCTCAGTCCCCCGCCTGGGGTGACTCAGGGTATGGGGTTGGCGAACGTTTGCTAAATGAATAAGAGAGTTCATGACTGAACAAACGGGGACAGTAGGAACATAAACCCAACCGGGAGCCTGGAGAGGAGGTGGGCAGGGGGGACTCCATGCAGCTTCGGGTGGGTGGAACCAGGCCTCCTTGGGGACTTGACCTCACAAACGTCCTCTAATCCTCCAAGGAGGCCCATGGCCACAGCCCTGGCAGCCCGGAGCCACGTCCTCAGCAACCCAAGCAGGCCACCCTGGTGATGTGGAGCCTGGGAAAAAGGGGAGCTGCCCCCAGACTCACTGGGGTGCCTCCCTGCCCACCCTCAGGGCCTTTGTGCCCTCTGTGGGACCAGGCGGGTTCCCACACTCCAGTGCTGGCGACAGGAGCATTTGCATAACTGCCGCAGGCTGGCTACCAGTTCCTGCCTGCGGGGTGGCTGCTTGCTGCCTCCAGCGGGGGAAGGGAGGGGAGGAAGTGAAACTCAGGACCTTCACCCAGGGGCAGGAGGAAATGGGAACAGGCCTGCGCACACACGGTGGCCTCGGACGACACCTGGGGCATTTGGCTTTGGAGCCCAGGCCAGGATTCACATCCTAGCTATGGCCTTGACATCTGCATAGGATCCTGGGACCCCCAAGCAGGGCTCCCTCCCCCTGCCCTGCTGCTGGTCCTTTACCCTCACCTCCCCCGACACTGCCCTCAAGCTCTGCCACCCATGAGGGATGTGTGGGGCCCGGGGGGCGGGGGCCCACCTTGAGCACGAACGTGTTGTCCTTCTCCGGCATCTCCAGGGGCATGGTGGTGCGGACCTCAATGATGGCTGACAGAGGGATACTAACTTTGGGCCTGGAGGCCTGGAAGGCCAGAGGAAAGGGCAGTGAGACAGTGGCCCCAGGGCCTCCTGAAGCCCTCTCCCCCCGCCCCACGCCCAGAGGTCAGAGCAGCCCTCAGCTTAGGATGTCAGGCAGCCCTGGCACAGAGGTGTCCCAATCCCCATTTCACAGATGGGTAAGTTGAGGGAGTTCCTGGGAAACAGAGGGACCTCCCCATATAGTCACACAGCAAGTCAGGGACAAAGCTGGGGCTGACATGAGTCTCCCACCTCTGAGCCCTGAGGGGGTGAACTCTGCCCCAGCTGGGCCTCCCGCCCAGCACACCTACCGGGTCTGTGGTTTTCACATTTTTCACCTTGACCCGTAGTAAGAAATACATTTGACATTGTGACCCAGTACACACACACAGGTAAAAATATCTCTGAAACACACGTTTCACCAGACAACATTTACCCTGACTGTGTGATGGAGTGTGATATTTTCTATTCTATTCTAGTTCATTAAAAAAAAAATGCTCATCTCCCCCTTCAGACTAGATTTTCCACAGCACAGGTCTGGAGCCTCCACTCACAACAGGACTCCCGGAGCCGGGCACGCAGTGTCTTTAGGTGGAGGAAAAGGGACCAGTGTGGGATTTAACCAAGGTGAGCTGGCAGGACTCCTGGGGACGGCCACTCTGTGCCCGGCCCTGGCCTGAAGGCCCCCCGGGGCTGCCTTGAGACTGAGGTTCCTGGCAGGGCTTGGGCTTTGGGACAGGGGCTTTCTTAGGAGGAAAGGGAAGGGCCACACGTTGGGTGGGCAGGCGGACGGGAATCCCTGGCAGCACGGGCTGCCGTCCAGCAGAGCAGGGCTGCGCTTGGGGCGGTGTCTGTGAGGCCTGGCTGACCGTGGCAGGCCATCAAGCCAGCCAGCGGGGCAGGGGCCGCGGTCCTGGAGTGGGTGGAGCAGACAGGTCTGCAGTGACTCCTCTGCCAGGCACTGGAGGCCCGTCTGTCCTGGCCTAGCTGCCTTCCCCCCGGCTCCAGCTCACTGTTACCACTTCCCTGGACGGAGCCATCAGGCTGTTTCATGACCCCAGACCTTGGCTCACTCAGCTTGAGTCTCCAGAAATGCCTGTCCTGGGGCCCTGCCACCCGGTGAACACTTATGAAGCTTCTCCTCCTTGTGGCCCCCAGAGCATCCTGTGCTCACCCCATTGAGGTTTATTTTACCATCCAGTCCAGCAAATACCACTTGCCTGGTGGTTCCCTAATGGCAGGGGGCCAGCATCGTTGCTCCCTGGGTCCCAGGGCTGGCCGGCCCAGGGCTACGAGGGGACCTGGGGTCCAGGAGACTTCTCCTGCAAGGTGAGCGAGGGGGCAGGATGCTGGAAGCCTGACACATGGCGCTGTATGAAAGAGCAGTCTGAGGGTCCCAGAAACAGCCCCTAAGCCTGCAGACCCCAAGCCCCGGTCTGCTCCAAGGGTGCAGCTAGGCCTTCAGGGCCAAGAGGAGGAGGAAATCTGCACTGTGGGTGGGTGAACAGGACTCAAAGGCAGGGGGAGTGTCTGTCAGCAGGGGCTCCTCGTGGGGCTCATACACCCTGGAACCAAACATATTTGGGAAACTGGACCTGAGCCCTCACCAGGCACGCTTCCCACCTCGCTCACTCCTGAATTCACAAACATTTGCATGAAACAAGGAGGGTCTGAGGCCAGATCTGGGATAGGAACCCACCTGCCTTTCTCAGAGGTTGGGAAAGTGACCCCTCAGGATCCCTGCCCTCGGCCAGCGGTGAATGGTGGGCTGCAGGGGGTGGACGAAGGCGGAAGGCACCGGCTGCGGCTGCCGTGTCCCCTCCCTCGGGGGCAGCAGACATGCTATTTACAGCCAGGCAGCTGTGGTTGCCACTCAGGGCCCAGAGGCGTTGAAGCCCTGCCCTGTGGGTGGCCCTGGGCAAGCCCCACCCCACTTCCCACCCCTCACTGGGCCGCGGTCTCCCGGTCTGACAAACGGTGGAGTTGGGCTTAGTGGTCTATGACTCTCTCAGGGACCTAAAGGTGGGGGCCGGGGCAGGCAAAAAGTCCTCGGTGAGTCTGGGCGTCCTGGGACTTGGGTAGAAAGCTCTTCAGAGAGTCAGTGTGTCCCTGGGAAATCACCTCTCATGCGGCTCATGGGCACCCAGCCTTGGGGAGCCCGCACCCTGCACCTCCAGGGGAGAAAGGCAAGGAGGGGCGTCCAGAGTCCCAACAGACAGGGAGATGGAGAAAGAGGCGAGACGCAGGGTGGCTAAAGCCAGTGGGGATAGAATGGGCCCAGAGGTGGGTGAGGGCCCTGGGCGGACAACCTCCCACCCTTCCAAACCTCCCAGTGCACAAGGAGCTCCCGCCTCCACGCTCCTTTCATTCCCGGGACCACCAGGGTGACGGGTGTAATTAGCTCAGCTCTGCCTCCTGCGAGCTGTGTGACTTTGGGCCGGCCACACCCCCTCCCTTCGTTCGTCTTCTCTTCTGTGACCTGGGGACAGCTGCCCACCTGGCCGGGGCAACTGGGAGGATGAGGGCTCTCGGAAAGCGGGCGCTATTCTTAAGAGTTATTCCCTCTTTCCAAACGAGGCGGATTTGCTCCCCTGGAGGGGACCCAAAGGTTCCCTCAGGGCTCTGATGTTGAGCCCCCAAGAGAGGGGAGAGCACAGTGCACTCAGGTGAGCGGCCATGCTGGTGACAGCTAGGAGAAGCTTAGCTTTTGAAGTCTGGGCCGGAAAGAGGCCACCTGGGCAGGGGCTGGGCTGGAGCGTGGCAGCCAAGCTGGGGACAAGCAGATTTCCCGAGCCATATGCAGACCTCCGGCAGGCCCTCTGTGAGTGTGCCAATGTCATTGGCTGCTTTCCTCTCTGGGGAGAGGCTCCAGCCACCCAGGGGCCCCAGGTGAGGAAGAGGAGTCCAGGCAGCCAGGCTCTCCAATACCTCCAAGAACAGTACCCAGAACCCCTTCTGTAGCCAGAGGGCCCTTCTGACACCTCACAGGCAGAAAAAGAGGGCCTGAGGGGTGACTTGTCCCAGACGCAGAGGGGGGCCCCCGGCATCCGCGGTTCCTGACCCTGAATACTCCATCCTGCCGATCAGATCAGGCAGTGCGGCCCCCGAAGCCAGCCCCTCCACGGTCCCCCCAGGTGGGGGTGGGCACTCACCTTGGGCGGCACGAAGAACTCTAGGCGGAAGCGCTCGCCTGCCACGGCCCTGCGCAGGAGCAGGCGACACTTCTGCCACTGGGCGGCGCCGCCGGGGCCCGCGGCCGCGTCGTCGGCCACCATGAAGCGCAGCGCGCCCTCGCGCTGGATGTCCACCAGCTCCACCTTGGCCGCTAGCGTCCGCGACAGCCGCAGGCGCCGCGTCCACTTGTCGCGCGGCTCGGCTGGGGGCTCGGCGGCCCGCGGAGCGGCGTCGGGCTCGGGCGAGGAGCGCCGGTGCCACATGTCGCGCACGCCGTCCACCACGCACAGGCTCATATTGCGCAGCGAGAAGCCCTTGCGGACGCGGGCCTTGGCCGCCGCGTGCGCCGACACGTCCTCGGAGCTCCGCGAGTGGCCGTAGGGCGCGGCTTTGAGCGCCGGGGGCCCCGAGGGCTCGGGCTCCATGAAGTCTGGGGGCTCTGCCGCTCCCCGGGGCGCCGGCCCGGCCACCAGCACGCGGCGCACCTCCTCGCTGAACACGTCCAGGAAGTTGGCGGCGAAGTGGCGGGAGAAGGAGGCCCCGGCGTCGGGCGTGTCGTAGGCCGGGTTGTCCCGCAGGAAACGGCAGAACTTGTGCGCGAAATCCACGGCGGCCGCCTGCGCGTGCAGTTCGCAGAACTGCCGCCAGTCCGGGACCGGAACCGGAACCGGGACCGGGGCGGCGGCGGCGGCGGGGCCGGGGGCGGCACCATTCATGGCTCCCGTCCCATCGCAGCCCCCGGAGGCTGCAGGCGAGAGGAGCGAGTGAGTGAATTCCTGACCCGTGTCCAGAGCGCCCACCTGTCCCACTCCCCCAGGGCTGTGTGCAGCCTTTCAGCGCAGCTCCGGTGTGTGAGGAGGACGAGCAGGCAGGGGGGACACGTGTCTGCAAGAGGGGCACTCTCCTTCAAACAGCAGTCTCAGGGAACCCCAAGGTCATTCCTGGGTTTGGCAGGGGAGGCTGGGATGACAGACGTCAAGTGGGGTCCCCAATGAACCTCCAGGTGACCTCGCTTCCCTGAGTACCCTCTTCTGAGGGTCCCCAAAGTTTGGTGGACAGGAAGAAGTCATGCGCCATCCTCTTGGCTCTACCTTTGAAATATACCAAGAACCCCACCCCTCCGCTGCTCCCCGCCATCCATGCTGCTGTTCTGGGACCCACGCAACCCTTTCTCCTGCCTGCAGTATTTTAGCAGCCTCTTCATTGGCCCCCCGGAACCTGACCTCACCCCCTATAGCCTGTTCTCCACCCAGGAACCCAGTCATTTCTAAAACATAAGACAGATCAGGCCCTCCGCTGCTCAGAATCCTGCAATGGCTTCCCGCCCCACTCAGAGTAGAAGCCAAAGTCCTACCCATGGCCCCCCGAGGCCTCACATGATCTGCCTCCATTGACGCTGAGCTTATCTCCCACCACTCTTCCTGCCCACTCTGCTCTGGTCACACCTGAGTCCCACCCCAGGGCCTTTGCACTTGTGATTTTCTCTTGTACTTGCCTGGAATGTCCTTTCCCCACAACCCCTCACGTTTTTCAGGTTTCTGTTCAAATACTATCTCTAGCTCTCCTTGCCCACCGCTCTATTTAGAATAAGAAATTCTCCACCCAGCGCTGGTGTCTCCGTGCCCTTTGCCTGCTTACTTTTCTCCACAGTGCTTATCCCCATCTGACATTCTGTTTATCTGCTTGCTTGGTCTTGTTCCACCCACCCTGGACCCCCCCCCCCCACAGCACCACACCCTCCCTGGAGAATGCCAGCTCCACAAGGCAGCGGTTTTGACAGCCTCACATGTGGCTGTGTCCCCAGTGCTGGGCATATGGCAGGCACTCAGTAAACACTGAATGAATGAATGAACAAATGAATGTGTTCAGCACACCAGGCATGTCACTGCTGTCAGTGACCAAGCCGTCACATGGGGCCTGAGAACACACAGCTTGTTAGTGACAGACCAGGGATTCTCATGCTGACTCTGAGACTTTGGGGGTCACCTCCCAGTGTGGATCTAGTATGACCAGTTTTTCATACTGGCATTGAAGGCGCTGCCTCTTCAGACTTCTTTCCCTCACCGTGGACTGGCTGCCTGCTCTACTTGTGTTCCCACCTCCTGGAATCCTGTTCCCTCCAGAGCTCCCGTCCAAACCAGACCTTCCTGAAGAGGCCCTGACCGGGGAACCCCACTTCCCCCTCCTATCCCCAGGCCCCTCCATGCTTCCTCACTCCGGATCGCCAGCCTGCATGGTGTGTGTCTAGCCATCTGGGGGCCTTACCTCCTCATCCCCCATCACTCCTGGGAGCACCGGCCCAGCCATTCTGTTTATGCATCTCCTCCCCAACAGGCCAGGGTGAAAATTACTGGTGGAGAAGAAGTGGGGTGATGTGGTCCTGCCCTGCCTTAGGGAGGCCCTGTCTGAGGGGGCCGGCCAGTGTTAGGGGAACTGACACAGGGGGTCATGCCCTCGCCTGCCTTTCCAGGATCCCCACAAATCCCAGCATGGCCCTTCCCTCACAGCTCCTGGGAGCACCATCTCCTCTCTCCTCTGGGATCCAAACTCTGTAATTAATCGCCAGGTAAAAATAGCTGCCCCACTTCTGTGAGATCATCTGCGGGGCCTCTGGGCCATAAGGTACCGTGGGAATTCCCTCTCACCTTGGGGCACCTTGGGGCAACGTCGGCCATCGATCTGCAGTCAGTAACCACAGGACAGCCCCAGGGAGGAAATAGGCCACTTGATGAAGCCACTTAGCAAGGAGGACAGTTTTCCTTCCCAACCAGCAGGTCTCCTCGGAGGCTCTCACCCCAGCACTGGGGGGAGAGTAGCAGGGAGTTCGGAGGGCTTCCTGGAGGAGGTGGGGTTTGCACTGGGCTTCGTGCTGGCAAAGAGGATGAAGAGTGACTTCACTGCAGCCATGAGCGGTAACTTGGGGGCAGACTTTTCAGGACGTGGGGGAGGGGCTGGGGGAGAACAGGGGCTGAGGCGCCCATGAATATGGCTCATGCTGGGCCTTTCTCCCGCCCGCCCTGCACTTCCTTCTCATCTGGCTAACTCCTACTCATCCTTCAAGAATGAATCCAGGGGCCACTTCCTCCAGGAAGCCTTCCCTGACCTCCCCTGCCTCCCCAGCCCAGGAGACAGGTGCTTCCTCTGAGCTCCCACAGTCCCCGCCTGTGCATCCCTCTAGCGAGGCGCCCACTGCAGGGTGCCCCAGGTATCTGTTTCCATGCCTGTCTCCCACCTGGCACAGGCACCCTTTGGGGGCAGAAGGCAGGCCTGAGTCATATGCCCGGAATGGGGGTGGAGGCAGGAATGCACCTGCCAGCATCACCAAGGCCTTGGCCTCACCTGTGGAGAGCGGGCGTTTCTGAGGGTGGGGCGGGGACGAGGCCCTGCAGCTGAGCTGCTGAAGCCCCCATCCCTGGGCTCCAAGCCCATCCATTTACCCGGCAGGGCAGTGCTCCCCACAGGGGCCATTGCTCTCCCTCCTGAGACCACCAGAAGGGTCAGACTAGGTGACAGGGCAGCCTGGGAAGGGCTAGCACTGGAGCCAGCAGCAAAGTGTGGATGCCCCACTTGCCATAATTTTGCCCTCCATGGGGCAGGTGGGGGCAGGGAGGAAGTCGGTCCCAGTGCCACATCCTCAAGCATCAATCCCCGTCCCTCCCACTGTTCCTGCTGGTTGAGAATATTCTTGGCAAGGAGAAGGGGCAGAGTGGAGGGACAGGACCCAGGGGAGAGGCTTTCACTGGGTGAGGGGGGGTGGGGAGGGTCCCATCTAGGCCTCACTGGAGGCAGGGGTGGAACTCAGAGAGGAATCTGCCAAAGGTCAGGGGGCACATGTCCCAGGCTGGCACTGTCCTGGGAAGCACTGAGGTTGGGGCTGCCTTGACCTCCCCCCTCCCCTGCCCTGACCGCTTGCTGACTGGCCAGGAGCCTATGGGCCTGATGCCCAGCACAGCAGCCCTCACTGTCCCCTGGGTCCAGCTGGGGTGACACAGAAGTGGCAGGGGCTATACAGCCAGGGGTAAGGAGTCACAAGCAGCCGGGCCAGCCCGGGAGCCCCAGCCCTAGTTACAGACTGAGGCCCAGGCATGGCTCTCCGTGAAGGGGAGGCCGCAAGCCAAGAGGAAGACGGCTCAGCCCCAGCAGGGCACGGGTGTGCTGTCCCCAACTGCCCGTGGGCCAGAACTGGAGAGGAGACCTAGCGCGGGGACTCTGCTGACCTGGGCTCCAGGCCTGACCCCACTGTTCTCTGGGTGAAGGACGTTGACCTCAACTCCAGCCTCTGGGCCTCAGTTTCCTCACTTTAAAAATGAGGATGAGGGACTTCCCCGGCGGTCCAGTGGTTAGGAGTCCGCGCTTCCACCTCAGGGAGCACAGGTTCGATCCCTGGCCAGGGAACTAAAATCCCGCAAGCTGCGTGGCGTGGTGAAGAAAAAAAAAAAATGAGGACGAGGGGCCGCCTCTCCCTGGAAGGACAGCACAGGAAGTGGTCTGTGCTGTGTTATCATCCATGTGTACCCTGTGGGTAGGACCAGGGCTCTCCAAAGCTTTGGGTGGAGCCAGGAGGTATCTCCAGGGACCAGTCAGTGTGACACCCAATCAATCATTCTGCAGGTGACCACAGACCCAGATGTGGGAAGAAAAGCAGAGCCTCAGGGGGAGGAGAACCCAGAGGTACCAGAGAAGCAGGGTGGACGGACTCACCGGGCTCCTACTGTCTGGCCTGTCCGGGAAGGCTGATGGACTGACGCCATGGCCGGGTCCCAGCTCCCCGTCCTCTGGCCCCAGGGGGCCAGAAGAAACCTGCTGAGTCAGTGCAGGACAGCGATGGACCGGCCGGTGGGAGAGGTGGGCTCTGTCTCGGGCCAGGCCCTGCGTCTCCCGAGGCCTCGGCTCCCCATCCATAACACGGGGGGCTGGAGCAGTGGCCTCCAGGGGCCCCCGTCATGGCCCTCGGACACTGAAGACTGGGGCCCTCCAGTCCCTCCAGGGGTGGGACCAGAGGCAGGCGGGAGGTTGCCTCTCACCCTCACCGGCTTCTTCTGTGGGGACTCCGGTGGAGACAAAGGGAGCCCCACCCCCATTCCGCCTGGCCTGGGGGTCAGCTGGTGGCCCCCCAGCGGCCCTGGGTGGGCAAACTGCCCTCCCCAATCCATCACCCTGGGGTTCTTCCAGGCTCAGCTGGGCTGTCTGGCTTCTCCTCCTGGAGCAATGGTTTTTGTTTCCATCTTGCCAGGGCCGGAGGGCGACGGTCTGGGGCTTCAGGGAGGCAGGGCAGGGGGTGGGATGGGGCGGGGAAGCATAATCCGGTCCCTGCCTGTTGCCTTTCCAAGCCATGGACTCTCCTAACCCCTCCACCAAGAACCAGATGGGAGAATCCCCCAACCCCCACCCGCTTAGACGCCTGGGAGAGGGGGCGGCTGGCCTTCCGGTGGTAAAAATAGCACTGACAATTGGAAAAGAGGAAAAAAAGCCAGCCATCAGCCCCCAGTGGCACGCAGTTCCGGACCCCGTGGCCAGGTCATTCCTTAAAATATTAACGAGGCGGCCTAGCCACCCCGCTAATGGGCCGGTGACCAATCGATCCAGCGCCCCGTGGGCAGCGGCCTGGAGGGGCGGGGAGGCACCGGCGTGGTCCAGGCCCACGCCTGCGGGGGAGGGGGGAGTGTTCCGGGGAGCCCCAGCTGGAGCTGGCCTCCCTACCACAGGAGACAACCAGACCCCGGGCAGGGAAGGAGGCCCTGCAGGGCACCCCAGCCGCCCAGCAACCTGAAAGGCTGCCCTCTGGGTGGGGGGCAAGGCCTGGGCGGCAGCCTCCTCTGTGTTGCGTTCGGGACTGGGCTGGACAGTGCTCCCCGCCCTCTCCCCCTGCCCTACCGCGAACCACTCACGACGGGGAAACCGAGGCCTCTTCCTGGGGTTTCCCCAACACAAGGAGAGGAGACAAGGCCTCCCTCGGCTGCCCCCTGCCCTCCCGGAAGCTGGCCCCTCCCACGCTCGCCGATGTCCTGTCCTCCAGGCTTCTCAGGACCACTGGCCCGGCCCAGCCCAGCCGACCGCACACTAGCTGCCCTCCTGGCCTCCGTGGGACCGCATCCCCCGGTCGCCCCTCTGCAACACCCGCCCCTGCAGCGCACAGACGACCTTCGGGCCCGCGACGGAGGCAGAGTACCCAGGGCTCAGTCTGTTTCGCTGTTGGAACTTGGGCGTCGCTTCTTATCTCTACTCCCTACACCCCACCCCACCCCACCCCCCGCCTCAGAAGGTGTCCCCACAGGGCAGGCTCTGAACCAAGGCGTCCTGCAAGAAGGACGTGCAGCTGGAATTAATTCCCGACCTTCCCCACCCAGAATATCTGTACTCGACCCATGACCCTGACAGGAGGCAGGAGTGGGCATGACTTCTGGTCTTAATAACTCTTGAACTGGCTGGGTCTTTGCTGCAGAGTGGGTCTGGGGAGGAGGGTGCTCTGATTAGCGACAGGGACAGGTGTGGATTAAGAACCCTTGGGACGGGCTTCCCTGGTGGCGCAGTGGTTGAGAATCCGCCTGCCGATGCAGGAGACACGGGTTCGTGCCCTGGTCCGGGAAGATCCCACATGCCGTGGAGCAACTAAGCCCGTGAGCCATGGCCGCTGAGCCTGTGCGTCCGGAGCCTGTGCTCCGCAACGGGAGAGGCCACAACAGTGAGAGGCCCGCGTACCGCAAAAAAAAAAAAAAAAAAAAAAAAAGAACCCTTGGGACTCTGCCCCTGTTTGTGGGGGTCGGGGTGGCGCGGGCCTCAGCTGGCCTCGGCTTTTCTGAGTATCAGTTGCCATAGCTGTAAAGTGGGACCATCCTGCTCGCCCACGTCCCAGGCCTGTGCCGAGGAGCATCGCTCGGAGGTGGCTGCTAAAAGCCGGCGGAGCAGCTCCGTGCCCTCACGCCTTCCACGCAACTGCCAGCCTTTGCCACCATGCGAGTGGGGAAGCCCTTCTGCTGAGCCCCCGAGCTTTCACGGATGCCCCCGAGCTTGACAAGCCCCTCTGGCTCTGGGACCTGCAGACCCCTGGTCCAAGGGGGCCCCACAGCTGCATCCGACAGCTGCTTCCGTCACAGGGGCCCCGTGGCCGGGGCGTCTCCACTCCTCCACATCTGACCATCTGACGCATGGGACAGTGGAGTGGTTAAAAGCCTGAGATCTGGAGCCAGACCGGCTGGCTTTGAACCCCAGCTCCTCTGCTTCCTAGCCGTGTGACTCAGCCTCCTGGGGCCTCAGTTTCCTCATCTGTTAAAACAGAGGGTAAAAGAGCACTGACCTCAAAGGGCTGTCATGAGGATTAAATAAGTAGTTTGTTTAAAAATCAAAGCTCCTCTGCTTCTACTTCCTAAATGTCTTATATTCATTCTCTTTTCCTCCCACCCCTCTGGGCAGAGGACTCCTCCCAAGCTTCCTTGTTTCTCACGACCCCCGCCAGCCCCCCCTGACCAATCCAGCCTCCACAGTGTGGCCAAGGTCACCTTTCTAGGACTCACATCCAACCGGGCCATGCCCCGGTCTAAAACCCTTCTCCCCTCACATCTTCCCTGCCAGGAAGCGAGGATTCTCCCGTCATACGGATAAGGAAATGGGGTTCTGGCGAGGGAGGTGACTGGCCCATCATTCACTGCATTTGTACTGAACTCCCACCATGTGTCAGGAGCCATGCTGGTGGGTCCAGGGCCACAGATTGGTGAGGGGGGAGTGTGAAGCCCAGTTCAGGTCTGTCCCTTTCTGTAGCACATGCTACTCCCAGCAGGGCTTTGTCCCTGGGGAGCCCTCACTCTGAGGGCAGAGTAGCGGGACCCAGGCCCTGCCTGGGGAAAGGAGACGGCCATCCTCAGGGAGAGGGCACTCTGACAGGCTGGAGGGCAGGGGAATCCGGGGCTGGGCCCTGCAGGAAGTCCACATCAGATGAGCAGGGAGCGGGCCCCAGGACAATGAGCTATGCCGGGGCCTGGGGGCTCAGGAGGGAAGCCTATCCTCCTTCAGGAGCACCTGGTGCTGGACAGCTCCAGGACAGGCCCTGTAGGTGGAGAGCAGGCTGGGATGGCTCTAGCTGCACGGGCCCTGCCATCCTGGCATTGCAGAGCAGACACAGCAACCCCTCTCCATCCTTGGCCTGAGCCTCGCAGTCTCCCCCTCTCTCCCAGTGTCATGGGTCTCACCTAGGCCCTGATTCATAACCCTGCCGGACCTCCCTGGGCCGTGGCCCAGCCCCCCAGATCTGCCGGACATCCCCTTCAACCACTTAGCCCACCAGTCTGCCTTCTGGCTTTGTTCACGATACACATACCAGCGACTCCTAACTGAGACCTCCAGTGCCTCCCCTCGGTTCTGAGTAGCCCAGAACCCTGGGTACTGAGGATACTTATAAAGCTTCCGCAGGCCTTTTCCCAAACAACTGAACTCCCAGCCTGGCTGATCTCCAGGCACCTCAAACTCACCACGTCCAAGTTTTAATACATCCTCTTCCTCCAACCCCTGCTTGTCCACTGCTCGAGTCTCAACATGCAGCCCGGCACTGCTCCACCTGCTCCTCTGCCCCAGTAGCCGGCAGGCCCCTGAGCCCAAGGGGGCCCCGGGAACGACCCCCTTTGTCCTGTCCCGGCCTCCACTCTGCCCTCCCTGCCTCTTGTCCCTCTACAACACCACATGGCTCGTGGCCTGTCTTCTCTACCAAACCGTGAGCCCCCAGCTGGGTGTTATCCCCGCCCCCAGGTGGGCCCTAGACACAGAGGGTCGGAAGTGTCTAGAGAATGGAGCCCAAACCCTGCTTCCCCCAGAGGAGCCAAAAGATGCTATACTGCCACATACTGCTCTGCCCGAACAGGTGTGGGCCGTGACCTCCTCTAGAAGTTGAAGAGTCATCCCTGCTCTCCCCTGGGACGGAGCCCAGCCATAAAAACAGACCCACCCAGGTGGGGAAGAGAAACCTCCCCAGTTTCCAAAGCTGCCGCCGCCCCTCCAGCCCCACGTGGACAGTGAAAGAGCAGGAAGCGAGGCAGGCTCTAAGGCTGGACCCGAATGGCATGGGGACAGCTGCCAGGAGGCCCAATATACCTAAACTCCCAACTCCCTACAACCCAGAATAGACAGGCAAGTGCAGGAGGTAGAAACCAGATTCTTGTCAGAGAGAAGTGGTTTGGAAGCCTGGCTTGTTGGTTGAGTGACTTTGGGCAAGTCATTTCACTTCCTTTGAATCTATTTCCTTCTCAGCAAAATGGGGATAATAATAGAACCAAACCCCTAGGGTTGTTGTGAAGATTACATGAGAAACGCCACAGAGGCCCTAAGCCTGGCACGAGTCAGCTCGAAACCAAATGCTCAGCCCCGGGGGTCAGGCTCCACCTGAGTGAGACCCACAAAGTAGGGAGGAGGGGTCTAGAAACTTCAGACAGAGTTTTCACAGTAAGGGTAAGAAGAAAAGCATATGCTTTAACTCTCGATTCCTCTGAACCATTCAATTATCCCGCATCAGGATCTCCTGCCCACCATCCTTCACACCCTCTAGAGGGGGAGAGGAGGCAGTCTGCGGGAAACTGTCTCTGAGAACCCCATAAACGCCCTGAACCTTGCCACTGTCCCCACGGCCAGACCTCCTCCAGAGTTCTTAGAGCTGAAGGGTTCTAGGTCACTCCCAGCCGAGGGCCTCCTGGATGGAGGCAGGGAGGCCAGGATGGAAGAGATTTGTTCAAAGTGGGGGGCAGGGTTGGGGGGGTGGTTCGGATCACACCCCCCAACAGAGGCAGCCAAAGTCTCTTAGGGTAACCATCCCCTGGCTCCTCCGTTCTCTTAGAGGTGCCCATTCACCCCATGCTCAGCGACCTGTGTTGGAGGGGGCAACTCTTGCTGGTCACCCAGCTAGGAGGTAGGCAGCACCATCCCCATTTTACAGGGTAGATAATGGAGGCTCAAAGGGCAGAGGTAGGGTTCAACCCAAGTTTGACTCCCAGCCCTGAGGCTCTCCCCTGCACCAACTGGCCTACCCTTGTCCACGGTCACTCCTGGGGCTGTCCAGTCAGCCCGGCGCCGCTCCTGAGGGGTCCCAGTCATTGCAGACTTCTCCCCCTGAAGACCTCACTTCGTGGGCTGCTGGGGTCCCTGCCTCTGCCCGGTCTTGGCCCGCTGGTTTGGCTTGGTGCCGGGCCCCCGCGCTGCCCGCAGGTTCATCAATGGCCGAGGCCGAAGGGACTGAATGGAGGGCATGAACCCGCCCCTTCTTAAAGACGCCGGCCTCTCCGGCACCCTCAGCGATCCTCCCCCCTACCGAGGGCTGCAGGAGAGTTCCCGGGGTGGGCGGGTCGAGAATGGAGACCGTGAGAAAGAAGGCCTGGGCCAAATGGAGGGCGTGCCGGCCCAGAGACGGTGGTCTGGATAGGGTCCCTCCCGTGGCCGGCACCCTCCTTCCAGGTTGGCCCTCCCCCCGCCCCCGCAGCCTAGGGAAGAGACCCCAGCACTCCACCCCCACCCCCCAGCCCCCAGCCAGAGACCCCTCCTCCAGGGGGCCCGCTGCGCTCGCCCCACCAAGGGGCCTGGGCCCTGAGAAGGGGCCTGGGCGCAGCTGCTCCGGAGGCGGCTCGGCCCCTCCCGCCACTCCCGCCCGGCCCGGGATGGGGGTCGGAGAGCCGATCCCCGCCGGCGGCGCGTCTCCTCCGTCGCGCTCCCTCCCACCCGCGCACACAAAGACAACACGCGCGGACCGGGGCGCGTGCGGCCGCGCTCCCCAGAGCAGCAGTGCGCACACACACGCGCGCCCTCAGGGACGGATGTAGTCCGGGGTGACGGACGGGGGAACGAGGGAACTGAGGACAAGCAGGCCATACCTACAGGCGCGCAGCTGTGGCCGGGAGGGCCGGGGCGCCGGAGGAGCGCTGCCCGGACCGCGGCCGGCCTCTCAGGGCCCGGCGGCTCATGGCCAGCGGGGGATTCGGGGTCCGTCCGGGAGGGAGCTGGCTTTGGCGGCGGCTCCTCCCTCCGTCGTCCACAACCTCGAAGGCTCGTGCGCTCCTCACTGGCCCAGCGCGGCCCCGGCTCGGCTTTCTCGGCGGCCGAGCCCCGCGCGCTCCGAGCCCAGCCCCGCGCAGCGCGCGCCCCGCCCGCTCCCCCTCCTACCCTCTGCCCGTGCGGCGCGCGCCTTCCCGGCCCCGCCCCCGCCTCGGGCTCGGCCCCCTCGCCCCTCGCAGGTCCCGCCCCCGCCGCGCCCCCCGCCCTCAGCACGAGCCTGTTCGGCGCCCGCCGCCGCTGCTCGCTGCCTCCGGGTGGCGGCGGTGGCGGCGGCTGGGCTGCCGAGCCTTGGGGCCCAGAGGGGTTAGGAGCTGGCTTGCAGCCGCTGCATTTGGGGCGAGAGTCCGCGGCTGCCGGGTCTCGCGGAGCAGGCTGCAAGCCAGGCTCCGGAATCCCCGCCGGGCAGAGGCGTCCCCCGGAGCCGGGGGCGGTGGCCCCGGGATCGTGGCGGGTGGAGGCCTGGTGGGTGGCCTGAGTAGTAGGGTAGTGGGGTGTATGGGGCGTGGGCTCCCGGCGGGGGCCCCGGACCCTCCGGCGTGGGGACAGGGGGCGTCTCGAGAAAGCCCAGATGTCGCAACGGGAGAAGTCAACGTCTGGTTCTCATAAATCCCAAGGGCGAGCACCACGCCCCCTCCCCCCAGCGCTCGGGTGCAGGAAATAGCCCCGGGGCTACAGGGCAGGGAAGACCCGAGCACGGGTCCCACCTCCCCACCTTCACAGTGATGAGGACACTGACGCCACACGCCACCCGCCACCCGGGAGGTCTTAAGAGGTCACACAGGGCTGATGGGGGGGAGGGGAACACAGCCCTGTCTTCCTCACCCCTGCTTGGTGCTGCACCCCCAAAACCCGGGGCATAGGTTAGGGCAGATCCCAGTCTGGCTGAAAGAACAAAGACTGCTGCTGGCCTTTGCGAAAGCTTGTGGACTAACCCCTGGGGAGCTGGGGGCCTCCAGGAGGCTTCCCAGAAGAGATGGAGGGGCTCCAGCAGGCCTGGAAGGCGCCCAAGAGGAGCAGAAGGGCATCAGTGTGTTAGGGCTGCTCAGAGATGAGACCTATTGCTTGCTCCTTGGGGGGTGCCGGGCTCCTCCCCTCCTCTCCATTCTTGCCCCTGCCCCAGGCCCTCGGCTCCCACAGGCAGTTAGATCTGCGTCTCCCTGCCTTCGCTAAACTCTCTGCAGCCCCACCTCTGGCCGTTCTGTGATCTACCATGGTCTCCCTGCTAGCTGGGAGTGCCTCCACATGTTGCCCTCCCCCACCCATAGTGACCTCTGGCCTTTGTGACCTCTGACCTTTGTAGAGAGCTCTTTAACTTTTCCCAAAGCCATCTCGCATCTCTAATTTCCCAGGAAGCAGGACAGGCCAAGAAAGTTTTTTTCCCAGTCTTGTGGATGGAAAGGGTGGGGCCTAGAGAGGAACGGTGGACTGGTGAAGCCGGAGACTGCCCCGGAGTCCTCACCTCCTGCCCGCCAGCCCTGGGCTGCCCTCCACAGGCGCTCTAAAGCAAGGCAGGCCTGGTCTGAGGCCCTGGTACCCGGCCCCTACCCTTCCACACACAGATCGGCTGCTCTCTCGCCGGGACCTGGCTAGCAAACACTTAATGAAAGCTTAGGCGTGGACCAAACACCGTTTGGAGCTGCACAGAGGCCTGGACATCTGGCTGGGAACCTGACCTATGAAGGGGGCTGGGAGGCTTGTGGGAGCGTAGGGGTGGCTGCGTGACCACCGCCTGCAGGGTGGGAGAGAGGGAGGGAGGCTCCACACTGCGCGGCCTGGCTGTGGACCCCACCCTCATGGGAGATGGGAGAGCCTGGTCCCCCAGTGGACTAACCTGGGTCCGAGTAGTGGGCTGAGTTCCACTGGTGGGCTGTCACTGGCCACGGAGGGTCGTGGGGTGTGGAGCCCTGGACAGGACAAGAGCGCTGATCGCCAGGGAGGAGGAAGTGAGGGGACTCTGACCTACAAGGAGGAACTGGTGGGAGAAGTGGAAGTGGCTGGGGTGGGGAAAGGGGTGGGGGAGTGATTAGCCAAGAGTACAGCTCTGTCATGGGGACAGGAGTGAGGGTCAGGGAGGAGAGGTCTATCTGCGGTCCCCGAGGGCAGGAGGCTCTGTGGCCTTAGAGGACGTTCTGATGGGACAGATGACAAGGGACGCTGGGGTGGGACCCTAAAGGGGACCCCTGGAGGCACAAACTCTAGAGCATTCAGGGCTAAAACTCAGACAGGGATAGCATGGGGGACTCTGGCCTGGTGGAATGCAGGGTGGGAGCTGGGTGTGGAGCCAATCTCATGGGCCACCTGGCCGGTGGGATATCGCCGACCGCCACAGACCAAGAGGAAGCCCTCTGTCTGGGTGGGAGGGTGACCCACACCAGTGGGCCTGGCTGGAGGCCAGGTGGCCTAGAACCTGTGACTCAGGGGTGACCCCATGCAAGCCTGGCACAGGGGGCTTGGTGGGCATGGGCTCTGCCGTGCGTGGCAGGCAGGGCCCAAGGGAAAGGGAGAGTACACGGCTCCAGGGGACACAGAAAGGGAAGCAGCTGTTCCCTAGGAGTTGATGTCACACATCCAACCACAGCCTGGCAGGCAGTTCTTTAAAAAAGGAATGGATTTCTCTTTTTGAGTGGGTTGTCTGATCAAGAGAACTCAGACAAGGAATTCCCTGGCGGTCCAGCGGTTGCAGCTCCGCGCTTCCACTGCAAGGGCCACGGGTTTGATCCCTGGTTGGGGAACTAGGATCCCACATGCCATGCAGTGTGGCCAAAAAAAAAAAAAAGAGAACTCAGACACTGTGGGTTTGGGTTTCCGCAAAGCTCTGGACCCACTCAGGGAATTCTTGGGGATGAGAAAAGGGGGAGAGGCCTCCCACGTGTGGGGGACAGTGCCCCATGCCAGCAGAGCAGCTGTGAGGTCCAGCCATAGCCCCCGGGGGTGTCGCTGCGGGAACCCGCCCACCAGCCTCCTGTACCTTCAGAGTTACAGAGGGCAGGACACCGGTGTGGCTGCAACGATGTGTTTATTCAAAATGTGCAAAGCTGAACATGCAAGTGCAAATCTAAGTTAGGAAGATCTGCCAGTGGCCCTGCGGTGGCTGTGCTAGGATGGCCCACAGCTCTGCTTGGCCAAGAAGCACTTGGGCTCCTCAGACCAGTCCTTGGGTCTGAAGAGCCTGGGGCGTGGCTGTTCCTCCTCACCTAAAAGCCAGAATATCTTGCTGAAGAAGAAAGCAAAAATCATAGTGGGTCTAAGGGGCTGGGAGGGGGTAAGAGAAACTCTCCTGCCCTCTGGGGCTCCTTCTCTTCTTGGGGTGGGGTGGGGCCATGATAAAGGAGGTGAGGGGGCTGGCCTCAAAGCCTGCTGGCCTGCAAGGAAGGGCTTCCGTGCCTTGGTGGGATGGTGATGGGTCCTAGGGGAGCCCAAGGGGACCCCGGGGCCTGGCACAGAGAGGCCCAGGGGATCCCAACTGGATTAACCACAGCCAGAATCCGTGGGAAAGCAATATCACGGCTGGAAGGTCTCTGCCACCAGGGCTAGTGGTCGGTCAGGCTGCGGGTGACACCCAGGCTGGGTCACCAGCCTGAGATGGGCCTGAAGGGGTCCCTTTGGCTCAGTCTGGCTTGGCCTTGGGAGCTTTCTGGATTTAGGGAGCCGGATGTGGCTGAGACCATCTTTTAAGGGGGTCCAGGGAGACCCGGGGGCCGCCGGCACTGTTGGCTGGAGGGCAAGGGCAGTCTACGTTGGGGATCCTCCAGGGAAGCCTAAGTCATTAGAAGCAGCTGAACAAGCAGGGGTGGGGAGTGCAGCCGTCACTGTCGTGTCGGGGTAGCCCCGGGACATCACTGCCACAGGTCACCGGCTGCCGCCCCGTTGTCATTCTCGTGGAACTTGTGCAGGTGATCGGCGAACCTGTGGGTCACAGAAACCTTTGCCGAGGCCGAGCGTGAAAAAGAGAGAGATGTAGGGGGCGGCGGGGGCCGTGGGGACCTCCCGGGGGCGTGCACCTTGTGCTGGCGTGGGGGCCGGGGACAGTGGGCTTGGCAGGGGCCGCGGGGCGGGCCAGATGGGGGCGGCGATGGAAGGCTGGGGGGAGGCAGGGGACGTAAGAACGCAGTGGTGCTGGGGGCCGGGGGTGGCTCCTCACTTCTTGGCACAGAAGGTGGCGCAGTCTCGCTCCACGCTCTCGCTCCACGCCAGCTTGTAGAGCACCTGCCCGAGGGGAGACACGGTGAGCTGCCTGGGCTGCTCACGGCCGCTCCTGCCGTCCACCCACGGCCCCCGGGCTTGGCTTCCCGACACGTGACGTTTCCCGTGGCCCAGGCTCCAGGATGGGTGGGCCTTAGAGATGCTCTCTGGCCCGCCGGTTTCACAGATGGTCAGGGGATGCAGCTGCCATCCCTAATGTTGCTGGGTGTACCACTGGCACCTCCTGGGCCCTGGGGTCAGAGTGGAAGCCCAGGCTAGCCATGTAGGGGCCATCTTGACTGCCCTCGCTGGGGGTGGGGGTCCCTGAGGCTGGAGCCTTCCATAGGCACGCCCTACCCCCACCTCTCCCCACACGTGGTGGACACGCAGGCATCACTAGGCCCCTGCATGTGCTGTGTTCACGACCGGAAGGCCCCTCTGTACCCGAGGAGATTCAGCTCACGATGTCCCTTCTCTGTGCAGCCCACCTGGCGGTCCCTCGGTAGAGTCAGTTAGGAGACCTGTTTTCCCACCTGTCAGCCTCCCGCAGCGGCCCTTCCCTCTACCAGGCCCCTCGGGGCCCGGGGCCCTGGGAGGAGTCAGCCGGGCTGCTGCCCCAGCCAAAGAGCCTGATGGGTGGGCTTGTGGTCCCCAGGGTGGGATGAGGCCCCTGATGGGGAGAGAAGTAGCCAAGAGCAGACGCTGTGCCTGGGGGTGGATGGGGGGAGCGTGGTGAATGCATCCCCGGCGGCGCCTGGACACGCACCAGGAAGACCAGGCAGTGCAGGAACAGCGTGTAGAAGAAGCCGATGGTGCGGGCCATCTTGTTGGAGAGAACCAGCCGCCCCTGGGGAACAAGCGAGGCGTGAGGAGGGCTGGGGCAGGCCTCACCCACCCCTGCAGGGCTCACCCACCCCGGGGCAGCAAGGGGAGGGAAGGGCAGCCAGCCGGCCTTTCTCTCCAGTGTTTGGGCTGGGAACTTGGGCCACAGGAATTCTAGGGGATGGCGCCCCCTGCGGCACAGTTCCAGAACCTACCATGAATTACGCTGCTGTCCCGGAGGGGGAGGGACCCCGTTTCGGGTCGCATAGCTCCTCTTGACGGAGCCGGTGAGGGGCAGCGGGGTCCCTGGGGCTTTCCAGACTGGGCTGGAGGGCAGGTGACAAGGTGCCCAGAGTCAGAGGCCCAGGCCTGACGCGGCGGGGGCACGGGGACTCACCATGCTGAGCGTGGCCTTGTCCCAGGGGCTCAGGCTCAGGTATTTCCGCTGCTGCTCCTGAAGGAGGAGGAGGATGAGGAGAGGGCCCCAGAGGCTCCCCGGCGCTCCAGGCCACTGCAGAGAGGGGCCCTGCCCTGCTGTCCCTGCAGAATCCCGGGGGGCCTGCCAGGGGCTCCCTGGCGCCCAGCCCCACTCAGGGTGACATCCTAGGCTCCCCCAACCTCTGTTTGAACGGGGCCAGTGACGGGAGCTGCCGCCCCCACCGCAGTGGCGGATCCTGCCTACAGCAGGAAGGTCTCCGGGGCGGGTGGGAGTTACGGGCTCCCGACCCCACCGTTAAGTCACCTGACACCGGGGGGAGCTCTTCCCTTGTCTGCCTGTCCCCCAGCGTGTGCGCCTGGGGCTAACCCGTCGCTGTCACACACTCTCCCATAGCCCTCAGCATGTGTTTCTAGCACTCTGGGCTCACCCCGGGTGGACCCCGGGCCTTCACGGTACCAGAGCGAGCCTGGGGGCTGCCCTGATGGTCTGCTGTGTCAGGGTGCAGTGTGGGGGCTGCAGGGTGAGACCGGGGCTGGTTGGGGGGGGGGTCTGGAGGGAGGCTGAGGCCAGGTGAGCCAGGCGGCCGGGTCCGCGCACCCGCTTGCTGAAGGAGGAGAAGGGGTCCAGGCGCTCCTCATACTGGGACGAGTAGCGCAGCTCTGTGTCGTCGCTGCCGCCGCCCTGCAAGAAAAGGAGGAGGAGAGACCCCTGTCACGGTCAAGGGACCCAACAGCAAGGCCAGGGCCGAGGACTGCAGGCCGACAGCACATAGGGAGCCCCAGTTTCCTCCTCAGCACGGTGGAGGCGGGGAGAAGGCCCCGGGTGACAGTGTGACATGGATGGTGCCACGTGTCCTGGGCACTGCCCAGGGTCAGAGGTCTCCGCCTGGGGTCAGGGCCACGGTGCCTCAGGGCAGGTAGGGGAACCAAGGCCCAGAGCGGGGCTGGAATGTATAAGATGGACAGGGCGGGGCGCTGTACAGGGAGGTGCGTTTGGAGGGGCTTCGCTGGGAGGGTGCAGGGTGGCTGGGGAGCCCAGGCCAGCACCCGGGAGACGAGGGACCCCCAGCCCCCGCAGCGGGCCACCCACGGTGTAGTTTGTGCGGAGCCTGGGTGCCCTCTGGTGGCCTGAGAACAGCTCCAACCGGTGGTTTGGGGGCCGGTGGTGAGACTCTTGTCCCAGGGAGGCCCCCAGCCAGCGTGTCACCAGCGTGTCACCCCATCTTTCTACTGCCCGTCTGCCTCCGCACAGCCTCAGAAGGCTCTTTTTGAACAAGGTGGTCCCCTGTGAGGCCTGGGGGCTGAGAGAAGCCAGGGAGGGCCCTCCCGGCTCAGAACAGAGTGGGTGGCTTTCTGTTGCATTCTCTTGATAGGTTTTTGGAATGTTGGACCAAATTCTGTCTTTTGGTCTTTAAATATAAGTTTAAAACATAAGAATTTGCCCGGCCCAGGGACTTCCCTGGTGGCGCAGTGGTTAAGAATCCACCTGCCGATGCAGGGGACACGGGTTCGAGCCCTGGTCCGGGAAGATCCCACATGCCGCGAAGCAACTAAGCCCGTGAGCCACAGCTACTGAGCCCACGCGCCACAACTACTGAAGCCCATGTGCTCTAGGGCCTGTGCTCTGCAAGAAGAGAAGCCACCGCAATGAGAAGCCCGCGCACCGCATCGAAGAGTAGCCCCTGCTCGCCGCAAATAGAGAAAGCCTGTGTGCAGCAACGAAGACCCAATGCAGCCAAAAAGAAATAAATTAATTTATTTAATTTAAAAAAAAAGGGCTTCCCTGGTGGCGCAGTGGTTGAGAGTCTGCCTGCCAATGCAGGGGACACGGGTTTGAGCCCTGGTCTGGGAAGATCCCACATGCCGCAGAGCAACTGGGCCCGTGAGCCACAATTGCTGAGCCTGCGCGTCTGGAGCCCGCAAGCCACAACTACTGAGCCTGTGCGTCTGGGGCCTGTGCTCCGCAACAAGAGAAGCCGCGATAGTGAGAGGCCCGCGCACCGCGATGAAGAGTGGCCCCCGCTCGCCGCAACCAGAGAAAGCCCTCGCACAGAAACGAGGACCCAACACAGCCATAAATACATAAATAAAATTTTTTTAAAAAGGAAAAAAAAGAATTCCCCAGGCCTGTCCTGTATGTTCAACATCCCTGGGGTTAAATTCCCACATCCTGGGGTCAACTAGTGGGTCACCCCCAGTTCACAGAGGAGTCACCGTGACTCCTGTGGGCCTGAGTCCTGTGAACCCCTGCCTCTTGCTGGACCTCACCGCCTCCTGGCTGATTCTGATGAACGAACCTCCATAAGGGCTCCACTGGGGGAGGCTCTCCCCAGCCTAGGGAGGACGGCTGGCAGGCACAGGGGTTGGGTGGGGGGGCGGATGCCCTCTGAGGGCCCCCAGGCCCAGTGCTGCCTAGCAGGTCACTGCCCCGAACCCTCCCGCCTGGATATGCCCGGACCACCTCTCTCCTTTGCCTGGTACACCTGGGGCTGAACCTGCGGAGGGCACTTACCCGGCCAGGGTAGCTCTGCAGGAACTTGATCTTCTCGAAGAGCTTGATGTTGTCAGCGCGCAAGCTGTCCAACTCGCTCTGCAGGGCTTGGATGGTGTGCTGCGCCAGGCGGTTCTCCTGGGGGCAGGCGGGTGGGCGGGTGGGCGGGTGTGCAGGGCCAGCAGAGGAAGGCGTGTGGGGAGACGCCTCTGTGCTGGCACAGGTCCTGCTCTGTCTACCTGGAACCCCTGCTTGGCCTGGGGCCATGTCCTTGACCAGCCAGCCTCTGCTCAAAGCTGCCTGCTTTGGGGAGACCCCGCACCAGGCAGAAGTCACAGTTCTTGGATCACTTTCTTCATGTTGCTTGTTTATGGTATTATCAGCTTAAAAATTATCATCGAGATATAATTCATGTAACATAAACATCACCATTTTGATGTGTACAATTCAGGGTTTTTTGGGTATATTCACAGTGTTATGTAAATTAAATATTGAATTCCAGAATAATTAATTAAGTTAAATTAAATTAACTATTCTGGAATTCAATATTTAATTTAATTTAATTCCAGACTATCTCTGTCACCCCAATAAGAAACCCCACACCCGTCATCCATCACTCCCCGTCCCCTCCTCCCCAAGCCCCCAGCAACCACTAATCTACTTCCTGTCTCTATGGATTTGCCTATTCTGGACATTTTGTATAAACGGAACCATACAATACGTGATTTTAATGCTTGCCAATCTAGGGGCAAGGTGAAATGTGAACTCATTTTCCAACTTATTAAAATGCTTAAATAGGTGTTTTCTTCACACTGCGAAAAATCCAGAAGGACAAGAAGAGTCCATGGTAGTGTGGCAGTTCCTCAAAAAATTAAAAATAAAATGACCATATGATCCAGCAATTCCACTCCGGGCATACACCCCAAAGAACTGAAAGCGGGGGCTTTGAGATCATTTGCCGGCCCATGTTCATAGCAGCATTATTCACAATAGCTAAAAAGGTGGAAGCAACCCAAGTGTCCATGGAGAGATGAAAGGATAAACAAAATGTGGTCCATCAATGCAATGGAATATGCTTCGGCCTGAAACAGGCAGGCAGTTCTGACACTTGCTGTGACACGGGTGACCCTGGAGGACATCATGCTGCGTGAAGTAAGCTAGTCACAAAAAGACAAATGTCCTATGATTCCACCTACATGGGATGCCTAGGACAGTCAAATTCATAGCGTCAGGGTAGAATGGTGGTCACAGGGGGACGGGGGACGGAAACGGGGAGTGAGTGTTTAGTGGGCGCAGGGTTTCAGTTCGGGATGAAGAAGAAGATCTGGGAGTGGATGGTGGTGCTTGTTGTCTAACGCTGTGAATGTACTTAATGCCACTGAGCTGTGCACTTACAAACGGTTAAGATGGTAAATTTTAAGTGATGTGTCCTTTACCATGACTTAACACAAGTACATGGTAAAAAGTCTAGATTTTTAAAGCAAAACGTAGACTATTATAAATACTCTTTCCTCCCTATTTGATCTCATTTGAAGACCTTCTTTTAAGGGCTGTCTAGCCTTCCACAGTGACTGTCCCCTGTCCCCCAGGGCCGTGTGTCCACTGTCCATGCAGGCAGCTGTCAGGGGGAGGAGTCCTGACGGTCCTTCATTTGAAGCCTCTTGCTCCAGAGCCCACATCACAGAGGGTCCCGCTGGATCTGGCCCACCCTTGTCGCTGGACCAGCACTGGGCCTGGCCCGCAGTGGGCGTTCAGCGAATGTCTCCCCCCTCCCCAGGACCTCAGCCTGGAAACGCCATGGGGGAAGCTGTGGGTGCGGAGAGCAAGGGTCTAGGCTTTCCACCAACCACTCAAGCCGTGACTCTTTGAGAAGACGGAAATCTTCTTGACTCCTCCTTCTACTGGGAGAGTGACTGGGGGACCTGGGCTGGCTCTGTGGGATGCAGGGGGTGGGGTGTGGGTCGGGGGGGGGGCTGGTCTGCAGAGTCCCTAAGGAGGCACTGCGTGTGAAAGACCCACGTGCAGTCACCTTTGCAGACGGTCACCTTTGCAGACGGTCACCTTTGCAGACGGGACTGCCCCTTTCCCTATGGGGCTCCTCCAGGAGGGCCACCAGCTGGTGCTTAGCAGCCAGCAAGCTCTCTCAGACCCCACAGAGCTCCTGGCCATCTGTACGCTGTTCCTCTTCATAGGTTCAAAGACTCTCTTCCCTGGGACCTGCCCCTGCTAACTCCCACCTGATTGAGACGTTTCTTCCTGGATGATGGTGACCACCCCCAAGTCGTCTTCCCGGGCCAGGCTTCTGTCCTGAACTGGCTGCCTGAGTGACCTTCTTACCATCCATCCTGGCAGTGCTGGTCCCCTGCTTAAACCCTTCGGTGGCACCCCAGCCTGGCACTAGGGACCTTGCTTGGCGACTCTCTGTTTTGTCCCTGCACTCCCTTCTGGCTCCTTGGCCCCGTGTTTCCACTCACTCCTTTACCTTGAGTGTCTGAATCTTCCTTCAAAGCCCTGAAAGTGTGGCATCACCTCCTCTCGGAAGCCCTCCCTGATTGCACAGAACAAATCTAATCCCACTGAGGTTTATGGTCTGTGACACATCTTTCTCCCCCAAGCCTGTGTGTCCTCTACGGTGTCCTCAGGTCCAAGGAGTGTAGGAGAGAGAAGGATGTGACTCACAGCCTCCAGCTCCTGGTTCCGGGCCCGGAAGCGCTCCCTCTGGCTGGAGATGATGGAGAGCAGCGAGTCCACCTGGCCCTCGGGGAGGGTGCTGCTGCCTGGTGCTGAGGGTCCTAGGAGGGAGGGGACAGTGGCTTGGAGTAGTGGGAGGCACAGCCCAGCAGTGGGCCCTCAGGTCACCAGCCCAGAGGGAGCTCTGGCCAAGTGCCATGGGGTGGAAGCCGCAAGGTGCCGAGAGGTCGGAGAAGGGGGAGAGGGGCCAGGGGAGCAGCAAGGGGTGGTTCGTGAGAATTGGGGCCTCGGGAGGGGGGTGTCCCTGAGGTGGGCCCCTCCTGCCTGCACTGTCCAAGGGCCAGGCCCCAGTGACCCTCCCCTTGTTCTATACTTGGATCTGAGACCCCTACATCTGTCAGACTGGGTTCCCACTTCCTGGGGAAAGCAAAGGGACACTGAGGGGACTGGGTACCCCCTACCACCACTATCATGTCCTGGCCCAGCAGCCCCGGGTTCTGGCCTCGACACCCAAGGAGGCACCTGCCCTCCAGCCCTCTGGCTGCATCTCAGGGCTGAGGCCTCCCTCGGGAGCCAACGCCCACCAACCAGTCTTCTACTGCCTCTGGCAGGGCTGAGGGGGTCAGGGTCCCATGGCGGGGGGGTGGGTGAGGCCTAGAAGGGCAAGTGGGGGGCTCACCCCCTCTTTTAGGTTTCTGCTGCATTGCTGGCGTCGAGGCCTGACCTTCTCTGAGGGGGGAGAGTGCTCTTTGGGGCCCCGGGCCCAGGCCGTACCACCTCTTTTTCCCTTGCCGCCCCGCCCATCACGGCCTAGGCCCCTCCTCACCATAGAACAGGGCGGTGGCCTCCTTGATGGGCTCGGGGATCTTCTCCAGGCCGAGCTCGGCTGCGCCCTGCAGGTGAGAGGAAGAGGTCAGGGAGGCGCCTCCACACTGGGCATTGAGCACAGCCTGGCAGGGGCCAAGCCAATAGGGGTCAAGGAGCAGGTGGGGTGGTCTGGAGGCAGGGGTTGGGCACAGCGGTGGCAGGACCTAAGAGGATGCCTCGTGTGGGCCACGGAAGATATGGCTGGGCCCCGGGTTCAGCCCAAGGCCAGAGCTCAGCGGTGGGGTTCACACCGGGCCTTTTGGCCCTGACGGGTGTCCGAGGCCGGGCGAACCGGGCCCTGCCAGCCAGCCTGCTGTGTGGCCCTGGGCCAGCCCAGCTTCTCTGCCTGAGCCCCACGTCTTCATCTGTAAAATGAAGTGGGTGATGTGATGACGTCTAAGGGTCCTTAGGGCTCCCTGATCTCGGGGCCTCAGGTCCTCTAGCTGCGAAATGGGTGGATAATCCGGCCTTGCTTCTGCCTAGAGCTCCCAGGGCAGAGGTCCAAGCCAGGGCCCGGACGCAGGGGGCTTGGTGCCCTTTGCCCAGCGGCTGGGCGTCCTGAATGGGGCCTTTGTGGTGAAGTGAGCAGACAAAACCCAGAGGCTGTAGCGACAGCCTCTGTGGGGCTTGGGGCGGGGCAGGTGGACACCAGCGGCCTGAGGAACGGGCCGGCTTACTTGGAAAGCCGGTATTCCGTGAGGCTGAGAGAGCCCTGGGCAGGGGGTGAGGGGGCAGGGTCGGGGGTGCGCTCACCTCGGCGTCCGGCCGCTGGATGGACTGGATGGTGCTGAGGTCCTGCTCCAAGCGGGCGATCAGGACCCTCTGCTCGGCTGCTGTGGCCATGACCTCGGTGACGTGGACCTGCAGCTCTGCACAGCGCCCTGTGCCAAAGGAAGACGTGGCCGTCAGAGGCAGCCTGGTGGGACCCGCGGTGCTCTCCCCGCTCTGGGCCTCCCAGCCCACAGCCTGTGCCCCTGCCCGAGGGACCAGCATTAGCCCAGCCGGCACTCCTGGCGTGAGCTGCTCATGGAATTCTCTGGGGAGGGGAAGGGGCCTGTGGCAAAGATTTAGGAGCAACGGGCAGCCCCCTCCCCGGCTCCGCTGTGACCAGCCCCTCTCCCTCTCCAGGCCTCACTGCTTCCGTCAAACAGGGCAAGGAAGCTGAACCCAATGAGCCCCAAGTTTCTTCCAGGGCTGATGCCCTGGGCTAATGACCAGAGAGAGGCCGCGGTGGGTAGGAGTGGGGAGAAAGGTAAGGGAGGTGCAGAGGGGGGGCAGGCGGCCTCCCTCAGAGCGAGCTGGGACTGAGGGCGTGAGGGCTCCCACCGACACCAGACTTGCTCGGCCCCCCCACCAACAGGCTTCAGCGCAGCGTTAGGGATGGGGCGGCTCCCCCAGGACTCCCCTGGCCCACAGCCCCGTCCTTCCCTCCCAGCGCGGTGCCACGTGTCGTCTTTACAACAAAGCAAATCCAAAATAATTCTGTGTGGGGACTTTCCTGCCTTTTTGGAGGGTGGGAGATGTTGCTGAGTCTCCCAGCACAGCCCCCGTGGGTGCCTTCAGCTGCCGTCGGCAGCGAGGACAGCAGTGGCCTGGCAGCCGGGCAGACCCGAGTTTGAGGTCTGGCCCTACTTCTGGTTGGCTGTGTGACTCTGGGCAGCGACGTGCCCTCTCTGGGCCTCATTTATAAAATGGCGACGGTAAACCCTGCTCAGAGCCGCAGAGAGGGTAGCCGAGGCCTGAGGCCTGAGGCCTGGAGCGCTGTGCTTCGGGGTTGACTGTGTGGCCACCAGGGGGCACTGTTGCCTCAGAAATGCCCCAAGGCCTCAGGCTGCGGGCAGCGCCAGGAGAATGGCCCCCGGCCCTCCTGGGCAGACTCGGCCCTCAGGGTGCAGCCTGCTCACCAGCCTCCCCCCTCCCCCCCCGCCCCCCGCTCCATCTCCGGGGTGCCCGCCGCACACCCAGCTCTTACACACCTCCCGACAGCCCCATCAGTCAGATCAGATGATTTCCATTTTACGGACGGAGGAACCGAGGCTTCCCGGCCTGGGACCGTGCAGACCCCAGCGTGTGCACCGCCCCCTGTGCCTAAGCGCCCCCGACATCAGGGTCCCCATTGCCTCAGGCTCTGAGTGGATTTCTTCCGTCAGACACCACTGAGCTCCTTCTGTACCTGGCGGGTAGGTGGTGTCGGCCGGAGTGAGGGGTCCAAGGTGGGGCTGGGGAAAGGGGCCGGACCTGAGGGCAGGGCTGGGGTGTGGAGGGAGGGCCGTGGGTGGCAGGGTTGGGGTCTGGCCTTCAGCCTGAAGGCCACGGGTGGCCTACAGGAGCTTTAAGCAGACCCCAGGGTTGGGGTCTGGCCTTCAGCCTGAAGGCCACGGGTGGCCTACAGGAGCTTTAAGCAGACCCCAGAGGGGAGAGGCCCGGAGAGGCCCCCCCGGCGTCATCACCCGCCGGCCTGGGCGACGGGGCCTCGGTGAGGATACACACGCATAGCAGGAAGGTGGACAGGAGTCATGGTGAGGTGTATGTAGGGAGAGGGCATCGTTATTAATTTTAAAAAAATTTAAAAAACAATTTGTTTTTCCACCGTGCCACACCGCATGCATGTGGGATCTTAGCTCCCTGACCAGGGATCGAACCCACGCCCCCTGCAGTGGAAGCGTGGAGTCCTAACCACTGGACCGCCGGGGAAGTCCTGAGGGCATCCTTATTAGAGGTGAAGGGCCTGGACTGAGGGAGGGGACAGGTTCAGTTCTGGGCGCTGGGCGTCCATAGGGACGGCCATAAACAGGAGCACGTGCAAAAATGGCTCTGGGTGGACAGACCCCCCCCCCCCCCCCGCCCAGGGATGAGTGGAGGGTGTGGAGCCCAGAGAGGGCTCAGGTGGGCAGCTTCCCACCTTGAGGGATGAGGGCCCCGGGGACAGAAGGGACAAGGTGGAGGTCGGGGAGCCCACGGAGAGGTGGCCTGCTGCTCAGTCCCGGGACGTGTGCACGCAGCGTGGTTCCGAGGGGACCCAAGCACGGCACAGACGTTGGCTAAAATGTCAGAGAGACGAGTCCTCGTCAGGGCCCCTGGCTAAGGACTGGCCTGCAGCTCCGGGAGCCGTCCCTGGGGGCGGGGGAGACGAGGGGACATCCAGGCCGGGTTCCCTGCGCGTCTGTGCCCGTGTCTGGTGCTGGGGGGGTGGGTACCCAGGCCCCTGCCCGTGCACACGTGACGCTTGTGCCGTGTGAGGGCCCCGCCGGCAAGGCCTCTGTGCTAGGCCGCCCCAGCCAGTGGGCGCCAGGCCGCTCGGTGACGCCGGTCGGGAGGGCCTGCCTCAGCCGCTGCTGCGGACGCTTCCAGGCAGCGGGGGAGCCGCCGAGGAGACCTCCGGGGCTGCACGGCTGAGTGCTGGCGGGGGCTGTTCCTCAGGAGGTGGCTCTGGGTGAAGCCGAGGGCTGGCTGGGGTGCCCTCACGGCGGGCGTGGAGGTAGCTGCCCGTGGGGCACCGGGAAGAAGCCGGGCAAAGGCGGGGCAGCGGGGGTGACGGGGCAAGGCTGCGGGTAGGCCCTGGGCAGGACCCGCCACCCCTCACTTCCTTCCGTCTCCTCTGCTGGGGGCGGGAACACGCAGACCAGAGATTTGGGATGACGCCTCTGGGTGGCCACTTGGTGTCAAGGGAGGGTCCTGAGCTGGAGTCTGGCCGAGCTGGGCTCGAATTCCGGCCCTGGGGCAAGGCAGTAGAAGGCCCTGGAAAGAGTCGTGACCCCCATTGTTGCAGAGAACCCAGGAGGGTAGGCTCGTGGGCTCGTGCTTGGAAGTGGCCGCCCAGGTGGGGAAGGCGCGAGCCGCCGGGTGGCCGGGCTCCGGCAAGTCTGAAGCGCTAGTGGAACGGCTAAGGGGACGTGTATGGCGGGGAGCGGGACCCACGGGCTGCAGATGCAGGCTGCGGAGACCTCCGGGTCCTGGGGTGACTGAGCGCCCAGCAGCGGACGTGGATGCCCAGAGCGTGCTGGGTGAGAATGGCCAGAACTTCTGGGGATGCTGACCTTTTCAGGAGTGTCCCGGAAAAGACCCGGAGAAGAGGTAGCAGGAAGCAGGGGGCAGATCAGGAGGAAGCGTGTGAAGACACCAAGTGGAATAGGGACCGTCAGTGAGTAAGGAGGGGTCACCGGGGGCTCAAGAAAGGCTGGAGCGTTCGGGCAAGGTAGTGGCGGAGGCGGGGAGCAAGGACGGACGCCAGATGGGGGGGCGGCATGCCCAAGAGAGGGGTTTTTCAGGAGGATGCTGCAGGACGGAGTATCTGCAACCCGGGGAAAAGCCTGTGCAGAGGGAGAGGCTGCGTCCTGGAGGGGGAGGGGCAAGAGGGCGGGGCTTGAGCGCGAGGCTTGGGGCTGCGGCGGAGGAGAGAGACCCCTCGCCTTTGAAAGGCGGCCCACGTCAGGCGGGTCCGAGACAGCCCCCCTGCCCTTGTGAAGCTTTACGGGACCTCGTCCTTCTGGGAGAATCCGGGAAGGGCTTTCCAGGGAGTGCATTTCAATTTCACAGAGGGGAGAAAGAAAGCAAAGCGCCGTCAAGGTCAAGACTTACGGAGACAGGACTGTGACCGCGGGTCAAGGCCTGATTTCTGACTGCCGGGCGATCAAATGCAGAAACGTACCCCAATCGCGATCGGGTGGTGTCACACCCAGGGCTTTCCCGAACGCGGGGGACCCCTTTATGAAATCAGCCACCTGCGGAGCCAGGCGGGAGCCCTGGAGGGGCTCAGCGTGCACTGTCTCGCTGCCTGGAGGGATCTGAGGGGAGGTGAGCCGCTAGCACACCCGCCCCCTCCCCACCTCTGTGCCCGGGTGTCCCCACGGGTGGCCAGAGATGCCTCCCCGTGCCCGCAGATGCCAGCGCCTCCCTATGTGCGTCCTCAGCAAGTCTCCTCCGTGTCCTGCGGCCCTTGCTTCTCCCCACAGCACGCCAGCACATTATCCTCCCATCTGAAACGCACACCCTCCCATTCTCTTGACCCCACTGACCCCTCCAGCCAAACTCCCTGGAGAAGGTGCGCAGTCTCGAGCGTCCACTTCTGTACACCCTCCCCGTCAGACTTAGACGCCCACTCCACCAAACTGTCCTCGCCAAGGGCACTGATGACCTCACACCTCACTCCGTCCTCATTTCTCAGCCCTCCTCTTACTGACCCATCTGCTGATGTGGTGCCTGTTTCCAGGGCACTGTCCCTGGCCTCCTGCCCTGCTGGCGGCTCCTTCTCGGGTTGCTTTGCTGGTCCTTCTCCCCTCTAAGCTCTGAACGCTGCTGCACCCAGGGCGCCGCCCCTGCACGCCTTTCTCTCTCCTCTCATTCACTCTGGCCACCTCGGGTGCCATTTATAAGCCGAAGACCCTCCGATGCATGTACATCTCCAGTCTACTCCTTTCCCTGGGCTTATCCTCCACTTGGCTGTCTAAGTGACATCTCAAACTTAACGGGTCCGAACTGGAGCCTGATCGCCCCCCACTCCCGCCCCACGGTCTGCTTCGCCCCAGCGGGAGCCCCAGTCCCATGGCCCCAAGGGGCGGCATCCTCTGGGCTGAGAGGAGCAGAGCAGGCCGTTCTTCAGTGGCTCAGACCAAACCCCTGGGGCCATCCTTGCCCTTCTCCAACACTCCTTACATCTCATCTGTCACATGTCCTGCCTTTGGCTTGCTCTTCCAGATAGATCCAGAATCCAATCAGTTTCACCACTGCCACCACCTGGTCTGGGTCGCAACCTCCCATCTGGACCGTGGCAACAGCCCCCGCACTGGTCTCCCTTCCTCCACCCTCACGCCTACGATCTAGTCACGAAGCAACAGCCAGAGAGCCTTTGAAACAGTAAGATCAGACCACCCTCTGTTCAAATCCTACAGGCCCCTGCATCCCTCAGAGTAACGACAGCCAGAGCCCTACCAGGCCCCACCTGCCGCGCCTCCCCCTTGCCTCTCTGACCTTGTCGCCCCCCCGCCCCTCCCCTTGGTCACTGTGCTCCAGCTGTACTGGTTTCCAGGCACGTTTGTACCACAGGACCTTTGCACTTGCTGTTCCCTCTTCCTGAAATGATCTTCCCTTGGGCGTCTGTATGGTTCATTCCCTCACCTCCGTCAAGACTCTGTCCACATGTTACCTTCTTAGTGAGGCCTACCCTGACCACCTATTTAAAACTTTAATTCCTCCACTTGCTCTTCCTGTCCCCTTGCCTTGTTTTTCTCCCATAACACTTAGCACCGTCTAAGTGGCCATGTGATTCACTTATTCATTTATTATGTCTATCATCTTCCTCCCCCCACTAGAAGGTCAGCTCCTTGTTTGTCTCCTGCTATAACCCCAGCGCCCAGAGCAGTGGTCCACAGTGAACCCCCAGTGTGCGATTTGCTGGCGGACTCTGCCCAGCAGGGAAGCACCATTTCTTCTAGGTGGGAGGTTGCACAGGGATCCCCAGGCCTGCAGGGTCTCCCAGGTTGGGGCAGAGGTGGCTGGGCACAGGCGGCAGGAGCCTGGCAGGGCCAGCTGGCCTCTGCTGGACCCACCACCTGATAACTGCTCAGGCCTCACCCGGATCCCTCCAGGCTGTGCCCCGGCATTGGGCCTGCAGATCTGCCAGCGCAGAGCCCCAGGGCGACCCTGCACCCCAATCAGTGAGTGCATACTTGTTGGGAGGCTACAGGGAGTGGGGGGCACTTCCTCCCTGGCTGGGGCCCCGTCACTCCAAGGACGGTTGCAGCCTCTCTTGGCTGCACCTGAATCCATCTGGACATCAGAGAACAAGCATCACCCAGTGAAGCCCCCCTCCAGACCTGGCTTTGTTCTTAGGAACAGTACGGTCACCCCCCCCGCCACACACACACACCTCGCACGCCCTACCCCAGCACCGCGGCTTCCTGCTCCACCGACCCGCCAGGTCGGCGCCCTTCTTCTGTGCACGTGCTGCCCCTCGATTTGGGTGTCCTCCCTGCCTGTCCATCACAAATGCCACCTCCCACGTCAAGGCCACGGAGAAATCTGCTAGCCTTTTCCCAGGTGCCCACCAACGTCACAACAGTTCTCCCCAGCCCTCTGGGTTCTCACCTTGGCTCCCCACACGTGGGCCTGCAGATTGCGTGCCCCCCAAATCCAGCATCTAGGGCCATGGAGGAGATAGCAACACACCCCAAGGCAGCCACTTGAAAGCCCTTTGAAACACAAGCAGACCGGATTGTTGCGGGCGACCCACGCACTTTAATAATTACCTCATCGTGCCGCCTTACCCTGTATAAACCTGCAGTTCCCCAGTGCATCAAATAAGGCACATAATTTTGCTCAGATCCACTTAACCAGAGGGAAAGGAGAAAGGCCGTGCACGGGGAGGCTGAACGCTCTGCCTCCGTGGGGACAGCGCCGGACTGCAGTCAGAGCGTGAAATCTCGCTCGTTCTTCTACCTCTGGAGCTGGCCGTTTACAAAAACAAGAGTCAGCCCTGCAAAACCATGTGCAGCTGCAGTTCTGCTTAATTAAATCTCACAGCAAAAGCACTTGGGGAGATCTTCTGGGTAAAAAGAGTTTGTGCTAAGTGCTTTCTTTTTTTTTTTCTTTTTACATTATATCTTTTAATTTAGTTAAAGGATCTTTAAAAAGTGGGGGTGTGCCTAAACTAGAAACAGAAAAGGTTCCCAGTGAGGTTTGAGTTTCTCAGCACCGAACTGGGAGAGCCTTACTGGTTTTATGCCAACTTCTCCCATGGAGGGTGGGTGGGCAGACATTCGGGGACAGCTCTACGCTTCCACACCCGAGTGACGGGTTGAGACAGGGGCTGCTGGGAGCCCCTAGCACTGGTGGGAGACTCTGCCTGCTCTGGGGTCTCCTATGGAGGGGAAATTGAGTCCCGTTTAGCTGACGCTTCGGTATCATGTGTGGGAGCTTCACATGCTGAAACCTACACACCAAGGCGCAATGAACTAATACACTCCCCCACCCCCACCCCACCCCGCCACCAGTCACACACCGGTGAGGACGGCAATTCTTTTCCAATCCTGTAAATCTCGAGACAAGAAGCCTCCTCGGTCACAAGCACGTGGACCACATAGCAGCCAACTCTGCAGGGCTCTCCCACCTCCAGCCCCGAGCGCTGGCTGGAGAGGCCCTTTCTCAGGAGCCCGATCATTCTGGAAGCCCACAAGACACGGCTGCCGCCTTCCTCTTCCCACCCATTCGCCTGCACTCACAGGTGCCCCGAGCTTGTCCTCCTTCACATCACAGGAGTCAGGGACAAAGCCAAGACACCCCACAGAGCAGGCTGAGGCCAGGCCGCCGGCGCCACACCCTACACGGTCGCCCGCCATTCCTGGTCCTCACAGGCCCGTGAGACTCGCGATGGTGCCCCCGTTTCACAGACAAGGAGGCGGGTGCCGGGAGGGCCGGCACGTCAAAGGTACCCGAACGGTAAGGGCGACGTAACAGCGAGCAGCGATGCGGGCCCTCACGGAGCACGTACCGTGCGCCCAGACGGAGACCCGAGGACAGCAGGGCCTGCAGGCGCCCGGATCCCCGCGCCTCCTACCCGCGGCCCCACGTTCCTGCCGACAGCTGCCCCGACGCCACACGCGCCAGGAAGCACCGGGAGGCAGTTCTCGGGGTGCCCTTTGGACCCAAAATGCAAGTGTTTGCTGCTCCTCCTCAGGCCAGAGCCCTTTCAATAAAAACGACCCACACGTTCTTGTGTTTGTATAAAAGATATTTACTTCAATTATCACACCTACGGTGCTAGTGAATAATAATAATACATGGTGTGAGTTTCATACAGTGATATTGCTTCTCCATGTCATATAGGGACCGTTGTACAGTGCTGAGAACAAACATCGTATGCTTAACCAAAGACAGACGGGACGGGGACCCGCCCAGGGGCCGACGGGTGCCTCCCCCACCCCCGTGCCAGGCGGATCAACTTTTGACTTACCGTGTCGAAAACAAATAGCAGAAATAAAATGTTACTAGAGATGGTTCACAGCAACACAACAGAGACTTTTCTCAAAGCTATTTGTACAAAAATGATGGGGGTTTTTTTGTTGGTTTTTTTTTTTTTTTTGGTCAATTGGGTCACTGTGAAGATTAAAAAAAAAAAAGTCTGTGATTGCGAGTACGAACAAATGAGCTCTAAAAACATCTAAGACTTAGTGCATTACAGAAAATATAAAATACTGCTAAAATGTAAGACACCACAAGACACGGGGCGCGGGGGGGGGGGGGCAGCGGAGCTTATTAGGAGTCATGTGGAAGAGGCCCGCCGTGCGGCCGGCCGGCCTGTGCTGTGTTAGTAGTCTGGGCAGGAGCGTGGCCACCCGCTCTCACGGCAAGTAGTTTATTGCACAATCGCAAAGAGCTAGGTCTTACTCAGTGGAGAGGGACGTGGGAGACACCGCCTTTTCTTTTGCTTTTTCCCACTTTTATTTTATAACAAGCTATCCGCAAATGCTTTCGGAACTTTGAACGAATCCTCATACGCCTCCAAAATGCACAGCATTTTCTGAGGGGGTCTCAGAGAGTGGGACATGAGATGCCCATTTTTCCAAGGAGGCAGAAAATGGGTTGAGAGAGAGAGAGAGAGAGACAGAGAGAGAGAGAGAGAAATGCATAGACTGCTTGGAGGGAAATGGAAACCCTTTGGCAGGGGAGGGATGGGGCGTTATTTCATCAGAGGGCTTTCTTTCAAAGAGACGAGGACAGAAGCAGGACCCCAAATGATGTCAGAGGAGGGAAAAGTCATGGCACAGAGAGTGAGTCGGCGATCGGGGGGCCCTTGGGGAGCCCCCACCTTGGCCTCCACCACCAGTCCCGCTGCACCCCAACACCCGAAGAGCAAGCAACTGGGGGCCTTGTTGGCTGTGCCTCTAGCCACAGAAAGCTGTGCCCCTGGTCCAAACTTCCTCCACACTTGACCATGTGAAAGGCGAAAAGGGACTCCACCCCACCCCCCTGGGGTGGGTCCTGAAGCCGCAGCCGGACTAAGAAACACGTTTGCTCCTCCAGAAGGTTCTGACCAACTTTGCAGGCAAGGAAAACAACAACAACAGAAACGAAAGCCAACCGAAACCTGTCAGCCCACGTGAGCCTTGCCGGAAACCTCTCTCACCCGAAGTCAGGCTCGACCAGGCCGCCGCACCCGCTCTGCCAGGGGCTCCTGAAACGTCATGAACCCAGAAGTCTGACCAGAGGCTCTAGGAGGCTTTGGGGAACTGAGCTTTGCTTTTTCTAAGTCTCCTCTATAGTTCCTCACGCGAGCGTCCTTGAACCCGGCGTTTCCTTACGTTGGTACATTTGTTCTGTTGTTCATCATCTCTCTCATTTTGAAAAGTTAGACGTGTGGAGACCACCAGTGTTTGGGTGGCTGCCCTGGAGACAGATGTCTGATTCTGCTGAAGCCCCCGCTGGCCCCCCTCCCCGTCCCCTCCTGCCCAGCCCACTCCGCATCTCCAGACCCTTGGGTTCTTTGGCGGGTGTGTGTGTGTGTGTGTGTGTGTGTGTGTGCGTGTGTGTGTGTGTGTGTGTGGCGGGGGCAGGAGGCAGAAGACGGTAACCACTGGAGTGATAGCAAAAAGCATTTATGACAACAACAACGACACAAAATAACAATATACTCCTGATAAGTACTTAAAGGATTAACCTAATAATAAATAGAAGAGGCTAGAAATAATTTTTTTTTTTTTTTCTCAAGGAAACATCCTTTTATAATTATCCTCACGCACGCTGGCGGGTCAGTAGCAGTCAATCCATCTCAACGAGAAAAGGTTAAGTGCTGGAAGGGATAGCTGTGGTCTCACACCGGGGAAGGCCCTCAGCTGCGGAGTCACAGACCCCCTCCACCCGCCCTGCCACCCAGCCAGAAGTTCTGGTGGGTGCCCGTGGGCCCTCCACGCCCAGCTTGGCGGTCAGCAAGAGGCAAGCTGAGATGGGGGCGGGGGGATGCTGGGGAGGCCTGTTTTCCCTTCAGTTCATGAACACACGGAACTACAGTGGACAGACTCGTCCTATTCCTCCACAACCTGAATCGTCCTGGTCTAAAGCTTACTTTGAGTTCATTTGGTGTGCAATACGTTACCTCTTAAAAATGAAGAAAAATGATTTCTATTGCACAGAGCTTTTACACATAGTCAACTATTTAAGTGCTTTCTGTTTAAAGCAAACTAGGCAAAAAAAAAAAAAAAAAAAAAAAAAAAAAAAAGAGAGAGAGAGAAAAGAAAAAAAAAAAAAAGGAAAATGAAAAAAGGAGAAAAAAGGGAACCAGAAAACAAAAGCAGCCCCGTGCCACTTCAATGCATCTTGCTGACCGGTGTCTGGTTTCACCAACGGAAGTCCCAATGCTTCCGTACACACTGTGCTTCTGATAATTTTCCATAGGGATGTAGCCATGACATTGGGATATAAGGCACCTTTCCTTTCTGATCACAGAAAGCTTGATACATAGCATATAGCATATTTTGTGGTAGAAATGAAAGCCTAAACACTACAGAAATTACAGTAACACAGACTCTACACTATTGGATAAGCTAAAATGATCCACGAAAAGCAACTCAAAGCGATTTTAAACGTCGAATAGCGGGGATGGGGAAGTGCACATTTATGCCTAGCCTAATGTCTTTCTCTCACTAGCCTTTTTTTTTTTTTTTTTTTTTTTTTAAGGTCCTTCACCTACAATGCCCAACTTTTAAAATTAGCATTTTGGAGGAGACTAGGCGCTTTGGAAATGTCTTGTTAAAGCTAAATGTCACTTCATCCAAAAATGAAAATGGGGAGGACGCCACTGGCAGCGTGGACAGTCTCTTTGGAGGGAAGGTGGTGACGGAAGGGGTGGTAGCAGGGCCTGGGCTGGTGGGGGCAGTTCCTGCGATGGGACAGACGGTGGTGGTGGTGCTGGGGAATTGCATGTCCTTCTTCTTCCCTGACCAGGGGTGAGGCTCGCAGGCTGCTAGGGCAGGGCAGACTCCAGGGCAGGGCTCATTTTATGCTCAGCTCGGCACTGCCCACGCCCCTTCCCTGCCACCTAGATCAGATCGGCCCCGAGGGCTCTGGCCTCAGTTTTCTGCACGTCTCTAAGGGTCTCAAAGCCTTATCTTTTTGGAACTTTAACTGGCAACGTGCTTTCCCTTCTTTTCCTGGTAGTTTTCGTCTACCAAAAGGCAGCGACGGATGGGAATGGAAGTTACCAACATCGCCAAACTGGACCATCCTCTTGGCAAGCGGGTGCGCTGGCGGGACCGACATTCAGTGCACTGGGGAAGCAGACGCACAGCATGTTGGAGCCCCAGGCCACCATCTTGACACTTAGGGCAGGAGCTCTGCCTCGGGGGTCACGAAAGCTCCCCTAACGCCGTCAAGGCCCGAACGAGACCGCAGCAGCAGCCGGGGAATTTCTAAATGTAAGCTCCTCCCGGTCAGCGCTTCCAAGTTCTTTCCATCAGCACACTCTGGCCACCTCACCTAACCAGCAGCCCCGGGAGCTGGTTTTCTTCAGCGCGGGGCGGAAACTGGCCTACTCTTTGGGGAAGCAAGGGTCACGTGACTGAAGACGGGGCATGAGGCCTGGAGAAGGCCGTATTTTCTCCTGTCCTTCAGAAGATTCCCACGGAGGTCTCACAGAGGGGCTGAAACGCTAACCTCCCAGTGCCAGAGACAACAGAGCTCCCCGAGGCCAAGTGGGAATCCTGGGGAAGTGACCTCACGTGGCCATGGAGGGGCAGCCCAGGGCAAGGGAAATGGCTGTGACGCGTCTTAACAGCTGAGCAGGAATGGACAGAGTGCAGAGGCGGGCCAAAGGCAAGGCCCTCTGGGGCCCGAGACGGCCCCTGCCTGCAAAGGAAACAGCTGTGAGAGCTTCAGGAACAGGTGCAAGCCAAGAGGAGAGTCCCCGTGCCTCGCAGAGAACAGCTGTCTGTCCATGTCGTGCTCACAAGAGGGAAGAAGCCGCCTGCCCACCAGGCCAAGACACACTCATGGACGCCACGCTTCTAGGTTTTCTCTCTTCCCGGATCCCGCTTGCCTCATGTTTCTGAGGGGTGAGGGGTGAGATCGAGTGGGAGCGTGGTTAGTGAGGTAGAAGGGGACAAATGAGTGTGAAAACAAAGGACATCCAGGGAGGGAGCCAAACTTCCAGGCTGAAGGGGCGCGGCCACCAGCCCGCCACGCTGGCCAGGACCCCGCCACACTGGCCAGGACCCCGCCACGCTGGCCAGGACCCCGCCCCGCTGGCCAGGACCCCGCCACGCTGGCCAGGACCCCGCCACGCTGGCCAGGACCTCGCCCCGCTGGCCAGGACCCTGCCACGCTGGCCAGGACCTCGCCCCACTGGCCAGGACCCTGCCACGCTGGCCAGGACCCTGCCACGCTGGCCAGGACCTCGCCACGCTCCACCTCCTCCACGGAGCTGGC
The DNA here is from genome assembly GCF_026419965.1 of Kogia breviceps. Classification (NCBI taxonomy): domain Eukaryota; kingdom Metazoa; phylum Chordata; class Mammalia; order Artiodactyla; family Physeteridae; genus Kogia; species Kogia breviceps. The sequence continues at coordinate 83,025,208 of NC_081323.1, forward strand.
TTACTGGCCTCAGAGGAGCAGCTTGGGACGGCTAAGGACAGACACTTGTTTTCACAGGCCCGTCGAGAGGCGCCTGCCATAGTGCATTTAAGGCAAAGGCTACTGTCCCCAAGTTCAAGACCTAGTAAATCACCATCGCTGTTTCACTCTGTGCTGCTCATCCCTGAAGGACAGCGTTATGCTTCCCCTGGCTCCTCTGCTATTTTCAGGGAGGTTTGTTTTCCTACAATCAGAGGAATGAAAAACATTGCATAGAAAGTCAATAGAGTTCATTGATCAGCCCTGCATGTAAGGACACGCATTCAGGGAGAACAAAGAAATCCAGGCCAGCTTTAGCCGGAAAGGCACCTGCCTGCGGACAGAGCTGTCCGGTGACTCTCGTCCCGACCTCTTGGGGCACGACTGCTGCGTGATCTGAGGATGGTTAGCTGATGCCAGAGCTTGAGTACAACCTGCCCCCTGCTTGGTCTGCTCAGGGCTGGGGGCCGACGGGGCCCCAGGCATGGAGGCACTCGGGCATTTCCTTCCTCCTGGAGCTGGCGGCTGGGCCTGGGGCTGGCTGGGGAGGGCCTCTCACGGCCACAGGGAGCACAGACGCACACTTAAGCCGAAGCTCTGTCGCACTCTGGGTCTGGCCCACCAACCAGCATATCTGGCTTTTAAATGGGGGGTGGGGAACAAAGATGCCCACGGGAGGGAGATGAGCAGGGAGGCATTTGTGCTTTGGAAGTTCAGGGAAACTGTCCCAGGGAGGCCATGAACTCTCATCTTTTTGCCTCGGTCACTTTCCCAGACGTAGTGGCCACGGCCTTGAGAGTAGTCATACAAGTCAAGATCCTGGCATTTCCTGGAGACTTCTCTCCAGTCTGCTGACCGTAAGCCACCTCGTGTCGTGATGTTCTTTGGGAAGGTAGGCTCTGAGGAAAACCGAGTTAGAGCTAGATGGCTGTGGTGATCCTTTCTAAAGAAGGGCGGTCTGGTAGACAGAGATCACAGACAACCAACCCTGCCTGACCCAGAAGTTCAAGGGCAGAGGTCACCTGGGAGCCAGGTGGCAGGAGCAAGCGGGCACAGGGCTGGGACAGAACCCACACCCCTTCCACCTCAGACACCACAGGAGAACGTGGGCAGGACCCAAGGGTCAAGAGGCTGAACGTGAACACCGATCGTATGCGGAGCCTCCACTTAGCCAGCTAAGTAATGGCAAAAACCTTAACTTATGAACACTGCCTTCAATTAACAAAAAGAAGCCATTTAAAATGGTATAATGGAGCTTGTAATTAAGTGTTAGTGTTTTATAGGAAACCGTTTTCCCCAGGGGAGAGGTACAAATCAGCTTTTTAAACTGATGGAGCGTAAAGAGGAAGAGGTCGGCTGCCTGTGGGAGCTACTGCTTGGAACGCCAGCCAGCTGAAGGTAAAGCCCACGGAGAGGATGCTATTCAAGGCACTTGAATATTGCTTCTCAAGATGAAAGATCAACCCTCGGACTCAAAATGAGGGGCGCGAAGGGGAGGGGGACACCCCCTCCGCCCCCAGGTTTCTGTTACTTAGTGGCAGCTCTTAAAAGTATTATAGTGACAGCTTAACACAAGAGATCATAGGGTTCGGATCGCAATCAAAAAAAATAAAATAAAATAAATAGAGGAAAAAATACAAACATGGAACTGCAAGCAAAATTTAACCAACTGATTGTATCGAGCACCCGGATGTAAGTCTGGCAAAAAAAGATAGAATGGAAATCAACAATAACCTAGTTTAAAAAAAAAAAAAAAAAAAAGAACAACAACAAAAATGGCTAAATTGCCTGGAAGAGCCAAGGCGGCTGTTTTAGACGTTACTATTTGGCCACTAGGATGGACAGGTTTATACTTTTTCAATTTCCTCCGATTTCACACCTTAGTAAATAACAGTCATGCCTTTAAAACGAAAATACTACCCTAGTATTCCCTGTTAACGCCCTGCTTTTCGTTCTAAGGAAAATCAGGTATTTGGAGATTCAGCACACGTGACGACAAAATTCCTCCTCGAGGTTTTCGCGGAGAGGGCACCACAGTACTGTCAGGGGCTCTGCTGCTTGCTGTCCTGAGGGTCACGAATGCAAACTCGCTCTTCTCACCGCACCTGGATTCAGCCAGATGTGAATCCGTTTTCCCCTTATTAAGCTCCTCCATGTTGAATTCTCTGCTCACTGAACCAGATTTCAAGTTCAGAGATGATATGCAACCATCAAAAGACAAACGGCCTGCCTCCCAGCCTCCTAGAGCCTTCTGCAAACTTCTTATTCATGAAAAGGCATTGTCTTTAGTGTAGTGACTCTTAAACTTGTGAAAACTTGAACTAAGTGCTGCAGTTGCAGGTTAAAAGACTGTAAATGAAATACATAATTTCTAAAACATCATGCAAGAAATGTGGTTTCACATCTTACAGTCAAAGTCCTACAAGTTAATTAATACAAGCACACTGAGGTGTAATAGCGCGGGAGCATACCTTTAAAATTAGAACTCCCTCCCACCCCCCCCAAATCAAAAAAAGGTAATATTCATTAAACTTAAGAAATAATGAATGCACCATTAAAATGTCATCCAAAGATGTTGACCTAAGACAAAGGTTTCAATGATACACAATACGGTCAAAAAGGTTTCAATCAGTAATATACAGTATGACAACTACATCTTGTAAATTATACCCAATACTGCCGGCAGTCTATCCCTCTAAAGAATATTTGCCCCTCTCATCCCTTCCTAACAATCAGATAATAAAATACAGCACCTATAAATAAGCAAAAAAAAATATATATATATACCGAAATCATCTATTGTTAGTTTAAAGATATGGCAATAAAGGAGTCTAAATTAGCAAACTTGTAGAAGCCATAACTGATAAAACAGCTTATTGAAAAAAGGTGGCAGTAATGCACTCTATGTGTGCACAGGTACTTAAGAAAATACACAGACGTATAAAACTGCACACACGCACACACGCACACTCTCATCCACCTCTGTTCTCACGCATATACACATAGACGACAGGAGGAATCAGAGACAAGTTAGACTTTTGATTTGTACTTAGACTGCCCTAAACTGTGCATAAAAGAACGTTCCAAGAGGCAAAATGAATGGAGGGCCAATGGTCTGGTCTGGAAGTGAAGAGCATCAGCGTTTTGGTGTGAGTTTGGGCCATCTCTACGGGGGTGGGAGCCGAGCCCAGCCTGCCACGTTCTCTCTTCTGCAGGGAAGGAAGGAGGCTTCCCACGACGTCAACAGTCATCAGTGCTTGTGGTGGGAAGAAAGGGAGAGGGGGAGAGAGGGAGAGAGAGAGGGAGAGAGAGAGAGACAGAGAGAGAGAGAGAGAGAGAGAGAGAGAGAGAGAGAGAGAGGGAGGGAGAGAGCGAGGGAGAGAGCGCGTGCGCGCGCGAGCCCTGCCCAGGCCCAGGGAGCAGCATCCCCTGGTGGGGCTCAGTCCATCAGGTGCCCGGGAGAGTGGTGTGAGGTGCGGTGCCTTCTGTGTCGTGGAAAGACTGCTGCCTACGAGGGGCCCTGTGTGGCCCCAGATCTGCCTGCGGCGACCTTCGCGGCCTACTCTTTCCTCCTTACTTTCAACGCTCGTATGTGTGCAAGACGCACTAACACAGACGTGAGACACCATAAATTAAACAAAATGAACGGGTACATGCTACAGTTCTAACTTGTCTCCTACACCTCCGAGATATGAGGTCTGATCAGCGTGCTCTGCGGTTAGAGGTTAAAAAGCAGATTATAAAATACCTAGATTCGGATCTTTTCTTTTTGTCCTGATTTGGCCTAGAATGGAGTGTATTAAACAAACCCTGGTCAGCAAAAGCCCAGAGTCAGTTAAAGCTATGGATCAATGTGCACTACGTGTCAGGATTCTATTCACGTACAAGAAAACACTACGTCAGCTACCACAAAATCAGATAGTTTCCTGATGTGACTTTTCTTTTTGTTAAAAAATATGTGAAGTAAATGTGTTTTACTTTAATTCAAAGTTCCAAAGGAGAAGATTCTTTGCTTGAAAATATTTAGGAATCCAAACTAGTGTGTTTAGAGTCGGTTTGACTGTGCAATCTCTTAGTGGCAACTGAACAGCTACAAAAACTTTCTTTTTAAATTTTTCTGAAAAATCCCCCCCCCTTTTTTTCCTGGTTTAAGAAGATAATAGTGTATTATCGCTCTGAAGCCATTAGATGGCAGATAAAAAGCCCCCTTTTAATATGTGGGTTTGATTTTTTTTTTTTTTTTTAAAGCCCACACGAAAGAGGAGGGCGCAAGGCAAAGCTGTAAGAGTTATTCCAGAACCTGTGGAAATCACTTAGGGCAATAAAAAAAACACTTCAGGGTACAAAAAAGCTCGACTACACATTTCCGTTTTCTTCCTTGAAAACACGACATAGATTGGGCTTAATGCTCCTTTGTTTTCTATATGCACCTTGGCCTATGGCGATTTTGCCCTGTGGCCCGCAGGGCGGTAAGTGCGCAACAAGGTCCAGGCCGCGGAGTCGGCGCCCCCCCCCCTCCTGCCCGGCCCGGTTCGGCCCGGCTCGGCCAGACTCGGTTCGACTAGGCCCAGCTCGGCTCGACTAGGCCCAGCTCGGCCCTGCCCGGTCAGGTGCGGCCCGGCTCGGCCAGACTCGGCCCGGCTCGGCGGGACGGACGGGCGGGCGGGCGGCGCCCTCTCAGAATTCCCATTCGATGGGCTCCTCCCGGCTGGCGGCCTTCTCCAGGCGGTGGATTATGCTGTTCAAGTTCGCGGCCTTCTTCTTCCTCAAGGGGTTGTCTCGCGAGTCCCTGGCGCCGGCCGCCTCTGGGAGGCCGAAGAGGCTCTGCAGCGAGCTGGGCCTGCGGGCGGCCGCGGGCGCGCTGGTGCTTGGCAAAGCGGAACTCCTGTCGGCGCCGTCCCGGGCCCTGCACGGGCCCTCCCCCGGCGGGGCGGCTGAGGTAGCGGCGTCCTCCCCGGCCGCGGGCGCGGCGGCGGCGGGGTTTGGCACGGGCCCCGGGCCGTCCGCGGGGCCCTCGGGCGGCGGCGGCGGCGGTGGCGGTGGCGCCCGGGGCCGGCTCTCGTCGGTGGTGGCGGCCTCCGGGGCCGGGGTCCCCGAGGGCGGCGGCTCCGCCTTCTCCGCCGGCCGCGGCGCCTCCTCCCGCTCCTCCGGGGCCGCGGCCGCCTCGGCCGGCCCTCCCTGAGACTTGGCGGCGGCCGCGGGGCCGCCCGACTCTTCGGCATCCGCGGCGCCCGGGCCCTCGGCGGCCTCCACGCCGTCGCAGCTGTCGCCCTCCGAGCTGGGCGCTGCCCGGCCGCTCCGGGCCGACGGCGAGTCGCTGGCCCCGGCCTGGCCCTGGCTCCCGGCCTGAATCTCCTCAATAAACAGTTCTCTGCGGATCCGAGACCTACGAGACACAAGCAGGGGGGCGCCATGAGGGGGCCGCCGCGCACGGGCGCTCTGCGCCCCCTTCCCTTGCGGCCGGGGCCTCCTGCCATCTCCGCCCCGACGCCCTCTCTCGGTCCACCGCACCGCATCTCACACTCCCACCCGCCGGACAGCTGTTGAGGCCCCGCCCCTCCTAGCCAGGAGCCAGCAAAGACCCCGCGGTTTCCTAAACTCGGTGCCTCTGCGTAACCTGTCCCTTGGTTGGCAGGCCAGTCCCCTCTTCACAAGGATGGAGCGCCAGCGTTACTTATTTAATGGCACGGTTCCTCCAGCTCCACGCCAGTCCACCTCCAGCCAGGCTGTGAATGGCGAGGTCCCATTCTTAGCACACCCCAGGCCTAGCATGGTGCTTGGTGTACAGTGATAAAAGCCGACTGAATTCATACGTGAAAGGAGAGCATCAATGATAACCACTGCCTCCTCATCTGGACTTCGTGAGAGAGAACCAATTACTAGACGGTGCGCAAAAGTGAAAATCTCCGGTGTCCTGCTCTGAGCCACGGGCCAGGCAGGGCCTCTGGTCAAGGCTGAGGCGGGATTCTGACAAATTATGTATCTCAACTAACTCCCTCCTCTAAAAGAAAACCAGGAAGGGGTCATTTCTGATCAAGCAGGAAGGAGACCAAATAACGTGCTCCAATGCATCAAGCATGTTTTAATCAAGCTGAGTTCAGCCTACGGGGGAAAGTGTGCTTCACTGTTTCGTTGGGTCTGAAGGAAACGGCTGCAGAAGGGCCCTGGCCTTCCCTGTTTTGGAGCCCTTCGTGATGTCATGAAAGGGCTGTTAAGTCTGTTCTGTTTTGTGTTGGAATTTCTCTTCCCATCGTGCGCACAGTACTAGGCTCAGTCAGAAGTCTCCCTAGGTGTTTCTTCCAAAGAGCTGAAAGGGCCTCTGATCGTGAGCCAACTGTTAGTGGAAAAGCATCTTCAGGGAAATGAGCGCCAAGCCCAGTGTCCTGCAGAAGCTGGGCCTGCAGGAAGCCCTGGGGTTAGGCATACACAAAGATATTTTCTACAGTGCATACAACTCGATAAAGGTCACATTTTTTGAGAACCCACAATATGCCAGGTCCTGTGCTGGGCGTAGGGAGGCTGGGGCCAGGGATAATCTGGCTGTAGTTGAGTCCAGTATATCAGAACTCTGGTCACGGTTATCTGCTACATAGTTTTTTGCTCCACACATAGGGTGAGCACTGACCCTTGTCCTGAAGATGATTCCTGAGCCAGAGCTACCCGGGTGAGATCCTGAAGCCCCCCAGAAGTTCCCAGGGATAACGGAAGACTTTTCTCCTTCCCTTGGGCTACCTTGGGTGCCCGTGAGATGGCAGCTCCCATAAACAGGTTCCTAGGCACTTTGCCGGGAGGGCGAACCTGCTCTTTACTGGCTTTTAAGCCCTTTGGCAGCCAGAAATGCCCGTTGGGATGAACACCCAATCCCATTCCACCCTGGTTACGGAGGTGGGAGGCTAGACGGGCAGCTGAGGGTTTGGCCCCATCCAGGCCACAGGCCCACCCTGGACTAACTCTGAGTCTCAGGGGCAGCCTGGCCCAGCTTGGAGAACAGGCTTTTTGGAACCAGGCAAACCTGGGTTTGAAATCTGGCTTGTCACTCACTAGCCGGCCACCTTGGGCAAGTTCCTTAACCTTAATGAGCTTCAGTTTCCTTAGCAGAAAAATATGGAGACTAGTGTCTTCCTTGCAGAGATGTTACAATTAAATATTAATGTATATATACTATAGGACACAAAGTTGACCCCCCCAAAAAAAGAAAAGTAAAAGAAAAAGGAACACCCTCACTGGCTCGGCTAACGTGTATAATAACCTTTCTCTGTAAAACGGGGCTGGCAGCAAACACTGAATTCCACTGCTGATCAGAGGAAGTGATGAGATAACATCTACAAAGCGCTTGGCTCCGTGCCTGGCACATGTTATATGCTCAGCAGCTACGAGACGCCATCCTTCTTAGCCTAGATTTCTCTCCATGTCCCTGAGGAAGATTATCTTCTGGTCTAGAAAGATCAGGTCCCAGAAGCAAATCTGCTTTTCAGACAAGTCATGCAAGGCTGACAGGATGCCATGGCTTTTAGGGCTTGGAAGAGTTTCTTCTAATGGACCTGTTCTTCTCCAGGAGACCAGGTGTCCTGAGCTATGTTGTTCTGAAATTCCTGGGTAAATGGTCACCCTAGAGTACTTCTAAGTTCCTTAGGGTGAAAGGATAAGAGGAAGTAAAGTTGTATTTTATTTTTTCGATGGGGGCAAAAATCGACCCCAAACATTACTAAGGGTTCCAGTGGCGCAGTAAAAAATAAATCAACTTCTGTTTAACTCCTGTGGAAGGAGCCTCAGAAAGCGCCCTCTCGCTTAGGAATTAAAACACGTTCAGCGCATGTGTGCTGAGTGCTACTGTGTGCTCGTCCTTGTGTGAAGCTCTGTGGGACGTACCAGGTAAGCTGGTCTGGACTAGGCATTTACGGGAAGGGCTAAAGCCACGGAGAGGGTGCTCGCCCAGCTGCAATCTCTGCTCTGCACTTTTCCTCCGGGTGACCTTAGGCAAGGGACTTCAGTTCTTTGGCTTTACGCCAGTTCTGAATGACCTGGTGCCGCTTCTCATCCAGCCTATTTTGTGGCTCATAAAACCCTTCTCTAGTTCAGTTCTTCTCTCAGGACTCTGCCATATCGTACCTCTTCCGGGATATTCATCCAGGTCTCTGCAGGTGAAACTCAGCCCTGCCCTTGGTTACCTCACGTGACTTCCCAGCCTGCTTCGTTGGGGAGTATGTTTGACAGGAAGCATTTATTGCACATTCATCTCCTCTAGGTCTGGACCTGAGCTCATGACTAGCTTTTGAGGTTCTACTGCGATTCTTCCCATCTCCCCCTTCTCTCTTTGTAGTTGAATCTGCCTGAATGCTCAAGGGAGGCTTCTCCACAATGACCAGCTGCCCGTCCTGTGACGGCATCACTGTGGCGGTCAGGAGGCCAGCTGGGAAACGTGGAGGGCACATGCCCCGGCCAGGAGGCAGCGGCTGCCACTGAACTGAGGCCTGTCGGGGGATCTGGGGGGGGAAAAAAAAAGGCGGCCCCAGCAGGGCCAGTGGAAATGGCTTTGGAGACGTTTTGTGCGACTGGTATAGCACCTTTACCCAGATACCCAGCCATCTACAGCTTCCGGCACCCCTGTCCAGGGTTGCGATTCTTGCGTTAAAATGGACATAACTTGCAGAAGACTCAAAAGTACACATTCAAATGAAACTTTGTGTCCAGAAAGTGAAAGGAGGGTTGTGTGACGCCTGTGGCACGGAGAGGCTCCGGTGAACTTCTGCCTACGTTTCCATTCACTAGCCTTCACTGCACTTTAGTTCACTGCTTTGGAGGTTCCGTTCCGTGCAGAGGGAGCTCTCCGTTATTGTAACCGCTGACCTCACTCTGCCTCTGTTTTTATCTGATTGGTAAATTTAGGATGAATAAGCTAGCCGTGCTCAGCTCATGTACTTGGTCTTCTTGGGAGCCAGCCTACACATGGGGGGGCCTGCCGGGGCCAGCGGTGCCATGATGGATAAACTGGCCTGGTTTTCAGGGCCAGGGAGCAAGTCGGTTTGGCTCTCACACTAAAGCTACATCTGCTAACGCAGGCTTCGTCAGCAATAAAGGTATTATTTTGGTTCCCATCTAATAGTTAAAAATTTTCCAATTTGTTCAGAACCTGGGAACAATTGTGCCCTGTCAGAAGCTCCAGCAGAGCCTATCCGATGAGGCAGGTCCCAGTTTGAGACACAACTCCTCCCTCTAGCCCCTGACCGTCTGTGATCTTATGTTGCCTGCCACTTATTTCAGGTGAGGAACCGTGAGGGCTCCACCTGCACTGGTTATACATGTGCACTTGTCACCTTGGTATAACCCAGAGCACCTACCCCAGTTCTGCTGAGCCCTAGAGAAAATGATGTTTTGATGGGAACTAGCGATCGAGATGGCCGCGTACAAGGCATTAAACAGGCAGGAATTTCCATCAGGCCACTGAGAATTCCTGGTTTCTAGCAGTAGGGAGTCTTGGTTATAGCGGTGATCGACAATTCCTTATCTGTCAGTGGATCTCCATTATCTAATTCAAACATTTTTACCCCAGTCCTTTGTTCTAGAGGAGAGCACCGGGCCCTTCCCTCCTCAGGGAAGTTATTTAACCCCTCTGCGCTTTATGTTTTCAGCTATAAAATGTGGAAAGAACTATATCTCTTACACAGTTGTGCGGATCGAGTGATACAGTGCTGGTTAAAACACATAGCTCAGTGTCTGCGGACCTAGTACATGCTCAACAAATCTTCATTAACTCATGACTTTCCCAGAAGAAAGGGTCTTACACTACCTAATTGATTTAATTACAAAACTAATTTGGAAAACAATACTGTAAAAGACCCTGAGAAAGCATTAAAAAAAAAAAAAATCACCAAATACACGGTCACTACTGTGGAACCATGAATGACTACACTCTCCCTTTTTAAATGATAGCCCTGAGAGATTTTTTTTCCTGGTCTCTAACTATATATATGACCCTGGTCTTTGGGGTTTAAAACGCCAATACGAATAAGAAGCCAAGTAACTGACCAAACGCCAAGTTCTCAGTCCCCAGCACGCCGTCCCTGTTGTGCACGGTGCACGGCCAGTCTCTGCAGTACCCGTTGCCCTCTTCCCGGGGGCTGAACGCGCGTTCTCTAAGCTGTAGCTGACTTAACTGGGCGAGAGCAGGACCGTACCTGTAATTGTGGAACCAGTTGATGACAGTGCTGGTTTTCAAGTTGAGCTGGGTGGCGAGTTCTTCGATGGTTTTTGGTGACGGGTATGGCTTTTGCTGATATGCTCGTTTCAGAGCTTCCTTCTCTTCGGGAGCCAGCACCACTCGGGGTTTCTTCAGCTGGTGCTGGGGCTGGGGGCTGGCGCCCTGGCTGTAGTCGATGCCAGTGGAGGGGGGCTCGCAGGGCTGGCTGTCGCTGACCGAGCTGTGCCGCCGCTTCATGTAGGCTGAGGGAGGGAGAGGAGTCAAACTGAGGTGCAGGCCCAGCGGGGAGACCCGCACCGCCCCGGCCCCGCCCCGGCCCCGCCCCCGACGGGCGCTACGCGGTACGCCCTCCGCCCTGCGCTCGCAGACATTGTTGTGTGGACTGTGGCAGCGCCCTGCTCTTCTGAGAGCATCTCAAAACACCTGGACTAGAACCATTCTGAAACCCAACACACACTCATCGAGGACCTGCTCTGTCGTGACATGAGGTCCCCGTCTGTCCCTGCACGACGCACGGTTTAGTGGGGACACAGAGAAGTCTACAGATAGGTGACCCCTGTAAGGTGTGATAAGGGAGGCAAGTGTGGGGTGCCACGGAGGCGGGCGCCGAGGGAGAGTACTCAGCTCAGCCTGGGGAGGGCGCCGGGGAGGCCTCCTGGGAGACATGATGATTAAACTGAATCTTGAAGGACAAAGGGATTAACCAGAAAAACTAGGCAGCGAAGTAAAGATGGTAGGAGGCTGCTCCAGAAAGCGGGAATAGTGTGTGCAAAGACACAGAGGCACGAAACAGCACGGTCAAAGTGTGGTGTCTGTGTGTGTGTGTGAGTGTGTGCGCGCGCGCACGCACGTGCACATGGCGGTGGGGGGTGGTGGAGTTGTCGGACCTAAAGGTGGAGAGATGGGCGGCCAGGGCAGGCCACAAGTTTGGACATTACCTAGAAAGCAGTGGGAAGAGACGGGAAGATTTTAATGAAGGGAATGATGTGATCAGCTCTCTCTTTCTGAAAGGCTGCCTTGGAGACAGCTCGGAGGGTGGAGTGGGAAGGGCTGGAAGGAAGAAGCTCGGTCGGGAGGAAAGAAGAATAAAGATCTGCACTAAGGCAGTGGTGACGGGGCTGGAGAAAAGCAGACGGACGGTGGAGCTGTGAGGGGTGGAGCTGACAGCACGTGGTGGCTGACCCAGCGGGGGACCAGAGTGAGCAGCGCGGAGGACGGCCCCCTGGTCTCAGGCGTGCGAGGTGAGGTGGGTGCTGGTGTCACTGGGCTGTCACAGAAGGAGCAGATTGAAGGGAGAAGGTGATGGTTCGTCTTGGAAACGTGGAGTTTGAGGGGTCTCTGGGTCACCCACGTCGGGATGTTCTGTAGGCAGTTGGAAAGACAGGTGTTAAGCTCAGAAGGATGGTCTGGGCTAGAGAGAGGAACTTGGAACCACTAGAACTGAACTTGTAGTTAAGTCCGCGACCTTGAGGAAAAAGAGAAGAGGCCGAGAATGGAATCCTGGAAAACAGCCACATGCAGAGGATAGCCCAGGAAGCAGCAGCCCTGAAGGATACGGAGACGGGAGGCCAACCAGGAGACAGTGGTGTGAGGAAGGGATGAGTGAGGATTGCGGCTCCCTGTGTCAGTGCTGCAGAGAGGAAGGTCCAACAAGCACCCAGGACGTCCTGGGTGCTTCAACATTCGGAGGTAACTGGAGGCCTCGGTGAGGAGATGGAGAGGAGCTGTGGAAGCAGAAGCCAGACTGCAGTGGATTTAACAGTGAACAGGAGGTGGGAAGGTGGAGGTAGGGGGCAGGAGTTACTATTCTAAGAAGGCCAACTGTAAAAGAAAAGTGAGAGGCAGGATGGCTTCTAGAAGGGAAGTCCCAGGTCGAGGGTGGCCCTTTAAAGATGAGAGAGAGTTGATGTTTCCAAGCTGATGGCGGAGAAGACAGAGAGAGCTGGGGCCACAGGTGAGGGAGGAGACGGCCACCGGAGGTGCATGAGGTGGGTCCTGGATACAGGAGGAGGAGGTGGGGTGGGTGGGCCATACAGACACGTATAATTATAGGGACTGAGGTGGGGAGAGTTGACGGCCTTGGTTTTCTTTATGAAGTAGGAAGGCAGGAGGAGGGGTGATCTGAAGAGATGGAAATGGAGTCTTGAGAGAGGTCAGTGAGAAATGGTGGTGGGGATGGAGGGGGGGACGGCGGGGGTGGGGAGAAGCACAGAGGACTCTACTGAAACCGGAGACACAAATCTGAGGCGGCGCCGACCCGTGTAGGTCCCAGACGCCAAGGAGGTTGGGTGAAGAAGACAGGCAGGGCGCTAACCCAAGGCTGGGATCTGCTGGGGGATGAGGAAGGAAGAGGCGTGCGATGGAGTGTCATGGCCAGAGAGTACCAAAGCGGGGACAGGGGCGGGGGGGGGGTGTTCTGGGGAAGGAGAGAAGGGCAGCAGGGGGCAGGCTGCTGGGGGAAAGCCTGGGAGGGGGAATCCAGGCTCTGGAGGCCATCTGGGGTCAGCTGGGATGAACGGAGAAACGTGGAAAGGTGGACGGACAGCGGAATGTGGTCAGTGACGGGGGACCTGAACTCGGGCTTCAAGAGGTAGAGTAGTTGTGGGCGAGGATGCAATCTGGGGGAATCAAGGGTTGAGGAGGTCAAAGAACTTGAGGCCTGGGTGCTGGACAGGTCAGATGGGTCTTAAAATTCCGCTGGATGAGGCAGGACATGGGCGTGGAGGAAGGCGCTGATCCAGAGACTTGAGGAAAGGTAGACAGTGAGCAGGAGGTTGGCGGACGGAGATGAGAAGGGGCTTCGAGAAAACCTGCCGGGCCGAGCTTGGGGGAGGCTCCTAACCCGGGAGTGGAGGGGCGGCCAGAGCAGGGCTCAGAGGTCAGGAAATGCGTGGCCCGGAAAGCAGGGCAGCTGGCGCGAGGGGAGCGCGTGTGCTGTTCACGTGTCTTTTTTTTTTTTTTTTTTTTTTACCGCGGAGTAAGGGTTAGGAGGAGATGTGGGCAGCAGGCTGAGACAAGGTGCAGGGACTCAGGTGCGGCTGGCACCTGGGGATGTGCTGATGGGCTGCGAGGTGACTGGGGGGTGACTCCTGGGAGATGTGGGCTTCGCCTGCTCCTTTCTGTTGTTATGTGTCATTAACCACCAACTACGCTTCAACTTAAAAACCATTTGGACTTCTTGAGCAAATGAATCATCCACAGAGGTCATTCTAGTGAACTAATTTGGAATACGGTCTGAAAATTCCTTAAAACTTCTTAAAACTGATGAAAGTTCAGAGGCAGCGTTATTTAATTCAAACGGCGTGGAGTAGTAAGAACGGTATCTGTCAGCAGCAGCAAACATTTGTCATCTAGTCCTCACAGCTCCCCTACGGGCGAGAGACCAGTGTCATTCCTACTTACAGGTGGAAAAACTGAAGCCTAGAGAGGGTCAGTGATTCACCTGAGGTCACACGGCTAGTAAGTGACAGAACTGAGGCTGACCTAAGTCTGTTCTGGGAAGCACTGCCTGCCCTGCCCAGCCAGACGGTGGCCAGCCCCGCTCCCTGCCTCCGCCCTGCCCCGCCACGGCACGGGAGCAGGGCCCGGGGCTGTGTCCATGGGAGCCGAGGGAAGCCAGGAAGACACCCTTCAGCAGCACTGACACGTGGGTCTCAAATGTCACAGAGGACTATCAGGGTCCATCTGTAGCCTCCAGGAAGGGGAGGCCAGCCCCCGAGCTAGCTGAGGCTGCGTGTGTGCGCGCGCGCATGCGTGTGTGTGTGTGTGTGTGTGTGTGTGTGTGTGTGTGTGTCTCCACGTGCTTGGAACTGTGTGAACACGTAGGTTCAGGGCTATCTCACGAAGGGAGCAGAAAGCAGAGGGCGGACTAGGATAGAGAAAGAGATTTACAAGAATGAAAGAAAGGAGAACAATAAAAGATTTGCGCTAAAGGGAGAAGCAGCAAAAGCTTTACGGAAGAGTTGAGGGCGCACAGCATACACGGGACTCCTACAGTCTGGACTGCCTGGTGGGTGCAGAATTTTTAGTCTAGGCTAGACTGGGGGGCAAAGCTTATTTTCATCTATTTTAAAGGGATACAAATTATTTTAATGACTCTCATTTAGTGAGCGCTTATATGTGCTGGTTGTTATACTAGGTACATTCTAATCCTTACAACAGGAAAAAGTATTCCCTTCATTTTACAGATGCAGAAACTTAGGCCAGGGAGTTACTTAACATGCCATGTTATGATTCGAACTCAGACATAATTGAGAAGCAGATCTTCTGCCCCGAAAATGAATGTGGTGAAGAGTCAAGAGGCTGCCAAGAACTGAGCCTGGGCTGTCCAGCCAGCCCCCTCGCGTTGGGCGGGTGACCGATCGTCTATGGAAATCACAGGAAGTGCCGTGCCCTGGGTCACCCGCTGTTGTGTCAGAGGGGTCAGATGCCCCGGCCCCCCGCCGGGGCTGGTATGGGCGTCCCTACCAGCGAGAGTTGACCGGGGCTTGCAGCTGTGACGGACTCTGGGATGTGAGGAGGGGCCTGGGCCCCAGTGAGACAGTAACTCTTCTGTGACACAAGATGGCGCCCAGAGCCTGTGCAGGAGGGAGTGGAGGCCTAGGAAGCCCCCAGAGATCTATCTGTGGAGGCTGAGATCCTTTCCTACTGGCCCAGGAGAAGCACACCAGGGAGTGGTCCGGCCAGGGCCCGTGCACAGGAGGTGGCCGTCGGGAGGGATGCCTTCTGACAGAGTGCGTGCAGCTTTAGAACTGCGTGGGGCGGGCTCTTGTTGAAAGTCTGTGATGGTGGTATTGGGTTCACGATACCATTCTCTCTGCTTTTATGTCTGAAATTTCCCATGATTAAAAAGTCAAAAAGTTTTGTGTGGGGGTTGTGTGTGCGTGTGTGTGTGTGTGTGATGTGGCACCAGGCCTCTGGAGGCTGCAGCACTGCCTGCAGCTGCCTGGAGCTGCCCACGGCTGCGGCCTGTGTCAGAGCCTTGGTCTGCAGTCTGAGGGCGGGCAGGGCAGGAGCCCCCCGGACGGCCCCGGCTGGCGTGGCAGCCGCTGCCTGGGCACGTGGTCCCGGCGTGGCAGGCACTTGGCCCAGGGCAGCAGAACACATGCATATCTGAGAGCACGGGCTGTGAAGCCTAACAGCCTAACAGCCCACATCTGGATTCCTGCTTATGCCAGCTTCAAGTCAGGTAAGTTTCATGATGCCGGGGCCTCATTTTTCCTGGATACTAACATCTCTACTGGGTGGAGTTGTGTGGGTTGAGTGAAGTCTCAGCGCAGTGCCTGCAAATAGGAGGCGCTTTGAAACGAGAAGTCTCTAGACCAGAGACTCTCCCTCCCTGTCGGAGCGCAGCCCTTTCCCCGGCTGGGTAAGGACGCTGACGGCTCGGCTGGAGGTGAGCAGCACACGCCCCTGGTGAATTCAGAGGGTACGAGTCTGGGCCCCACCCGTCCCCGGCTCAGGCGCGCTGGGCGTGGGGCCGGGCACAGTCCCACGGGTGGCTGTGATGTCCACTCTTTGGTGAGGTCCCCTGCAGAAGCTGAGGAAGGGGGGCGGTCACAGCTTCCTACGGCCAGACCAGCAGCTGGTGCCCACCCTTCCGCATCTAAGGGATTCGGCAGCCACCAGGTGAGCTCGCAGCACTAGAGGTGACCCAGGCCTGTCCCCCAAGGGGAGGAGACTCACTGACCAGGGGCAGCACGTGCAGTGCAAACCAGGGCACGGAGCAGGTGTCGCTTCCTGCCACCAAGGAAGTTCCTCGGGGTTTCTCCTGTGCCATAACCCGCGGCAGAACGCCGCTCAGCATTTGAGAGGGCTCGGGATGTGTCTGGAGAAGAGAGCTGCTCTTAGCTCTCTCGGAGGTCGTATCCTCTGCAGCCCCAGAGACTAGAACGTAACAGCAAGAGAGAGGTCTGTCCTGGCAGGAATTTGCTCTGCTGCTCTCCAGGCTGGGCGACCTCCATGGAGGCAGCTAACTTCTCTGAACCAGAGACTTCCTTACGTACAAATGCATTTTTTAACCACCTCTTTGTGGAAGCCCTGCCCTGCGGTACGTACGCGCGCGTGCGATGAAGTGTTTTAATACCTCACCCATCCAACAAAACAAAAGACAACAAAGGAGCCACCACCAAGCGGCCTTATGCTCCTGAAGAAGAAAAAGGTCAAGGTACACCGGTCGCCAGGGTGACTGAGGAACGATCACGCTGGCCCCCAGGGCTAAATGCCTTTGGGTTCAGGCTGCCGGGCAGAAAAAGCCACAGAGTTTCCCAGTCCTTTTAGGTGGATGGCCGCCCTGCCTTACAGTCCCTTGGGCACGGATCGGTGTCCCTCCTCAGCTCGGTGTGAAGGCTTTAAAAGCAACAGCGCGTTTACAAATGAGAAAGCGATTGGCCGGGGCAGGCGGCGGGGCGTTACCTTTCTTCTCCATCCGTTTCATGTCCATCAGCTTCTCCACGTTGTTGGGGTCATTCAGCCACAGCTGCATCCGGACGAAGGGCTCCCGCCCCTTCAGACTGAGCTTGTGCCAGGGCTTTGGGCGAGCTAGGAGGTCGGAGACGGAGCCTTGGGTGAGCCCTAGGATGGTCTCCCCAAACAAGCGCTGACCTAGAGAGAGAACAGAACCAAGAGTGATGTCACTGCTGAGAGCCAGGGATCTGGTGGAAGAAGTAGGTGTCGGGTTAAAACCAGAAATGGGGGTTCAAGAGCCCCGGTCTGATCAGCTGGGCCCTGGCTTAGAGTGAGCCCTCGGTAGAAGCACTCCCTCAACCAGACGGGTAACAAACGCCACTGGCGATGGAGTCAGTATTACTCTCGCATTCTGGCTACACACAAGGTTTCTCTCAAAAAAGCCTCTGGGCTTCGGATGAACCGAGGCCTGGATGACACCTGCGGCTTTTATCAGAGGTGGTTAATCCCCAACCCGAGCTCAGGAGGTTAAGCAGCTCGCGGGGGGACCCTCCCTTTTACAGCCTCAAACCACAGGGCCGTCTGCACTGGCTCCTTTCTCGATTAGTGAGGTTACCAGGTCCTGCTGAGAAAACAGGCCACTTGACCCAAGGTCACAGCAGGAAAGAGGAGAAGAAAGAGCTCCTCAGCTTTATTTTCCTGCAAAGCAGGCCATTTCCAACTCTAAAGTCTGTCCCCGCAGTTGAAGCGCCTGCTCCCCGGGCGGATCAGAGGGTATTTCGCTCTGGAGAGCACAGCGCCGTTAGGTCTGCAATGTTCGTCGGAGGCTTAGAAAGACAATTTCTCTTCTCTGAGAGCCATTCAGCTGCCAGTGAAGAGGGGCCGCCACTTTTAAAGGTACGCACGAGAACCACGCACAACCTGAAGGAGTGGACGGGAGGACGTAGGTGAACAGGAACGCGCAGGCCTGCTAGTGGAAGTGGGGACCCGGATCAGAGGCCAGCGTCTGGTCCCATAAAGCCTATGGATCACGACACCGGCTCTGCCCCTCAGTGCAGGGGGACCGTGGGCGACCCGCTTGTTCCCCCTGCGGCTCACGTCCTCCTTCTGTGACAGGGAAACACCCCCAGCTGCGCTCACAGCAGTTACGAGAGCACCGCCTCGTAAGAAGCGGGACTCTAAGAAAAAGTTTACTGCATGGAAAGCTTTGGATTTGAGAAATTAAGTTTTTTTTTTTTTTTTTTTTTTTTTTTTTTTGCGGTGTGCGGGCCTCTCACCGCTGTGGCCCCTCCCGTCGCGGAGCACAGGCTCCGGACGCGCAGGCTCAGCGGCCGTGGCTCACGGGCCCAGCCGCTCCGCTGCACGCGGGATCCTCCCGGACCGGGGCACGAACCCGCGTCCCCTGCCTCGGCAGGCGGACTCTCAACCGCTGTGCCACCTGGGAAGCCCAAGAAGTTTTTTTGATATCAGTCATTTTAACTGAATTTTGGTAAACCTGTGGTTTCTCTGCTTTTCAAACTCTCAGTTTAGCCTATTAAACACATCCTAGGTCCTTACCATGTTTTCGTTGTGGTAGTTGCAAACAAATTTTACCTAATTCTAATCTGGCAAGTGAATCTCATTTCATTCCAAGGAGCTTGTTATGTTCAGGAAAGCGATGTATATGAACGGCTAGTTACTATTTGCCTGACCCACCCAGTTGTATGGGGCAGGGGGGTGGGGGTGGAAATCAAGAGATTATTCTTAGAAAATTATCTGTATTACTTTTAGAGGTTTCACAGTGGCTCTCAATCGTTTCTGAGTCCCAGACATATTCGAGAGACTGAAGAAAGCTACTGACCCTCACCCTTTAAAATGTGCGCGCGCGCGCGCGCGCGCGCACACACACACACACACACACACACGCGCATCCTGCTATGACTTTAAGAGACTAACCCGTGAACACCCCAAGATCCCAGGTCAAAGGTCAAGAGGACGACTGGGTCTTGACCAAGCTGCCTAATTCATCTGTAACTTGGCCGCCTTTGTGTCTGTTACTCCTCTCACACACCCTGGGAGGGGAGGCAGCTTCCTTCCCGGAGAAGCCAAGCCCCGCTGGAGCGACCATGAAGATGGCTCTCATCTCTAAATCCAGGGTGACGCCGCGATGGAGCCTCTTCTGCTCCAAGGGGAGGAAGGCGTCTCCCTGGTGTGAAAAGTTTCACCCCTCGGCTCACAGATTTGCCTCCACAGCAAATCTGAACCCTGCCTGTCGGGCTCTCCCGTGACGCCATCCGGATGCTACTGGGCTCACATGCCAATCCTGCCCTGCTCTGCACAATCCCCACCCGCTCCCCCAGGATTCAGAGCTCCACTGGGCACGCCCCCATCGGTGGTCGGGGTGCGTGGCCCGAGTCGGCTCCGGCCGGCACGCCTGTCTTCCGAGGGGCCCCGGTGGGGGGCGCAGGGGCGGGGCTGGGCCGGGCCAGGACTGACCTTAGACCTCTAACACCCTTATGACCCCTGAGCGCTCACAACCGTAGGACGGCTTAGGTTCTCACAGACAGCCTGTGAACGTTTAAACCCTTTGGCTGGCTCAGCCCGAGGCCCCCCTGCACTCGTTCCTCCTGAGAAGCCCCAACAGGAGGCGACCTGCCGCCTCCGGCGCGAGCAGCTGGGGAGGGAACCCACCCAGGTTGTTGTCGGTCAGCACCTCCTTGACCCTCTTGGTTATGCCGTAGGTGTCCAGCTCTGGAGACATGGCCACCAGCTCTTGAATGCTGAGAGCCGAGTGTCCGGAGAGAGGCAGGGGGGTGGTGGGCTGGGAGTCTGAGGCGGCCGGGTCGCTGGGTTCTGGCGGCTTGCCGTCCTTGCTTGTTTCAATGGGGGGACAGGGCTGCTGGACCAGTTCAGTCAAACTCTTCACTGATTCGCTAGAGCTCATCGGCGACTCGGGTGCAGGGCTGCAGCTGGCAGAGGTCTTTGGAGTGCTTTCTGTAATCAAAGCACACAGAAAACCGAGGCTGAAAACAGCTGTCTTTCACCACGTGCATCTACTTTCCTTATCTAGGAATTACTAATTAAACGTCTGTTTAAGAAGGAGACAGTATGGCAGTCTGTGGATTTAAATGAATTGTTTCATAGTTCTTTGGCTGAGAATTAACCTTTCATTTTCTGTATTAAAAAATAAAAAAGCAGCAACAGAAGAAAAACTAGGGGTTTAAAGAGAAGGTCTCTGAAGGCTCAATGAAGGGCATTCTGTTAAAAAAAAAAAAAAGTCCTATTAGTCACGTGCTATCACTGTCATGATTTCTTCCGATGGAACCCCTTAATCCTATCACTCAGAAGTACCTTGGCTAGATTATCATTTGCATGCTTATTTTGTCCATAATTTCCAGCACAAAATGAATGGACATAGTGTTTTAAATGAGGGCTGCCTACGATGTGTGGTTGCCACAGCGATGAAGACCCTTGAAGATGAGACCTAAGTCCTCGGCCGCCTAGTGCTGAGCTGGGACCCCAGGTCGGTCCTCACTGTGGCCCCGGAGGGCTCCATGGCGCCCCACCTGGAGGGCACCGATGGAAGAGGAGTGCCCACCCTCCTCTCTGCCGGAGCCCGGGATGTGCTTCTGAAAGCCTAGCTCTCTGTCTATGCCACGCTGTCAGCAACACCGGAAGAGACGGGGCCAGTGTGGGCAGTCAGGTCTCCATGCTCTCCTTTCGTAAGGAGAGTTGTCTTGTTGCAGGTGCCTGGCAGGGAGTGCCACCGTGCTCTGTTGGTGAGCGGTCCCTTCGGGCCTCTCTGTTAGCGTTACCCATAAAACCTGGCGTCCGTTCTAGTTTTGGGATGCCTGGAATAAAGGCTTTTGCCATTTCCTAATTTCCAAATATAGAGAAAATGCAAAGTGACCTAGCACCGCGGTCCTACCTGCCTTTGGCTCGGAGTCTGGGTGCAATCTCTGCTCCCACTCCCCGCTCCCACCAGGCACGGCACACGGGGAGATGCCACAGCACCCTGTGTGAGGGGCCAGGCCAGGCGCCGTCCCAGGGCTCTACAGACCCAGAGAGACGACAGCTCATGAGGCCGGGCCACGCAGTGGGTGTGGGCACACGTGGGCGGCCCCCCAATACCCGCGACCTGATTAAAGAAAATGTACAACTAAGGAGTAACTGAATTTCAACTGATCGTAAAACTGGAGTGTCCTTCGATGGACATATGATATCCAGGATGACAACCTATTCTCAACTCAAGAGGATGGAAAATGTATTCCAGGTACACGGGATATTTTGTATGAATACCTAGAAAGAGAAAATCCCCAATAAAACAACTGCAATTCAACCGATAAACCCATCTGTTGTCCTAAACCAGGACAGAGTTCCACCGTCACATAACCCTGTGTCCTCAACCTGGAAAATCAGGTTAAAAAAAAAAAACAACACACACACAAGAAAAACACTGGTTTGTGAAAGCTGTAAAAGAGACAGACGTGAACAGCAGAAATGGTCCATATAAATCCTTA
Source organism: Kogia breviceps (assembly GCF_026419965.1). NCBI lineage: Eukaryota > Metazoa > Chordata > Mammalia > Artiodactyla > Physeteridae > Kogia > Kogia breviceps. The sequence continues at coordinate 83,046,328 of NC_081323.1, forward strand.
AGGCAATCTGAATCCTACAAATCGGATTTCTTCTCTCTGCTCACCTCCAGGTCATCATACAACTGGATAAAAAAACCCAGCAAACGCTATTTCTGAATCTGAAGCAGCGATGGAATTGCACTGTGAACTTGCCCTGAGTCACCCAGGCGAGGGACCAATGTGGCAGCTCATTCATCTTGCTCACTGTCTGCTGTCAAGGATGGCATGAATTCCCCACATGATAAACAGATTTCTTCTCAGGTCTGTGTCCTTTAACCCACAGCAAGGTCAGAATCACGGCTGCCTGGAGAACGGACCGGCCGGCACGGCTGCCTGAGCACCACCCCTGTTTTGTTCCGGGCACCGGCGCAGGTGGGCGCCCTCGATAGCTCGAGTGGAGGCACGTGTCTTTCTTCCCGGCATCCTCGGCAAGACACTCGCATGCATTTTTGCCAGGAAAACCCTCTGAGAGAACCGACCAGAGGTGCTGGCCACGCGTTACTGGTGTCCCTCTGTGCTCCCAACCGTGGCTGCAGACAAAGGTAATCCCGCCCCCGCGCCGAGATCAAGACCCCACTGGGCCCGAGAACGTACCGGGTGGCTGGTATCTGCGCCTCCACCCGGAGTCTGTGTCTAAACTGTACTGGCTGAGGGACAGCTGTTCACCGACAGACACAGGTGCACACAGGTGCCACTGTGGTCTCAGGTCACCGAGAGCAGAACTGGGCCCGCGTTTCTGGAGCGGCCTCGGTGGACACACCACGAACCCACGGGCTCAGAACATCACACTGGAAAGTCATTCAATTCTCTAGAAAGCTACTTCCAGTAAGCACCACAGAACCAGACCCACCAACCAGCTCCCATCGACCCCTGGTGAGGGGACCGACCGGGCCCCTCGGTGCCAGGAGGACAGGGGCCCGTATGACTCACCATCTTGACAGAGCAAGAAACGTGGTCAACAGAGAAGAAATATTTTCGTTTCCAAAAATTAGCAAGTGGAGCCCTCTGATTAAAACAAGACTTTTTGAAAGAACAAGGCTTTGTGCTCTTCTGTGTAACTAAAAATAATTTAAACAAGAGAAAAAGGAGGAGCCCTGGGCTTGGCACTAAGGCATTGAGCCTGGGGATGGGGGCTGCCTCTACTAGCTGGCGGTGTTAACTTGAATAGGATTCCTAACTTCCTGCAACATCCCGGTTTCCTCATCTGAAAAATGCAGACAGGGTTGTAATGAGGAATGAACCTGCCACATGGTCAGCGCTAAGGAAACCTGAATTCGAACAAAAAAAAAGAGTAGCTATTAAATTGAACGTATTTGTCTATATAAAGGTCCCCTGGAACTTCCCTGGTGGCGCAGTGGTTTAAGAATCCGCCTGCCAATGCAGGGGACACGGGTTCGAGCCCCGGTCCCGGAAGATCCCACATGCCGCGGAGCAACGAAGCCCGTGCGCCACAACTACCGACCCTGCGCTCTAGGGCCCGCGAGCTGCAACTACTGAAGCCCACGTGCCTAGAGCCCATGCTCTGCAACAGAGAGAAGCCACCGCAATGAGAAGCCCACGCACCACAACGAAGAGTAGCCCCCGCTCGCCGCAACTAGAGAAAGCCCGCGCGCAGCAATGAAGACCCAACGCGGCCAAAAAAAAAAAAAAAGGTGTCCCCTGCACGCAGCGTAAATCTCCTCGTGATTTATTGCTGTTTCTTCCATAGTTCCTGGCACACGACTGAGATGCTGGTGATAGACTCAACAGCTACATCTTGTGTGATACCATTTAGATGACATTCTGGAAAAGGTAAAACTACAGGGACAGAAAACAGATCAGTGTTGCTAGTGGTGAAGGGCGGGAGCTGCCTCCAAAGGGGCACGAGGGAAGTTTGGGGAGGCTCATGGAATTATTCTATATCTTGATTACTGGAATGCATAGAACGCTTCTATGCGGGCAGAGTGAATTATATGTTGTTATCAACTTACTTAGGACAAAAGTGCCAGCAGAAAGAATGAACGGAGATGCATTATTCCATACTTCGTTCACTCATTGCCTAAGTCTGTTGAGTCGGGCCAGTGGGAATACGGCAGTGAACGTAGCACACGGCAGTGGGGTGGGGACCCTGATGTGGCCTGGGGATCAGAGACCTCCTGGGAGGGTGACGTTTCAGGGGGCGCTTCAGGCAATGAACAGGAATTAGCCAGCTAAGCTGGGAGGAGTAGCGGTGACAAGGAAGCGGGATAGATTGTTCCAGACGCCTGGTGGGTTTCAGTCATCAGTAAAATGGCGCGTAGCAAGGACATGAGGCAAAGAGAGGGGGTCCCCAGGGGCTGGGTTGTGCAGGGCCTTTGAATTGGTTAAGGTGTCTGTTTTAATTTTGGGGCAGTCGGGAGCCAGGGCACGTTCGTACAATATACCACGTGCTACAAACAGCGGCAGGAGGGTCAGGACTACAGCCCCGTGGGCCCGCATGAAAGCGTAACGGCGAGCCCACAAAGCAAGGCGCAGAACGAAGGAAAGAGACGACAACGTTAGCGCCCAGGCCGAGAGCCTGCACGCGCTCCGTGCTGCGTGTGGCAGTTAGACCCGCGGTGAGGGTCCAAGATCACGTCCAGGAGAGACAAAGTGCACATGCAGGACGGACGGTAGCCGACTTCTAGGAGGAATGAGACTAGGGAGGGGCTGCTGTTTTATTTCTTAAAAATACAGGCTTGAATAATGACCAATTCAGTTTAGCCCTTTAGTTAGGGCTAAAGTTGGGTGATCGGCATTCGCTGGGTTATTCTGTAATTTCATGTTTGAAGTATCATAGGCCTAACGTCAAAGAGTAAGAAAGTAAACAAGTTCACTGTTGCTTCAGTACAGCGAACGAACCTGCACACAGCACGGCCGGGGCCGGGAGGTCGTCGGGGACAGTGGATGGTGGCTGAGGAGGGCAGGCAGTGGGGTGGGGAGAAGTATGTAGGTTCGGGAGAGATTTAAGAGATTGCGTCAACAGGACCGGGGGCTGAGTGGATGTAGGGAGAGGGCTGAGCAAGAGGGGGTGTGTCCCACGTTGCGGCCCGGGCTACGGGGTGTGTGGGGTGCCGTTCCGAGAGGGGATGCACTGCAGCAGGGGCACCCCGGGGGTGAGGGGAAGACGACGTTAAGAAACCTTACTCTTGGGGCTTCCCTGGTGGCGCAGTGGTTAAGAATCTGCCCGCCAATGCAGGGGACACGGGTTCGAGCCCCGGTCCAGGAAGATCCCACGTGCGAGAAGCAACTAGGCCCGTGTGCCACAACTACTGAGCCTGCGCTCTGGAGCCCGCGAGCCACAACTACTGAAGCCCGTGCGCCTAGAGCCCGTGCTCCGCAACAAGAGAAGCCACCCCAGTGAAGGGTAGCCCCCGCTCACTGCAACTAGAGAAAGCCCGCACGCACCAATGAACGCCCAACGCAGCCAAAAAAAAATACATAAAAGAAATAAATAAAAGAAACCCTATCCTGTGACCTCTTCTAACAGCAGCCAGTGCTCCAGTGAACGTTTCTTGTGCACTCACTGTGGGCCAGGCGCTGGGCTGAGGCACGTATCCGCGTGCCCAGACCTCAGAAATGCTTATGGTGAGGCCCTCAAAGCCAACCCGCCTCTAGGATGAGGGAAGGGAAGTGAAACACCTTTACAGCCTCGCCTGAACACAGCTGTGTGCTAAGGGCCTTTGCACACTGGTTCCTTCAATCCTCACGATGGTCCTGTGGTGGAAATATGAACCCCGCACTCCAGGCGAGGAAACCGAGGCTCCGGCGGGCGTTGTGACTTGGCCCAGGTCACTTGGGTGGAGCGAGGATCTGACCAGCGCAGGAGTGGAAAGCCCCCACCGGCTACTCACTGCGGTATCACAAGAGCCTGCCTCTGTCTTCAGTCGTTCATTCACCCGCCCAAGCAAACTTTTTTAGAGCACCTGCTCTGTGTCATACACTCTGCTCAGCAGCGGGCATAAGACAAAATTTTCTGTTTTGCTTTATTTTATTTTATTTTTGGCTGTGCCTTGCGGCTTGTGGGATCTTAGTTCCTCGACCAGGAATTGAACCAGGGGCCGCGTCCTAGCCACTGGACCACCAGGGAAATCCCCAAGGATCAGAGAAATTAGACAGAGACCTTGCTCTCAAAGAGCCTGCAGCCAGCGGGACTGGGGCAACTGAAAACGCGTGATTTGCATTAAGAGTCCAGCTACACAGACCATCTATCCAATTCTGATGGCAATAGTAAGGTGTTACATTAAAAAAGTGATCTGTGTAGATTAATTTTGGGGGGAAGGCTCTGAATCTTGCAAAAGAGTAGCCCGGTTAGTAAGACACAGATAACAAAGACAGTGACTCAAGGCCCTCTGAAATACACAGAGCTTTCAGGAACTATAAAATAAATGGATTATGAAAAATCTTATATTCCAAAAACAGCAGGTAAACAACAGCTGCCTTAAGTTTTCAATAGAAGCCAATTGAAAATCCACACCCGCCATGATTTTCAGAGACAAATCTCTCTGCAGATTACCCAATCCACTGTTTAAATTTCCACACCCAGCCCTCTATCTGCAGCAATAATAACCCAAATTCTATTTAGTGTTCATTTGAGCAGTCAGGATAAAGTCATTTCTTATTATCTCCCCACTGTGTAAAAAACAGCTTGAAGGTAGGAAGTCAGCAAGCATTTTCACCAAAAAGTAATTATTGTAAGTGACATTTTTACTGCTGGCATGCCATAAGGCGAACTGTGCATTCAGAAGGACAAGTTGCTGAAACAAAATGACAGGGTACTCTGTGACATTCTGACAAGAACCCAAACATTATTTAACTGGCGGCTGGTCTGATGCACCGCTTTTCATTATGTCCATAGTTTAGGCTTTGAGCCCGCGCCAAGCCAGGAAATTCCAAGCGACTCTACAGACTGTCAAGTATGGAAGATGGGAGAGAGAAGGAGAAGTTTTGGGGGAGCAGTGGGGTCACGGCCTGGCGCACGGAAACACGACTGAGGGAGGGAGGACGTCAAAGAGCCGAGGAAGAGGGGTCCCGGGGAGGCAGAGGGCGGAGACGGAGCCCGAGGGGAGACGAGTGGCACGGCCGTGCAAGGACCTGCAGAAGGTTCTGGAGTGCACGGTGCCGGCGTCCTCGGTCCAGCGGGATGGCGGCCTGGAAGGACCCTGCCCGGCTTGAGGGGGCCTTGACAGTGATGACAGCTTCAGAGGCCACCGCAGGACGACCGCCAGCCCGGGACGCTTCCCAGCCGAGTTCAGATGTGGAGGTCGTGGCAGGGACACAGAGCCCAAAGCCGAAACACAGGGACGTGCTCACGGCTCACGCGGTTCCCGTCTGAAGGGACCTCCCCGCCGCCTGAGGGTTCACGGCCGCCGGGTCTCTTTAGAAGTAACGACGATTCTCTGCGTCGGAAGTGAACGGCTGCCCAATTTGCCCGCCTGGGTTTTCGTGCCACGTGGTGACGTCAGACCCTCTGTCCCACATCCCCGAGCACCAAACCTTTCCTGGGGGGCGGCGGGGGGGGCTCCCTGCCTCCGAGTCTCCGAATAGATGCTCGTCGCCCGTCAGGACCCCTATCCTATTTCTCCAGTCATGCATCTCCGTTAGGCACGGCCAACATAAAGGTGTGGAGGTTTTGACCGGCACTGACACATACACACTGCTATCTATAAAGTAGGTAACTAGTAAGGACTTGCTGTAGAGCACAGGGAACTCTACTCAATGCTCCATAACGGCCTATGTGGGAAAAGCATCTAAAAAAGAGTGGCTAAATGTATATGTATAACTGATTCACTGTGCTGTACACCCGAAACTAACACAACGTTGGAATTCAAGCACACTCCAATAAAAATCCCAAAAAACCCACAACACATGGGCATTTTGCTTTTGCGCATGCGTGGTCTTTGGACCGATTAGCAGAGGCCTGAAAGAAAATACGTGGAGACATTCATAGACGTCTCGGAGACACGCAGGACCTTTCACACCCCTCCCGCCACGCCAACTGCATGCTTGCTACCGAGAAAGGAACAGAAGTAACCTAACAACACACTAAGGCATGCAGGAGTGCGTGAAGTGGCCCCACTACACAACAGCCTGCTTTCCAAGGGCCTGCGCCCGACGCCGGTGCTGGGGTAACGGGGGGCCTCGGGCCCCACCCCCAAGGGCCCGGGCGGGTCTCCCCCTGGCCTGGGGAAAGCCCAACCCCAAAGAGGCGGCATCACGCACTGGTGCCCACCCCTCCCACGGCCAGGCCCTGCTCGCCCTCCTCGCTCTTTGGCCCTCAGCCAGCCCGGGCATTGCCTTAAGTCACCGAAAATCCCAGCAATCCTACCAAATCACTCACTCTTTGTTTCAATAGTAAAAAGGAGACAGTAGGTGCTGGTGTATGTGTGTGAACATTTAAAAAAGTCTGCCTAAGGAACCCTTACAGTGACTTAAAAGCCACAACAGTTTACTTATTAACAACGAAAACCTGCTTAATAAGAGCAAGGTTTCTGTTTAACTTGTGCCAGCTTACATCCCCAAGCCTGCCTTCCAAGCCACTTGAAGAGCGGGCCTGTGCCCTTCGTTCACTAAGGGAAACTTCTAAGTGCCAGGCGGGGTGCTGGGAGGTGGGGCACAGAGGTGGCGCGGGCAGACATCACTAAGCAGCTGGCTGTCACAAAGCCCTTGGCACGAGGGCTAGGAGGGGGACGTCCAGGGGCTGGTGGCAGCTCACAGCACTGTGACACTGAGGCTGAGGCTGGGGAGGAGGGAACAAGAAAGAGACAGAGGTGGCGGGGGGCAGGGTCACACACTGAGAAGGCGGGACTTTATCCCCAGGGAAGGGGCTGAAGGAGGGGAGGGCCCCGGCCCGATATGCAATCTGGAGAGATGGTTCTGGAGGTTTAGGAAACAGAAACTGTGTGAGCGTGTGCGTGTGCGTGTGCGTGTGTGTGTGTGTGTGTGTGTGTGAGAGGTGGGGGGGGAGCAGGTGTAAGAGGGAGAGGGGGATTGAGGTGGGCTGCCTGGGCCCTGGCTCAGGTGACCACGGGGATGGCGGTGCTTTCACAGTTCTGGGGAGAAGAGGCTGAGCTCCATTTTGGTTGCGTTTCACCGACGGGGACGACGGACCCGTGGCGGGAAGTCAGCGCTCGAGGTGGGGAGGAGGTGGGAGGGCCGTCCTTGGCAGGTCGCCTCTGTCCTGGCGCAGCACGGGGTGCAGGGGCTGAGGCTGTGTGATTCGCGCGTCTACAGGGGCCCTCCCATCAGGCACTGCCGTGTGCCACCTGCACTTCCCTCACTCTTGGGATGCCTTTCTCACCCTCCTCTTTTCTCCCTGAACCGAACCGAACCGAACCGGGAAAGCACGTGGCGGGGAAGGATCTTAGCACCGGGGAAGCTGCCCAGGTGACGTGGTCCTGAGCCCAGGAGCGCTCACCCGAGGGGTGGGTAAATTTGCTGCCCCTCACCTCAGGCTTCCACGATTTTTCGTGTGTATCTTTTACAGGCTCTCAAGGAAATCCGCACGTCCAAAGCAGAGTCCGGGAATGTTAAAAATTAAAAACCTTCTTTAAGTTGCAATTCAACTTCGGCAGTGAACTCCCGGGCTGGTGAGGCTGCGGGGACCGCACTGGTGACACCGCTGGGCCGGCCTCAGAAGCACGGTGCACCCCCGCTCCTAGCTTTTCTACACATCCAGACTGACTTAGAAACAATGCTTTCAAATTACACCTTCAATAACCTTAGTACCGAAGCAGCTGTGTGTATGCACACTTATCAGTGCGGCCCTGTGCATTAAGAGAAAATGTATGTCATACAAACAGTCTAAATATATATTACTGAGCTGAGTAAAAACAAACTCTCTAGTTAAATTGCTCTGCCGTAATCAAAGATTAAGCACTGTGTGCGCGTGTGCGCGCGCCCGCGTGCGTGTGTTTTCTTCCTCCAGGGTTCCGGGCAGACCTGCCCACCCTTCACCGGTACTGATTCTCTCTGGCAGGCAGCTCATGCTGCCATTCTGACGGTGGCATTCATTTCCCCAGATTTCTAAGGCTTGCAAGCGCCCACCTGCGCAGAGGCTCCGGCACGTGCCCCAGGAGCAGCCTGGCCCCTCTCAATAACCCTGCCAGGCAGCCTGGCATGCAGGTGATGTCTGGCCTGTGATGGAATGTTCCTTAGAGAATCCTTCGCAGATGGAATGAATAGCTGGTGTGGTGGGCTGCTTCCCGGCTTCCCAGCCACACGGAGGTTGAGTGTGCACTGATCCGGCCCTACACGGGCCCCAGGCCGTGCCGAGCAGAACCAAGTGACATTTTCGTTGTATGCGATGGGATTAGAAAAACCTATTAAGGGGACTTCCTCGGTGGCGCAGTGGTTAAGAATCCGCCTGCCAGTGCAGGCAGTGGACACGGGGTTGAGCCCTGGTCCGGGAAGACCCCGCATGCCGGGGAGCAACTAAGCTCGTGCGCCGTGACTGCTGAGCCTGCGCTCTAGAGCCCGCGAGCCACAACCACTGAGCCCGCGAGCCACAGCTACTGAAGCCCGCGCGCCTAGAGCCCGTGCTCCGCACCAAGAGAAGCCGCCGCAATGAGAAGCCCGCGCACCGCAACGAAGAGGAGCCCCCGCTCGCCTCAGCTAGGGAAAGCCCGCGTGCAGCAACAAAGACCCAACGCAGCCAAAACCAAATAAATACAATAAATTTATTAAAAAAAAAAAAAAAAAAAGAAAGAAAGAAAAGCTATTAAGGTACATTATTTTACACATCCTCCTAATCTCTCCATACTGCTTTACTTAATTTGTGATGAAATTGTTGAGAAAGGGTACTTAATGTACGACAGTCAGTAAAAGTAATTTATCATCTTCCCGCTCCAGTGCTCACGTTATCAGCGAACTCATTTTCTGCATTCATCATGCAATCAGCCTATTATTTGCATATTAATCAGGCAGTGGACCATGAAAGAACTGCATCCCAGCCAAATGCTGCACTATCTCAGGAGAAACACTCAGTAATTATCATACATCAGTGTTATGATGTGGTAATTGATTATAACATCTTTCTGCTACCCCTCGGGAGCCCCTCCGCACCCAGCTCCAGGCACTCCGGACAGATTGCTCTTTTCCTCCCCAAATCAAAGTCACCACCGCTGTTCTCTCCGAGCGCTATTTCTGTGGGGTATTGATCCTCCTCTGCCAGTCTCATGAGGTATTTAAACTACGTGGAACAAATTGACTGTAACTCAGAGACGAGAGGGTCTAGCCGGGAGGAAGGCACATCCCTCTGGACTTGGCCTCTTGGCCTCAGAGGTGCTGCTCCAGCTTCCGAGACAGTTTCCTTGTCGAGAGAAATGCGGCAACTTCAGTCCCTCCTCATTGCAAAGTTGGTACAAAGGCAGTTTGGCTGCTTTATTTAGGTGCCAAATGACAGACTAATTTTGGCCCTCTTGTAAAGGACAAACCCAACATCTGCCAATTCAGACTCGGGCTATATTTAGGAATCCAGTTCCAAAGGGAAGAACAAAAAAAACCACAAAATCAAGATGAAGCCGGCGACGGAAGCCGCCTGGCTTGCTTCGTTCTCTTTGGGACCCCCTTTCTCACTCCTGACCATGACCCTGGCCCAGGGACCAGTCAGCAGGGGGCTGGGCCCCGGGTCCTGGGCTGGCTGAGGGCCACCAGCAGGGAGAGGGCACGAAGCTGAGGGCGGCGCTGTCCTTGCACGGGAAAGAACCCTGGGCCACTGTGCGTAGCTTCCTTGGATCTAGCCTGGAAGGGGTTTCAAAGCAGCATGGACCCGCATCACAGGCCAGATGGGTCATAACACTTTCTGTTGCAAAGCTTCACAAACCGGGCTCTGACTATGCCGCTGATTTGTCGCTGGGTTCCCTTCCCTTCTGCAGCTCCCAGCCTGAAACACAGGGACACGCTACTGGGGGAGAACTGAGGCATCCGGTTTTCTGTTAAGTGTTCATCTTGGATCTGATTTTATTTTATTATTATTATTTTAAAATACATTTATTTATAACTCATTTCCACTTGGATCCACTTAGGGATCAAAGGTATTAGTGCTGTGCTTGGCACATAAAAGGTGCAAACATATGAGTTTCTTCATTATACTCTTACCGCCTTTTAAAAATTACCTGAGGATTTTTAAGCATTTAAGCTTCTTCATCCTTCCCTGGAAGCCAACCATTGAAAACCGAAGTCCTTACTTGCACCCGTGACCTACTTTTGCCTCTTGTACTGAATGCCCAATGTACTGTAAATTCCCTTCTCCAAAGAAAGTCTAAGGGGAAGAGAAAGGAGACGTGTCCAGAGGCCCGGGACCAAGGCCCGCCGGGGCCTTCTCCTAACGGGCAGTTGGGGCGTGCCAGCACCGAGGGTCCAGGCCAAGCAACCAAGAGAAGCTGAGCGGGACGGCGCTGCAGGCCACCTGTGCCCACAGTCACCCCCGTATCCAGACGAGATGGCCTGGCTCTACACTAGTTTGCCCCAAGTGGCCTGAGCAATGACCTGTAGTCTTACTCTTGAAGCTCAAGACTTTGGGTGAACTTCACGGAATGGCAGGTGGACAGACAATTTTCAAAGATGGACGGCATCTCAGGGAAACCAGGAATCTGGGGCGCTGCACGCAGGCCACCCTGCAGCGGACCCTCCGTGCCGGCTGCCGCCCAGCCAGGCTCTCGCTTGACAGTCTCCGCCCAAGGAGTGAGTGCTGGACCCGTTCTCTGCTTTAAGGCCAGGAGCCTGACATTTCATGTGTGCACGTACATTATTCTATAGCTGTCTGTGTGCACAAGAAATGACATGATGGCAGCGGTTTCAAGGGCCGCAGTAGGAAAGCAAACACTCAACTAGCACTTCCTCTGCGCCAGCCACTGCTCTGGAGGCTTTTATACATGAACTCATTTAAAACTCCTAAAGGTCTAGGAGACAGGCACTTTATTTTTTCTATTTTAAAGAAGAAACTGAGACACAGAGAGGTCGAGTCACTTGCCCAAGGCCACACAGGTGCTCAGCAGCCGAGCCGAGCCGAGCCCTCGCGGTCGGCTCTGAGCCCCCGCGCCCTGCTGCTGCTCACACCTGCTCAAGGCTGCTCACCGCAGGATCGTCTCTTAGGTTCTGCTGTTAAAAATCAATCTAGGGCTTCCCTGGTGGCGCAGTGGTTGAGAGTCCGCCTGCCGATGCAGGGGACGCGGGTTCGTGCCCCGGTCCGGGAGGATCCCGCGTGCTGCGGAGAGGCTGGGCCCGTGGGCCGTGGTCGCTGGGCCTGCGCGTCCGGAGCCTGTGCTCCGCAACAGGTGAGGCCGCAGCAGTGAGAGGCCCGCATACCGCAAAACCCCCCCCCCCAAAATCAATCTAAATATCTCTCACTAGTGATGGGTTAAATAAAGTATGGTATGTCCAGATACAGGAATTCCCTACAGCAGTGAAAGAGGAGGAAATTCTTTCTGTCCCAGCCTAGGGCAGTCTCTACAGACTATTGCCGGGTGAGCAAAGCAACACACACCTTGAACACTGTGTGCTCCCTTCGGTGTGCAACAAACATCGAGATACAAAGACTCTCTCAAGGAAACGAATAGGAGGGCCTTGGGGGAGAGCGCCTGGGGGCCTGGGGAGGAGGGAGGAGGGCGACTTGCTTTTGAAAATGAGTGTAAGCTCTTTTAAATCCTGCGTTTTGTAGCCATGATGCATTTTACTTATTCAAAAAAAAAACACCCCAAAAACCCACAAACCATAATTAAAAATAAAAGTCTCTTACTCTGGGTTACTCTGATTCTCTCATCTTTTTTTGGAGAGACCGAGTGACAAATGCCACTCAAGGAACAGAGACCCTTGGGGGCTGATCTGTGCAGAAGCAGCCTTTCCCAGGGATCATGGTGACAGCATTTGCTGCTTTGAGACGAAAACATTGAGTGGGCTGGCTGGCTCAGCGGCTGCTGCTCCAGGGATGCCTGTTCGGGGCCTGCAGGTGCAGTGTGCTCTAGGGGAGGGCAGGCCGGGCCAGCTCGGCTCCACCACCACCCTCACCCCGCCCCCGCCCCCCCCCCCCCTCCCCGGCGTCCCAGGAGCGAAAGGGCCTCTCCTCTGCCTTCCTGGTTAATGTTGCAGCGAGGCATTTCAGGGTCATGCTCAGGCGCCACCAGCGATCCCCAAAATGCCCGGAACGGCTAGGAGGGCTGAAAAGGCAGCGCAGGCGCGGAGGTAACGCAGGGAGGCGCAGCTGCCGGGGAGCTCATGAGAAGCCGTCCTCCCTCTCTACAGCCTTGCCCTCCCGCCCTGCCCTCCGAGGACGCTCTTGGGTGCGCTGAGCCTCAGCTTGCCTGCCTCTCCCCGCTCCGGAAGCCCACCTCCCCTCAAGAAAGAGCCGCCCACGGAGTGGCGGGCTGGGCAGCCTGGGGCCCAGGGCCGCCACGGGGGCAGGTGACGGAGGCCACCTCAGAGGAGCAGGGAGCCCCCCTTCTGTCCTCATCTCCATACATTTTTTCTTAACATACGAGCCTTAAGGCGGCAACAGGAACCCTATTCTACATAAAGAAAAGACAAAATTCCTCCGTAATCCACTTTCCTTCTGTTATTTTAAAAGAGAAACAGAAGGCCTCTAAAGTCGGGGCTTCTACTATTTTCGCTTTTTTTCAAAGGTTCCGCACATGTCCCCGTCCTCAGCCATCAATGAACGTTTGCACCTGCAGAGCCCTCCACCTGGAACGTTCTCTGCCCTGACCCCTTCGCCCTTCACGGCCCAGCCACCTCCTGGGGCGCCCTCAGCACCACGGGCCCCCCCACCGGCCTGCGCCCACATGTACCAGATGACAGACAAACGGCAAGGTAGGTTGCGTCCGATTCCAGAAGCCTGACTTTTCTGATCTTAGGACAGACAATTCCTTTATCGTGGCACTCTTGGTGACACTGAAATGCCGTCATGCGGGCCCACAACCAAGAAGGAGAGAAATGAATGGGCACTTAGTTCTTCCGGCCGCCCGAGGTCACGGCCGGTGAGTGGGGGGGTGGGGGTGGGGTGGGGTGGCAGAGGCTGAGCCCAGGGACTGATGTTGAGCACAGGGGCCACCTGCTCAGGAGGCGTCACTTCCTAGCTCACACGTGGCTTTCCAGAATTCTCTTTTGTTTTTGATCTGTTGCCTACGGCCATGTATAAATCAGTTATGTATATACAAATCTTTTCAGCTATTCAAAATAAATGAGGGTTAGAAGAGTTCTTTTCAGAGAGCACCAGTAGTTACTTTCACTGATATACTTCCATGAAAGAGAAGAAAAAAAAAGAAAGGAAAAAAAAAACCCCAACTCAGTTCTAGTCTAGGGCACTGAACAAAGAGTTTTGCCGGCTTGAGATGGTGCCATGGAATTCTCTGGGGGTTCGACTAGCCCTTCCTCTTCTTATGAACGTGCTATCCAAATGCCCCACCCTGACTTAGTCACCAAAACTGAGGAACTGATTGCTTATTCAAGGAAGCTGGGTTTAAAGCACTAAAACCGCGGACGTGTTCTCCTGGTCATTTCATGGGTACCGAGCAAGAGCCATTATGCATATTAAACAGGATGGCTGGCCTGTCCCCAACCGGGAGCTGTGGCCCTGGGACTCTCCGGCTGCGTAAGGCCACGCGCAGCATACAGCCCCCTGCTGCTCATGTCAGGGAGGGGGCACCCGTGGGACCACCCACGTTACTGGTGGTCGGCCGGGTAAGAACAGTGATGAGGCGCCGTGGAATTCTCCACGGCCGGGGCAGAGTCGGAACCCGCAGCTCCTGCCTGACACGCTGGGAAAGAGCTGGGTATTTTATAATTAATCCGAGGAGACTGGGCCATCCTTTCGTCGGTACGGCTTGCAGTAATCCATCTGGGCACGGAAGCTTGTGGGCTACAGTAACAAAGTGCTCCCAGAGTAAAAAGTTACAAAGCTGAGCGCATGGGCCACTCCTGTCAGTCCTCCATAAGGTGATGAGTGACTGAGTTGCATTTAGAAAAATCTGTTCCTTCCCCTTTCTTTCTCCCTGCTTTGGAGCTGTCTCTCGTCTCCTTCTTTCCCTTGGGGCCAAAAGATTAATCACACCAAGGAACCATGAATGTGAAATGAGCTTTAAGGAATGAAAAGGAAAAAAACAATCCAACTGTAGATCATATCTAACTAGGTACCTACGTGGTACCTACGTACTACCTACACGGATACACACACGTACACCTTCATTACATCTCAAGGTTTTCTTCTTTAAAAAAAAAAAAAAAACGGGCTTCCCCGGTGGCGCAGTGGTTGAGAATCCGCCTGCCGATGCAGGAGACACGGGTTCGTGCCCGGGTCCGGGAAGATCCCACATACCGCGGAGCGGCTGGGCCCGTGAGCCATGGCCTCTGAGCCTGCGCATCGGGAGCCTGTGCTCCGCAACGGGAGAGGCCACAACAGTGAGAGGCCTGCGTACCGCAAAAAAAAAAAAAAAAACACACAAAAAAAACAAAAAAAAAAAAAACAAAAAAAACACCCTCCTAACTGATAAGAAATGACCACAGGCCACACTCAGAGAAAACAAGCCTTACTTGGTCCCTCCTTTCTCCTTCTCTGAGCGCTTCCTTTGCTTCTCCTGAGCACTGCTATTGCTACGCGGGGCGAGGGTAGCTGATGCATGATAGCTGGCATGGGAGACCCGGAGAACCAATCCCAAAGGACTACCTGCACCTCTGTCTTGCCATATGAGATTAACGACAACCCAAGACACCGAGGGCTTTGAAAGAAGCCAACGGAAACACGCGTGGAGAGTGACTTCCCTGGTGGCGCAGTGGTTGAGAATCCGCCTGCCGATGCAGGGGGCACGGGTTCGAGCCCTGGTCCAGGAAGATCGCACATGCCGCGGAGCAACTAAGCCCGTGTGCCTAGAGCCCGCGCTCCTCAACCAGAGGAGCCACCGCAATGCAAAGCCCTCGCACCGCAACAAAGAGCTCGCTGCAACTAGAGAAAGCCCGTGCGCGGCAACGAAGACCCAACGCAGCCAAGAATACATTTACATACTAAAAAAACGTGAAACTAGACTATCAGGAAATATAGGAACAGGTAACTGATCTGAAGTTCTGTCCTTTAAAAACTGTTTTTGTTTTTTTTTAAGTTACTCATATGATTGGCATTTAACCCTCTGTTCTCCTCACCAAGGCCTCAACAGCGCAGGTCACTCGCTGAAAGTGGCATCGACTCTCCTCAGTGTCCAAGGCCATCACCCCAAGTCTCGAATCACCAAAGGGACGTTCAGAAATGGTCACAACCACCAGGAGGAAGAAGTGAGGATGCACTGGAAACTTCAGTTTCTCTCTCCTTGATCATAAACCTGATCGGCAAGTTTGACACAGAAATCATTAAGGAAAATGGAGATGCTGAGGGCAACAGGGCTGGGCAGAAAGAGGCAGACAGCAATTCTTAGCGGGCAAAACAGAGTCCCGTGTCAGCAGTTTGCCGGTTAGCTGAGGGAGGCCCTCCACCCGCGGGGCACCTCCTCGCCATGGTAACTAAGCACACAGCCCTGCATTAGACCCACGCGATCCGCTCAGACGGAGGCTGCGGACACAAGGCGGGTCTTCCGAAGTCCTTCCACACCTGGGAGGCTGAACCGATGGCTGGGCCAGTTCGGCAGCCTGGATTCTCAGACACTGAGTGTTTCTCACCAATAGTCAGGAACAGACCAACCCAGGGTCAGAATTGCCTTCCTGCGGCCACCTGCTGCCACCACGCTGAGCTGCCTCGGCCAGAGGCCTCGTGGAGCCACCACCAAGGACAGAGCACCTTTCTGGGTCTGGGGGGCCTCTTGGAGGGATTCCGCGGTAGCCACGGCGAGAGCAGGGAATCAGAATCCTGGAGAAACCCTAGGCCAGAGGCGTTACTCCCCTGCCTTTGGGGGAGCAATGCTGAATGCTTCCTCCGAGACACTGTGGTTTTTTTTTTGGCCACACTGCACGGCACGCGGGATCCTAGTTCCCCGCCCGCGTCCCCTGCGTTGGAAGCGCGGAGTCTTAACCGCTGGACCGCCAGGGAAGTCCCGACACGGATTTTTTCAGGCTGTCAAAGATCCTGGCGTCTCAACAGTCATTCATCCCACTGATTTACCAACACTCATCATTATAAGAGAATTCTGTTTTTCAAATCTCAATTCCACATACCGAAAGGCACGGCTACTTTAATTTTTAGAAACACTCCTGAAAGGATAACGCTGATAGTAAAGAAATTTCAAACAAGGAAAACTACCACCCACGATCTTGCCACTATATGATCATCTGTCTTTTCATTCTGACAAGCACTTTCTAGTCTTTCCTGATCCAGAGAAACATTTTTTGCTTAGCTACCATCATGACTTAAAAAAAAAGAATTTTTTTTTCTATTTTCCTAGAATGTAAGAAATAAGTTTTCCACCTTTCTCCACAATCACCATAATTAATATTTCTACTGATGGCTTCCCAACTGCTGACTCACGACAAGCACGTCGAGTGAGAGGTCTGCCATCCACCTCCCTCCCGTCTTGCGGAGGTGACACAGACAGGCCTGCCTGGGCCTCTTCACAGAAAGCAGGGGAAAGTTCTACAGTGCTCACTTGTACCCAGGGGCTCACTGCCTCCTGCCTCCCTCCCTCCTTCAATCTGCAGGCTCCCCACAAATTTAAATCTCCTTATTTTATAGAGTAATTTGACCTCTTGCAAATATCACTTACATCCCTCTCAGGAGCCCTGTGAGTTGCTCCCAGGTTGGAAATGTGGCTGTCATAGGAATGTTGCAGCAGGGCAGCGAGTGCTTGCTGCACAATAAAAAGTAAAAAGCCATTCTTTAAGGATGTGTCCCGACACGGGGGAGGTTTTGGCATCCATCACAACTGCCCTGGGACTGCAGGCGATTTCTTATTTTATTTAGGAACAAGGGGTTTTGATCTAAAAAACCGTGAGTCACATTCTGCCAAGTTGGGTCCTGACTGATGGGGTAGCAGATACTTGGAGAGTTTAACAGGGGGCCGGCCTCCCATCAGAGCAAGAGGCAAGGAGAATTTTCCAGGCAAACGTCCGCAAAACTCTAGCAGAAACAACCACGTCCATTATTTTCTCTAATGTGTTTTGAATGGGCACCAGTGCTGCATAAGTTCTCCAGTACCTGCTACTGAAACTGGCCAACGCAGGAAGGCGGGGGAGAAGCAGGTACACCTGATCCTTCTCGGAGGGCCAACCACTCCAGTTAGAGGTCCAGCCAAGAAAACCAAGAGCTTGGGTTCGATACAGCCTTCCACCCCTCAAGATGGAACACCCCGAAACACAAGAGAACGTCAGCCGGGAACTGAGCTGCGCCCAGCACACTCTGGCTGCATCTGTGTGTGGGTTTGGAGTTTTGAAGCGGTGGCGGCCGCTGCCGCCCAGCTGTTCCCCTCACGACACGTGTTTTCCCTCGTAAAACTTCCAGCAGGCTGGCGGGCTCCACGCTCCTCACTTAGCTTTGTTTGTGTTTTCAATGAATCAATGGGATATGGAGACTAATCAACATGTTTAGAAAAATAAAGAAAGAAAAACAGAGGAACAGCTCATGACGCTGGCTGTTCCTGAGAGCTGGGTGGGAAAAGCCTGGCACAAGCGGGCACACGGGAAGGACAAGGAGGGGGTCCAGGAATCAGGGGTGTGGGCCAGCCCGGGCTGCCGTGTCCAGGAGTCCGTGTGGCGGAGGTGTGACCTCAAAGACCAGGCCTCGGGGCTCTCAGATGCCACCCGGAAGCAGCCCCAGCGCCTGGGCCCGGGATCCAGGCCCTCCCCCACCTGCTCCCAGGCTGGACTCCAACCTCCGTGCCACTCTCCTGAGTGTCACGCCCTGAACTGCAGTGCCCGTTCCTTGTCCCCTGTCCCCTGCTATGAGACTGGAAGCCCTCTGAGCACAGAAGCTGTCTCTGACTCGGACCCCAGCCCCCAGCGCCGAACACAGGGCCTCACACCTAGGAGCCGATGGACTGATGAAAGAGCGCGGGGAGGAACAAGAAAACGCTGGAGGGACCTGCACTCGGCCGTCGACTCCCTCCTTCTCCGTTACAAACTACGACCTCGACGAATCCAGTTTGCCTAGAGGGTACCATGTTTGCAGCTCACTGGACCCAGAACGAGGGACCCTTCAAGTCCCCCCAGTACAGACCAGAGGAAAACACAAAAGGCAGGGAAACGTTTCATTCAAAACACCAGACGTGGCTAGTTACCTGAGCTCACGCAGCCCTGCTGCAGGGGGTCCTGGAGTGACGTCATGGAGTGCAGGACTAAACAAGAGAAATGCGTACAGTTAAACGGGGAAAGAAACTTGGGGGGGGGCGGTTACAGCTTCCTAATACCTGGAGCACAGCAATGAGGGCCCCAAAGGCCCAAGGGAGGGTACCCACTCCTTACGGGGAGGGCCAGAACGGGGCGGGGGTTGGGCGTCCACGCTGGCAGGCAAAGCGCTGCCAGTAAGAAAGCTGGGCCACTGGCTGGAGGGCAGGCGGAAGCCGTCACCCGTGAGATCTTTCATTCTGTTCCTTTGGCTGATTTCCTTTCCTGATTCCCTGATTTAGCTACTTGACTTTTACCTATATTTATGTATAAACAGCATTTTCCTAATTGGCAACTCGTTTTCTGCTGCTTATAAAATTAGCAAGGCACAATCTTCCCTCTCCTAAAAACTGAGTCAGTCCCATGGCAACAGGTGGTGGAGGAAGGGGGGCGGTTCTCCGGCAGCAGCTGACAGCGTGGCTGGTGGTCTCCCCGCACAGGCTCCCCTCCCCCACCGCCGGCAGCAGCCCAGGGCGGGGCTGCCCTTACCTGGCCCTGGCTGCTGTCCTTGGACAGGCAGGACGCCCTGGCCCAGCTCGCCGTTCAGCCAGAGCTGCATCCGGATGAAGGGTTCGCGGCCTTTTTGGGTCAGCTTGCTCCATGGCTTCGGCCGGGACAGCATGTCGCTGACGCTGCCCTGGGACAGGCCCAGCACCTGGAATGGCGAGCAAAGACACACAGCATCAGCACCCCGGATTTGGTGTGAGGCCGCAGAACGTGTTAGGGATACACGCGTGGCCACGTGGGGGCGTGGCCGGCACGGACGGCACACGGGGAGCCGAGCACGGAACCAGCCCCTGGGGGTGGGTGGCAACAGCCTGGGGTGGGGGGATAAGCTTTGCAAGGTCACCGGTGGGCTGATGCCCTGGCACGGGGAGCCACAGCCATGGGCCCAGCTTCCAGCTCCCAGGGAGGGGCGGGTGGGCAAACGGAGGGCAGGGGCTCCCCCCAGGGTCTCGATCCTGCCAAGCCTGCAGGGCTGTCGTCCTGACAACCTGAGGGGGAAGCACCGAAACCTCTTTGCCTGGTGGCGCCAGCAAAGGCCGAGGTGCTGGGGGCCAAGGACCCCTTTAGAACGGGAGCAATGGATGCTGGCGGGACGCGGGCGCCCGTCTCCTTGGCTGGCGCCGGGCCAGCCTGGCATTTAGGAAGGTCTGCTCTCCCTGATCACAGCCTGCTCGATGGTAGGGGCCCAGAGGTGAGCTCGTGGCAACCGAGGAGCAGGCCCGGGAGTGAAGCTCGCTGCAGACGATCGACAAGTTGCACGTACATACCCGAATTTGTTACGCTCACATATGGCCATACATATGTATGGGCACAAACACCCCCCACAGGACACAGATGCAGCCCAGAGATATTTAGGGGCTGCATCCGATCACTCTTTGAAAAGTTCTCAAGTTCCAGAATAAACTGCACTCATGGGCCAAACAAGTTCAATGCTATTAAGTCTCTGCTAAATTTAAGGCATCAGCACAAATGTCTATTTAAATGTTCTCAAATGATATTTTTACAACGCTGAACTAGAAATTTCAAGGGACTTTAAATTCTCATCCTCATTTCTATTCACCCCATCACCTTTTGCAAAGTCGGGACAAAGAGCTCACAACCGTTATTTCAAGGATTCATAGCACAGTACATCGCAAACACTGAACTCAAGGCAGGACCTGGTAAGGTGGGTAGGAAGTTGCGGGGCAGGACGCTGCTGACCCAGCCACGTGGCCCGTGGGGAGGCTGTCTTTCTTTCTTTCTTTCTTTTTTTTTTTTTTTTTTTTTGCTGCGTTGGGTCTTCGTTGCTGCACGAGGGCTTTCTCTAGTTGCGGCGAGCGGGGGCTACTCTTTCCTTGCGGTGCGCGGGCTTCTCACTGCGGTGGCTTCTCTTGTTGTGGAGCGTGGGGGCTCTAGGCGCGGAGGCTTCAGTAGTTGTGTCTCATGGGCTCTAGAGAGCAGGTTCAGCAGTTGTGGTGCACGGGCTGAGCTGCCCCGTGGCATGTGGGATCTTCCCGGACCGGGGCTCGAACCCGTGTCCCCTGCACTGGCAGGCGGACTCTCAACTGCTGCGCCACCAGGGAGGTCCCGGGGAGGCTGTCTTTTAGGGGACTGGATCGCTTCTCATTATGCTCAGCAATTCATTGTTTAATCTAAGACTATCCTGGGGTATTACGTTGATCTTCTTTTTTGCAGGCCTGGTAAATCCCCACTATCCAGAATCTCAGTGGCCAGGGAAGTGCCAAGAACGGAAAGGGTCTGGTAGCTCATCCACAAACCATGGCCTTTCACGAGCCAGGGGAGGACGATGTGGAAACAAGGGTCTTCGGGGCCAGTCCTGGGCACAGCCTGGGCTCTGTGCAGCTCTGCCCGTGCCACCTCTAGCTGTGCATCCCTGGGCAGGTGGCTTCACCCCTCTGGCGCCCCAAGCACGTTCTGAATTATGAGAGAGGTACAACTATGCTTTACACTGCTGTTTCTATCGAGTGCCTTCTGGGTCTCTGCACGCTGCTCGTCTCTCTTCTGTGATCAGGTCAGACCCTTTGGGCTGAAACAGCCTGCAGAGGCGCCTCTGGGCTCCACTTGGCTGGGGGGACAGAACTCGATTCAGTCACCTGCTAGCTTGGGGCACATAGTTAACTTCCCTGAGCCTCGGTTTCCTCGTCTGTCAAACGGCAACTCTGCCAGCCCCTCACAGTGTGACAAGAGGTCTAAGGGACCGCAGAGGGTGAAAGGGCCTCACCCAGAACCTGGCCCCCAACGGGGAAGCCGCAAATGGAGCGTTCACCGGCCAGCCTCCCTGGAAGTTGGGGAGCGGACGAGCCACGATGCTCTGGGGTTAACTGAGTGGGCGGCGGCCACACCCCCCCAGACAGATAACGCAGTCCTAAGCGGTGAAGGGAGGCGGGAAGACCCAGACTCCCAAATCGAGTGAGTCCCTTACCTTCTCCCCGAAGATCCTCTGACAGATGCCGTTCTTGGCCAGCTTCTCCTTCACCTGCCGGGTGAGCTCAATGGTGTCCACCTCCTGGTACATGTAGATCTCGTACTGCTCGGGGGTCAGCGGAGGGACCGAGGGCTTGGCGGGTTTCGACAAGGGCACGATGGGGGAAGAGGGCAGAGGGCTGTTCTGGGGTGTCTCGCTGCGGCTGGCTCCGGTGAGGCTCAGCTCTGAGCTCTGGGAGTACGGCGACTCGGCGCTGGGCCAGTCCTTCCAGTACTCTGACGAGGAGGGGCCCTGGAGCTGGCCGCGCTCGGCCCGCGCCTGCCCGCCACTGCCGCTGCCGCCGCCGCCTTTTTCTTTCCCGCCGCTGGGTTCTTCAGCCTTGGGGTCTTCGGGGGGAGCGCTGCTCTTCCTCTCGGGCTGGACAGCGCTCCACCAGTGGTCTTTCCACACGCCGCTGCGGCCCAGCTCGCTCTTCACGTGTCTGAGGACGCCCTGTGCGGAGTCGGCCGCCCCCGGGAGGTCTGGCCCGGGCACGTCCTGGGACTCCTTCTTCAGGGCCGGGGGGTTGGGCAGAGTGGGGGCGCTGGAGTCGGGAGCCGAGGGGGGCTTCTTCAGGGAGACGGCTAATGGAGAGTAACCGGACACCGACGACATGGGCGAGGGGGGCATTAGCTTGGGGCTCAGGATGGCGATGTCCGTCTGGGACAGCGGCGCTGGCTTTAAGGCGGGGTCGAGGGCGGCCTGCTGGGCCTCCATCTCGCGGCGGGCCTGCTGCAGGATGGAGCGGATGGCGTCGTCGGAGTTCCCGCTGCTGGACGCCGAGGAAGGCTGGGCCGGCTCTGCTGCGGAGCAAACACGGAGGTGAGACGGTGGCGGCACTGCCCTGTGCTTTTTCACCCCACTTCATCCTGACCCCACCTGCCACCGCGTGCAGGTTATTACCGGGGAGAACCTCACGGCTCTGTTTCTCCAACGTTTCCCCCCCGTCGTGAAACGTTCACGCACCCTTTCCGAGCAGTGATAGAGGGGCCGACGCGCCTGCCGTGCGACCACACGGCCTCCGCGACACAGCAGCCGGAGGGGTAAGTTATGATCACGAGTGTGATGGGGGGCGGGGGGTGGGGAATGCTCTGAGACTCTTTCCGGGAGGAGGACTTTGAACTTAACATTCTCACGTGCTATATCCCCAAATTCCAGTGGTTTTGTTAGCTCAGATCCCCTTCTGGGTCGGTGACTACGGGTGTGGCCACCAAGGTGGGGGGAAGGGGGGGAGGGGGAGGGGGGAGGGGGGAGGGGGGAGGGGGGAGGGGGGAGGGGGAGGGGGAGGGCCAGTGGAGAGGCCCTAGCTCAGGAAGCGGAACCCAGGGGAGTGACCAGGTGGCGGCAGGTGCTAAGCGGTCACAGCTGCCTGCGGCCAGGCCTGGTGGGGCCTCGTGACCCCGTCTGTGGTGGAAGGACTCCACAGAGCAGGCGCCTCGCGGGCGCAGCGCAGGGGTGTGTCTGTGTTGAACCCCGGGTAGAGCGCTCAGGTTTCCTCTCTAGCGGAAGGTCTGAGCTGAAGCTACAGCCTGGCGCGCCTCTCAGTCAAAGCTCGCCGGAGAAAAGCTGAAATGTGGGTGTTCTCTTACACAAGGCAGCTCTCAGGGAGCTCTGAGGGCCGATTCCTGAAGCAGACTGACTGCAGAGGTGGGGGACATCCACCCCTTAACGCTTCCTGCTCCTCCCTGGCAACGTTTGTTCCATAAAGCAGCTGTGGTCAAGTACAGACAGACCCAAGTAGCAAAAGCCTGTCTTGCATTTAAAAAAGGGAATCTGATACAAACTACTTGCTAATTTAAGTCACGGAGATTCTAGGCCAGGGGTACATTCTTGAGTCAATGCTAGGGAATGACCTAGAATGGTAACTATTAGCAAAACAGACATCACACAGACCTGCTCCCCTCTGTGCTTGCCTAAAGGCTTGAAAACATACATTCTTTTTTTTTTTTTTTTTTTAACAAAGTTAATTACTGCTGACCAGAACGCTCACGACAATTCTTTCAACTAAGCGTGGAAGACAGTGTTCGAAGACTTGGACTCCGTACCGGTTTTCTGTACTTGCAGCTCCCTTTTGGCTTGTTCCAGGATGGACTTGATTGCTTCATCGGACCCGGTCTCTGAGGCTCGGATCCGGGTGGTGATGTTACCTGCAGGGAGAAGCCACACCAATGACATCAAACCCACACCTGGAACAAAATTTAGGGCTGCACAAAGACGTCATTCTGATAAATAGCTGCCGAGTCGAGGCCGGCGATGACGCGGAGGCTAGGCGTGGCCTCCCGTTTACCTGTACCTGCTGTGCGTGCAACTTCACAGCAGGTACCATGGCCCCGGGGCAGGAAGGGCTTCCTACTGACTCCACCTGGCGTCAGAGTATTCGGCCAGTGGGACAAGCTCTCAGGTTATCCAAGCTGGACGTCACCCGTGGGGTGGGACCAGGGAGAGCGAATCATTTAATCCGGTATAAGAAAAAGACGAAGGATTAAGAGGCAACGCTTTTTTTTTTTTGTGAGTCACTTAAAAACAACTCCAACAGCTGCTTTGGCTTGGGACTACGTTCAAAGCTTTGTACGTGTCCTTGAGGCCAGTATCCCAGGGCGGAAAAATGGGCAGAGAGGGCAAGGGGTGGAGGCTGATTCTCTCGCTATCGTTTGCTCGTACAAGGTGAAGAGGCTGAAGGCTTAAGTTAAAATTTTCGGGTCTCTTCTCACATACTACCTTTTTAAAATTTATGAACAAGGAGAGAAGGCTGCGGATGTGCCTAGAGGACAAGAATTCCGTCTTTCGGTCACATGGTGATGCTCTGCCGAGCAGCCACGTGCACAGACGCACTGAAGCTACTACGGCCCGGGGGCCGGGCCCGGTTCTTCCCGGAAGCCGTCCACGTGTTTGAATTGGTCACTACCTCACTAAGTGTGAACCGCCACATTCAACCATTTAAAAACAAGCAAACCACCGGGACAAAACCCCATCAAAGCTGCAACTCCGAGGAGTGCCATGGGGGCTGGCGAGCAGGTTCCATTTGGGATCTGTCTCCTCTGTCATGCCCTCGACAGATTTCAGAGTTCAGGGAAGGTACAAGGAAGCAGCAGTATCTCATCTGACTCAGTCACCTGATTCTTCTCAGAGCAACAAATGTTACTCTTTCACCTGCTTCTGAGAAAATGGGGAAAGGCGTAATTTGAGTCTAAGAGGGGGGCGGGTGTGGGATTCGCATTTTGGGGCTCATCTTAGTGGGGCCGCCCCCCTCCTGCGCTCGGTAGAGCGCGGGCAGCTCAGGGGGAAGGGGCCGTGCGTACTTGAACCCGTGCTTTGTTTTATACTTACTAGCTCTGTTTTTCCATCAGGTTCCAGGCCAGAATCACACTGTACAGTTTTAACCCAAATACACAGCTAAGGACATGCTGCTTCCTAGGTTACTAACTGCAAAGAAAAACACCTGCCTGCGACATACCTTCAGACCCATTTCTTCGTTTCGGTACTTCCTGAAATAGTCTGTTCAGGCTCTGGCCTGGATTCTCTGTTGAAAAACAAGTGTGGTAAGAACAAAACAATCAGGGGGATGGTGGTGTTGACGACATGGGCTGCATGATATGAAACCTGAGCCGCCTGTCACTACAGAGAGGGCTCAGGGCTGCCTGTGCCCCTTGGGAGTCACTAGAAACTTCGGAGAGGCCCTTCCCTGGCTGGCTGGCTCACAGAGGCCACGGCTCTGCCACCAAAGGGGACTAGATGGGCCTATAGGTGGCGGCCTGCGGCACCAGCGCCACGGGGGTCAAACGGAGGAAGCAGGGCCGCTAAGCGGATCGCCCACCAGCCCCGGAACACAGCTCGCATTAATCATCCAAAGACGGTCCGTTGCGGTTAACGTCGCCGTGAAAGGCTCGGTGCCCTTTGTGCAAATGGACGCTGTCTGAAGCGTCTCCCTTCTCTGAGTCTAAATCTCAAGTGCGTCTGAGAAGAGTCCCTTTCTCTATCACTGCTGACTTAGCAGAAGGATGCCCTGCCGTTAAAGAGGGAAGGAGTTCTTGCAGTTAGGGACGGGACGGACTTTTAATCTTTTTATGGGCGGGGGTGGGGGTGGGTGGGTCGGAAGCGTGTTTTAATACAACTTTCACGTATTTTACTCAAGGCAGGCGTGTTTCGCCGGTAACGCTAAACAGATCGCTAGCGGGACGTAAACACGGGGAGTGTGACCGTGGGCCTCGCTCCCACTGGTGCGGGGGGAGGGGGGGTGGCGCACGCGGTCGACTTGCCCTCCTCGTGGACCCAGCGTTGCGTGAGGACCGCCCCCGGCCAATGCTGCTGCTGCTCTAGGGCCGGGTGGTACCCACGGGCCCCTCCCCACGTGAGGCCAGCACCTAAGGCCGCAAGGATCGCTGGACACGAAACGCATCAGAACGTCGAGCGTGAGGTAATTCCCCCCGACTCAGCACGTGGTATTGAAATAGCGAGTCTACTACGCGTGAGGGGCTGAGCGATTTTCAGAGGCCAGGCGCCCCACCCCCAAGTCTAACAGCCTTAGCTCATGCCCCTCGGCCCTGAGCTCTGCCAATGGCAGGACTGAGAGCTGTACCGGATGTGACGCACAACAAACGTCTCATTCTCTCTCACACACACACACACGCACACACACCCCCCTTTCCATGACGGGCGCACACACGGGCACCAACCCATGAGTCTCTCACCTCTTTGTCTGCCTTGGATGCTGCGAAGAGCTAGGATGTTCTGCTCATCCGAGAGGAACTGCTTCATCTTGTGAAACGGCTCCTTGCCGCGAACCGTCAGTTTATTCCACGGCTTGGGCCGGGCCAGAATCTCGCTCACGGACCCTTGAGACAGTCCCAAGACATAGTGTCCGAAAATGCGCTGTCCGATATTGTGCTTGATCAGCTGCTCTTTCACCTGCCGGGCGATTTCTGCAGTGTCTATCTCCTCGCCCTCAGAGATGCTCCCAGCACTTTCTGACTGGCTGGGAGACGGGGCCATGCCATTTACATCTGGGCTTTGTTGTAATGGACTTTGGGAAGATATGGAGTTTGTGCTGTATGGACCTGTTGAAAAAATCATGCTTGTGCTTCCTGCTTCCTGCATGGCCTTGGAGTAGAAGGACTGCATTAGCTGTCGTTGGAGGAGAGAGTTTAGTGCAAATTTTCCCGTAGAAGCCAGGGGCAGGCTGGGGCTTGCCAGGGATGAGCTGAAAAAGTCTTGCGTTAACCCCGCTGGTGAGAACTGGTGTGTACCATTAGTATTGGAAGCCTGCTCCCCCGTGTTGCGGGGCAACTGAGAAGGAGGGGAGGCCGGCAAAGGTCCAGGACGCCGACTCTCAGGCTGGTCTTTCCCTTTTCTCCTGGCTGACCCTACAAGGAAGGGCAAACATAATGCATTATGGGGGATTCAAAAGGGAAAAAAAACCAAGACCAAGATGCAAAGTTTGCCCCGCAAAAGGGAAAAAAAAAAAGTGCAGTTTTTTTTTGTTGTTGTTTTTGTTTTTTTTACAAGGGCCAATGAGGTGTGTTGGTTTGTTTTTCAATTGAATTTTTAAATGAGCCAAACGAGGCCCCCCCGAAACAAGCAACATGCATTTCATGTTTGCACCTTTCTTGTACGTTGCAGCCTGGAGAGTTCCCCTTGACATAGACTCAAACTCCTAACGTGACAAGGAGCCGGTACCACACACAGTAAAGAGTCGGCAGGTCGCGGGCCTCTCATCGGGCCTCTAGCATTTGAGCTACAACCAGAAGGGCCCCACCTGAGGAGCAGCGAACACTGACATTTTGGGACCAACGGATTCTCACACCACTTGCTCTGAGGCGAATGCACCGCACCGAGTCCACTCGATCGAAGGCACGCACATTTTAAGAATGAAATATCATCGGAGCCCGAGACACTCTTAAACGCTTTACCAGCTGCCAAAACCCGAAGCAGTCAGTGACGCCACCACTTTGGGACGAGCAAAGAAAGGCTAAGGATGGGGGAGGCGTTCCCAAGGAAAACCTGACAAAGGAAGAAAAGCTCCACTGAGCCGGGAAGGGCAGGGCCTTGGCCCTGGAAGCAGCCCCGGAACCACCACGGGAGAGGCCGCACAACCAAGAAGAGACCAGAAAAGCCACCGTCCGCGAGCGAGCGCCCTCGTGGGCTCTCCCGCAGCCTCGGAGCGGGTGGGGGCGGGGGGGGGGTGAGGAGGAGGACGAGGAGGAGACGGACGCTCGTTAGTCAAGGTTCTCATCGCCCGGTGACGCCCGCCATGCATCGGCCCAGACTCACGGTTCGTCTTCCTCTTCCTCGACCCCGGGAGGGGCCGAGCGGACGCGAGACCTTGTCAACCTACCACTCAGGTCGCTGTTGGAGATGCGCAGCGCGGCGTTCTCGGACTGCAGCGAGCGGTTCTTCTCCAGCAGCAGCACCTCCAGGGGCCTGGATGAGTCCTAGACGGGGCGGAGCGGGGCTCACCGCGGGGCCGCCGGGCCCCCAGGATCCCCGCTCCCACCGGAACCCCCCCGCCCTCCCCCCGAGGGTGCTCCACGCCCGTGGACAACGCTCGAGCTCCTTCCTGAGCTAACTCGTCTCAGCTGAAGGGATTTCTCTCTTTCTAGGCTCACACAGCTTCCAGACAGCCAATTGTTCCCTCCTCTGTACCCCAATCCGAGCATCTAGACCTACGCTTTGTTAGGGGATGGGAGCCACACAGCTGTCAGAAAGGCCTGCACCGGTGACCTCCTTTGGGTGCCAGCCACCAAGAGTCAAAGAGGCTGCCTTCCGGGTATGGGGAGCAGGGTGCCACGTGATGACTTAAACTCTTAACTGGCCACTGGGTTACCGTGTGCCATTGCCATCTTGACCGTTTCTTGTCCACGTGAGGCAGTGTAGGTAATAAAGACTCCAAAGTCAGTCCATTTGGGGCTGATCTCTTAACACAACCTGAAAGTGTTTGTACCCACGTTCTTAGTACCTGCCCAGGTTAAATTTCAATTTCACGTGAACGCAGCTGGCACTTTGAAAGACACTAACTTTTCTCTTCTTGCCCTTTTTAAGTTAAAGACAATTTGCTTTAAGTTGGTGAAATGTTCTTGAGGAGAAACACCGCGATGGTGAAGCAGTGACACAGATGCTCACGTACACGGAAAGCAAAGGGAGACCATGTACCTGCGTCCCAGCGCCCTCGGCCGCAGCGAACTCCATGGACCTCAGGATGCTGCGGAGAGCAAGACAGAGCCGTTACCCCTGCTCGGACCTCCGGGGGCAGCCGCACTAACGAGCGGTCTCGTCACCGCTTCCTGCTCTCCAGGAACCGAGGAGCTGACAACTTTTAACAACTTACTTCCCTGGCAGCTCTTTATCATCTGATAGCGTCTCTGGAATAACTATTCGACTAGCAGTTGGCCAGCGAAAGTTTCTTGCCCAGCATGTAAATCATTCCATATGGAATCACACCAGGTCTGTTCAGAGTATAATTTTAAAGTTAAGTTGAACGCAGACGTAACACTGCTGCAAGTGGAATGTATTTGTAAAGCTGAGAAGGGCTGAAAAAGCTGTAACGAGGAAGCCGGGGAGAGGAACCGATGCCCCTGGCCGCTGCCCCGCTGATACACTCGGCAGCTGCAGCCCGGGGATGGGCCAGGGGCGAGGTCCCACCGCTGCATGTGGCTCAAAGGCGGCAGTGGGCCGTCTGCAGCCCAGGCTGGGGAAGGAGCCACTGCCAAGGTGTGGGCGCGAGGGCTCACGTCTCCTTTGTTCTCCTTACCATGGAAACCGCTCCGCTCTCGGCCTGTGTCAACAAGTCCGAGACCTGAGTGAGCGCGGGGGCCCAGGACTGCTGTTCGCAGCGTTCCGCACACGTGGACACTCCTTTCTTGCTGTGCGTCCATGCGGCCCCACGGAGCCCAGGAGCTCCCCTCACGCTCGAGGCGGGAAGGTGAGAAAGAAGGCAGCTTCCATCCCGGGCACCGGGCCTCCTGCGCCCTCCCAGCTGTGACTCTAGCCTCGGCCCTTCTTTAAGGTCAACGGCAGTGCCATCCGGAGAGCACAGCGTGCCCAGGGCCCAGGGGCCAGGGGCCCCCTCTGTGCCATGGCCCCCGGGAGGTTCAGTAAGGAGCCGACCGACCGCCCTTAGCTTCCCCGTGGTTGTATCTTTGTAGTGGCCCCTGTCGTGTAAACTAACAAAATGGGAACCGGGAGGAGCTCATCGTTTTGTTTTATGATGAGCTACTACGGAGAATAATGAGAGCCGTGGGCCTCACTGCATCAGCCAGGAGAGAAAAGGCGAGCAGTGTGGACAAGCCTGTCTTTTCTTCGTGGCTGTCACACCGTTTGCAGCTATATCGTCTGAGGGCCTCTTCAGGATCATGTAAGCAAAGACTAAGTGCGTCTGAATTTATACTGAAAACATCAGCGTCTCTTCATTTATTCACCAAGTTTCCCGACAGCCTACTACATGCCTGGCGCTGTGCAGACTCAGAACCACTCCTCATCCTCAGGGACCCTACAGGTGATTCTGGGTGGAAGACAAAATGCAAACAGCACCAGCGGGAGAAAACCCGGGCAGGAGACGGGTCTGTCTCATGAGATGTCAGTGTTTGTGAAGGGCCTTGAAGGAGCAAAATGCTTTACAGACTCCCGGGCTGGGGTACGGTGGGGACCTCGGGGGAAGAGACGGGACGGAACGGGAGCTGGCGTGCATCCGGAGGGCGTGTGGATCTCCAGGGACTGGGACGCCAGGGACACCTTCTAGCAGAAGAGCCACCTGAAGGGGGCTGTGCTGGGGCCCTGGTGGGCAGATGTAGCAGAAGGGCTGGCAGGGATGTGGGAGGCTGTCCTGGGAGAGGGTGGGGGCCGGGTGAGTGGCCGGGCAGGCGGACCCGGGAGGGAGCAGCCTGGGGCCAAGAAGCCTTGGCTCCCGGTGAGAGAGGTGAGCTCAGAGGAGGGGCTGTGGGGCTGGCTGCAGCCTGGGAAGGGCGGGGGCTCGGGAGAAGGCCTTCCAAGTCAGTTCTTCCGATCCAACACTAGGGAGGGCACACATTGGTGGTGGTGTTTTTTTTTTCTTTTGAGGCGGGAAGAAGAGGGAAAGGGATGGGGAGGCGGGTAGATAAGTAAAAAATATACCTCCCGGAAGTGGGGTGGGGGAGAGGACAGAGCTCAAAAGAAGCTGGACCTGCAGAGAGTTGAGGGGTTGTCCAAGGAGGCGTGCGGAGGCCCGCTGTGTCGCGGGGGCGAGGACGCTCGGGGAGAGGTGTGAGCGGAGCTCCCGGGAGCCTCCCCGCCAGGGAGGAGGCTGCTGTCGCAGGGGCGAGAAGGTCGCCGAGGCCTTCCAGTGGGCTTTTTTAGCAAACCCGAGGGAATGGAATTAAGAATCCAAAGAACAGCATGGGGAGTGGGTGTAGGCTTATTTTAAAAGGAGAAATTAAAAATGTCAGCAAGAGCGAAAAGAGCTGATGCGAGGAGTAGGAAGGAAGGGGCCAGCGTGGCGGGGTCAGCCTGGAGAGACGGGAGGGAGACGCCGAGACCAGAGGAGAGTCGTTTCGAGGCAAAGGCTCCGGGAGCTGCGGGCGTCTGTCCCCTCCGTCAGGCAGAGCACTGGGGGATGTGATGAGGGGTCGGGGTGCAGCTGGGGGCACAAGGGCATGCCGAGGGCGTGGCAAGGCCCCCGGGGAAGCGGAGGCGGCCAGCAGCAGGGGAGAGGCCCGGAGCCTGCAGGGACCCAGGCCCAGCGACTCCTCTGCAGTATCTGCCAACCTGGCTGGGGAGGAGGGGGCAGCTGGGGTGAGACTCTTCGAGGCGAGGGAGGAGGGCAAGGGGCGGCCTTGGGGGGACTGCCCCTAGGCGGGCCAAGGGCAGCTCAGGGGGAGGAGTTTGAGGCGGGAGGGTCAGGGCGCCAGGGCCCGAGGAGGAAGCTTCTAAGCGTGACAACGTCGAGCGTCAGCACCAAAGGGTGACAAGCTTTTGGCTGCTGCTGCCTCTCGGGGGGAGGCTGGGGGAAGAAAGTCCCACAGTTTAAGCCAGGGAGGTGTGAGGCCTCAATTGGAAAATGTTTCCTTGCTCTGTTCTCCTTCTGTCTGGGGAGCTTACAGCTAAAAAATAAGCTCATATTTTGTATTTCCTACAAAGGCAGTATCTCCCCTGATTCCGTGCATATTGGCAATTTTTATGCACAGTTTCATAAAACGGCCAAAGAATTCAGGCATAGGCCTGAGTGCAAACACCCGCCATGTTGAGTAGCCCAGGATGCGGCCCAGTGGTGCAGCGTCTGCCAAGGACCCCGCAGCTGCCCCCTCGCTGACACGGTGTCTCCTTAGCAAACGTCCCCAATGATCCCTGGCTTGTGAATGGCCGAGCTGCATCTCCAAACTTACTTTAGCTCTTTCTTCACCTCTTCATAGTCAGCCTGTCCTTTGAGTTTTTCTTCCAGTTGCTGAAAACAGAGAGGGATTTTATTAGTGGTCATGTCTGAAAAAGGCTGATGGGCTTTGCCATGGACTGAATGTGGTGTCCCCCCCCAGATTCAAATGTTGAGATCCTAACCCCCAACATGGTGATGGCGTCAGGAGGTGGCGCTATTGGGAGGTGTTGAGGTCATGAGTGGAATTAGTGACCTAAAAGTAGACCCCCGAGAGGCCCCTCACCGTTTCCACCATGTGAGGACACAGCGGGAAGACGGCCGTCTGTGAACCAAGAAGGGAGCCCTCAACAGACACAGAAAATGCTGGAGCCTCATCTTGGACTTCCAGCCTCAGAACTGTGAGAAACGAAAGCGTCTGTTGCTTACATCACCTGGTCTCTGGTGTCCCGTCATGGCAGCCCCAACGGGCTAAGACCCTTCACTGACTACGTCCCCTGTAAAGCATCCAGCAGCCCCGAGGGAGCCCAGACAGGCACAGTGAAAGGTGACAACTGTGGAGTCGTCCCTTGTCCTTTGCTTGTTGCCTGATGTTGAGTGGGCACACACACACACACACACACACACACACACACACACACACACACGGCAACCATAAGGTTGTAACATAAACCCCAGTGAAAGTAGAAGGAAAAAGCTTTACAGAAGTGGAAAACCGAACAAGGAAAAGGCCATTTTGTATGAAATCCCACAAAATGGCCAACAGGATTGAAGAGACGCTCTCCTGGTGTTTCAAAAGCAGCGTGTGGCCTTTCACAAACTACGTGAGGCCAGCTGACACGTGCTGTTACTTGTCAACACCTTTGTTGGGACCCTGCTGATAAGAGATACGGCCCTTTGGTCACTGAGGTCAGCATCAGATAGGCACCAGGGAAAATGCGTTTGTCTTTCTGGAGGGATCCCCCCAGACGCAGGGGGTTTTAGCAGTGGAGGCCGGTCCGCTGGGTGGTCAGTGGTTTCTCCGACAGACGGTCCTGCAGGAAGGGCCCTCGCAGGGCACCCTGGCCAGCAGGGCCACGGCTGGGCATGGCTGCCTCCCTGGCCCTAGAATGCCCTTCAGAGGGAGGCTCAGGGGTCCTTCGGCAAGCTTCCCAGGTACGGTGAGGCTCTGCTGTGCTCCACTCACCTCTGTGAGCTCACTGGGCACCCACGTGGCTGTTTGTGCCCGGAGCCCTGCTGGGCCTTCTTGCCAGCAAGAGCCTTTGCTGTAGAGTAGTCGGCAGAGGGTGCTGCCTTCTGTGAAGGTGCTTTTGGCCTCGTTTGTTTTTGCCCTTTCCCCCTCAACCAAAGGCGTTCTTTGTGGGAAGACAGCTTGACATAAAACACAAAGACTCAGCCAGCAGGGGGTCCTGACCACTTAGCATCTTTCCAAGCCTGGGGTGAACAAATTCCAATTCTTGAATCAACAGGCCCTTCCCATCCCCAGGGCTTCTGGTTACCTTTTTAGGCTCTACTTGACCAGCCACGTCTATGATCACAGTTTAAAGCCGACTGAGAACATTCTAGAATTTGGGGAGAAGATTCCCATCTGGCCCACTAGCCTTGATGCTCACCTGAATCCCATGTGGCCCCATTTAGCCCATCTTTTCCTTTTGCCTTTGCTGGCGGTTGCCTTTGCTGGCGGTTGCCTTTGCTGGCGGTTTCTCGTGTGTGTATTTTCCATTGTGTAGAACTGCTCTGCCCTAGTTCCTTTTTAAGACCTCTTGCCTGTATTATAATGGTTTCTCCTCATAATCAGACAGGGTAGCACGCACTCCTTTTCCGACAAAAGATGCTGAGAAGGTGCTCACGAAGACACGATAATTTCACTCTGTGGTCGGAGAGCGGGAAGCCCTTCCTAACACAAGACTGCCCAGCGCTGCCGGGACACAAAGCACCTGCGGAGGGTGGGACTCACTGACGCTGCACGCGGAGCGCGCATAAAAAGTGGTCATGTTCAGAGAACAGCAGACGGGCAGGAAGAATGACAGACATGAAGCTTCTGGACCTGGCGCGGCCCAGAACCCGGCGTCAGCTCTGTCACCCACGAGCCGGGCCCTTTGGGCACGTCAATCGGCGGCTCATCTGTGAGATGGGAAGACCGGTGACCTCCAAGTACTGAGTGAAGGGGCACGAGACAAGGAGCCGGTGCAGATGCTGGCACCGAGGGGCCTTCAATGCGGGACCACTGCCGCTGCCAGGTCCCGCTGCGGGTTCCCTGAGAGCATGGCTGCAGGCCTTCGATCAGCCCAGATGAGAAGGTTTTCGGGCAGGAGTGTGTCTGGTTAAATGTGAGTTTTCACTGAGAACCAAGCAGCTTCCACTGAAATTTCTGCCATCTGCCCGGGGGCAGCAGAGTCAGGAAGAAATCAAGATGGCGCCTGCAAACCTCTGTTGAGCGCCGACACCTGGATGGGGGCCTGGTGGGGGGCACCTCACCAAGCCCGCCCCCACCTAGCTCCCAGCGGGGCGCTGTCTCAGGACCCCGCGTGTGGCGGCAGGCTGGGGGCGGGCCCATGCAGCCAAGAGCCCAAGCGCCCTCGGCCCTGCTCTTTGGCCAGAAACTTCTTGCTGGGCGCCCGTAGCGTCTGGTTTCCGAGGGTCCTGCCTGGAAAGGGCAGCAGGCGCTCCAGGCCGTCGTTCCTCCGGGCACTGTTCCCTAGGATTTTGCCAGTGCTCATCAAGCGGTGGGCCAGGTCCCAGGCCCGGCCCCACACCCCACATGTCATCTTATTCAATTATCGCGACACGTCTGCAGAGCATCTGTCTGTCCGTCCAGAGAGAGAAAGAAAGAAAAAAACCCCGCAGGGGGTCTGCACCCAAGGCCGCGGCAGAGCCCGAGGCTGCCCAGAGCAAGCGCAGGAAGCAGTGAGGCAGTGGTGGGCTGGGGCCCGGCAGACCCGGGCCAAGTCCTGGCTCCACCACTTAGCTGCAGAGTGACCCCGGAAGAGACACTGAACTTCGCTAAGCCTCGGTTTCTTCATCCCTAAAGTGGGGATAATGGTACACACGGGACGGTGCTTTCCTGAGGACTAAATGAAACGGTCGTCCCTTGGTACCCACGGAGGATTTGGCTCCAGGACCCCTGTGGTACCAAATCTGCAGACGCCCTAGTCCCTTATACAGAATGGCGTAGGGCACTGGGCCCTCCGAATCCGTGGATGTGGAACGTGCAGAGGTGAGAGCCCCAACGGCAATACTGAGTGCTTAGCCTGTGGTAAAGCACTCAGCAACGATGGTGACCGTTATCACTGTCGTTATGACTACTTTATCCCCGGTGGGTGGTACTGAATACGACTAAATGGTTCCGAAGACACTCTGTGGTCCTCGATCCGGGGGCTCCATTTATGAAGTTCTCCGCTTCCCAGGCTGCCACCTCCAAGCGTCCCTGCTGCTCTCTGGCAGATCCATGGAGGAGGACTGAGGCCCAGAGCAGCTCTGCCTGTTTGATGCCGATGGCAGGAAAGGCAGCCCCACATCCGGCGCCATGAACGCAGAATCTGGCAAGCGGGTCGCCTTCCTGAAAAGGTGCTCTTGTACAGGAACACACTCTGACCTTGTATAGAGAGGGGAGGAAAGGTCTAGGGCGGAGCTGGGCTTCTAGCTCAGTCCCACTTGGCTGAGTGTGACCCTGGGCGACGGGCTTAGCCTGTCGGGCCTCACGCTCCTCATCTGGGAAGGGGGAAGGGTTTCCAAAGGTCAGTGGTGAGGAAATGCCGGATGCACGAGTGCAGGCTGCAAACCACCCTCAGACACGGTGGTTTTATGATACATTCATCACACACGTTTAATACTACAGAGCACGTATGTGGTTCCAGAACTTAGTAGGAGCTCATCAAATGTTTCTTGAATTGCTAGGAGCATTATCTATCTGAAGTTCTTAAAATCCTGGCTAAGACTCAAATAATGAGGTATTTTAATTTAAAATGCAAAGCATTTTGGTGTGCAGCAAATTAGGCACTGAGTTTATAAAAGGTATCTATCTGTCTTAGTCGAGTTATAACATGGGGCCTAGGGCTACCAACTTAAGGGGCCTCTGGCACAGAGACTAATGCAAAGACCCTCGAAAGACCTCGTCCTCCGGGTCGCACAGCAAGGGGTCAAGGCAGCAACACGTCTCTGCCACACAACGGACGGGGCCGGAGAGGTGACTCTTGCAGTTTACAGGCAGCTCTGTCTTCTGCCTCCGGGATAATCGGAGCCAGGCTTTCGGCAGTGCTGTCTGAAGACCCACAGCTCAGGCTAGGGGCGTCGCTGTGTGACCCCTCACCCTGACGTGGACCCCGGGGCTGAGGGGCCACCAGTCAGAACCCAGCGGGTGTGACTGGGCTCCCTGGTCCGGGCAGGGGTCTGAGGTTGACTCTACCTCTCTGGGGTCTGGAACTAGGCAGCCTGCCCCTCCTTTTCACCTGAACGGGGACCCCCTGAGGTCTCCACTGCTCCTTGGTGAGACGCAGCAGTATGTAAACTTAGGATCTGCCGAGGCTGGCCTGGGGGAGAAGCCCAGGGACGCCCAGGCGGGCGCTGTGCGTGCACTACATACAGGGAGGCTGAGAGCGCAAGACAAAAAGGCGAGACCCCCCTGCCCCCAGGCCAGGGGGTGGGGAGAGGGACCATGACGTTGGAGGCCTTGCTGCCAGCTGGAGAAGTGTGGCTCTGGAGAGAAGAGGGGGACCCCTGTGTGGCAACCCCATCACAAGTCACCTCCAACTTCCACGAGCAGCGACCCAGGCACAGGGCGGACGGGAGCCAACTCCTCCTCACGGAATGGTGCCGTCATAGTCCACGAGGGTCCTGGCTCAATATTTCAGCTACTTGGACATTGTATGGTCGGCTAAGTGGGCCACAAGCTGGGGATCATCTGCAGGTGAATATCTAGACGTACTCACCCAGTGACCAGGGGCGCACGTGTCTAAGAGGATTCACCGAAGATTCCCACAATTAGCTCCCTGAAGCGTTTCCAGTAATGCCCACCGGTTTGCAGCGATTTACATATGACCTCGATGCAGATAACTGGCCTTGAGGCCTCTAGCACGGTGCCCCAGGGGGAAGAGGCCCTCGGTTTCTTCCCTCTGGGGCATCTCCGCTGCTGCTTCCCTGCCCGGGGGCCCCCTTCAGCCCCCTCTCCCCATGGAAGGCTCACGATTGCTCCCCTCAGTCCGTGTTCACAGTGCCTTCAAGATGCGGCCAGGACAAGGCTCAGGGAGGCTCGGCTCCCGGGCTCTCTGATACCGGGACGTGTGACACTAAAACTCACTGGTGCCATCCAGGGAGGGCAGGGGCCACAGAGGGACACACACAGGCCTCCCCTCTACGGCCACGGGCTGGCTGGCACCTCCTCCCCGAGACAGCGATTATCGTCATGCTCACCCGCGGCAAGCGAGCAACGGAACGTGGATGTCGGAGCTTCACACACTGAGACGATGAGATGCTCGTTAAAATGCGGTCAAGGGCAGCCCCGGTGCAGAGGAAACACGGTGAGGGAACTTATGTAACCAGAGAGGCAGTGTCCAGAATTAAAGGCGCCGAACGAGTGCAGAGGAGTGGTTGTGGGTCTTTTGTCCTGTCCCCACCCGCCGAGGGACACACTGCGCCCCACAGTGGCTCAGAAGGACCCATCAGAACCTCGAGAGGTGGCGTGAGGGGTGCCGAGGGTTGGGGAGGCTTGTGCGGTTTGGAAAAAGGCCCCCAGGTGAGTGGAGCACAGCTGCCCACACGCCCAGTGAGAAGTACTGATCTTTAAAGC
Source organism: Kogia breviceps (assembly GCF_026419965.1). Lineage (NCBI taxonomy): Eukaryota > Metazoa > Chordata > Mammalia > Artiodactyla > Physeteridae > Kogia > Kogia breviceps. The sequence continues at coordinate 83,083,681 of NC_081323.1, forward strand.
ATCTGCAGAAAATATCATTTCTCCCTAGGGGAGGCTGGCCTCAGTTAGTCTTTCTCACAAACACCCATCTTAAACCTGAGCTATTGGTAGCACTGCTTCCCGTGCCCTAGTGAGTAGAATGCAGGTGACTGTCACATTACACTGCCTCTGTACTGAAGTGTTCCAGCAGAAGACCCCAGAATAGCGTTATCAGAAACAGCAGCCCTGTAATGGCAGTCGGGTTAGTTCATTGATTATGAATACAGAATTATCCTTGACAAGTGGCACGGTGCTGCAGTACTTGTCACATCAGGCAGGGAGAAGCATCTCCCACTTCCGAGTTGGTTTTGATGTCTACTTGAAGGTTAGAGGATGCACCAGTGTATGTGGCTAGTGATGGTGAACCTGGCTTGAAGAAGTAGAGCCTATGGGGAGAGAGACTGGTAAACACCCAGCTGGCAATCTATCCTCATACTTATCAATCAGTTACGAAGGTGAAGGGAAGAAAGCGTTAGTCGCCAAGAGAGGGAGTGTTTCAAGGTGCTGGGAAAAGCGAACCACTGAGTCCCCCAAACGTGCTCCATTACAGAGTGCACCCCAGGGGGTCCTGGCGGAGGAGACCCCAGTAAGCTCAAGACTCCATAACCTCAAGACGTGTCCCTGGGACTGCCCTGGCGGTCCGGTGGTTGAGACGCTGCTCTTCCACTGTGAGCGGGCGCGGGTTTGATCCCTGGTCGGGGTCCTGCACGCCACACGGCACGGCCAAAAAAAAAAAAAAAAAAAAGACTTGTCCGTTACGCCTCCTGCCTTGTGAGACCAGTGACCATCGCCATCAAACACTTCGGCGTTTATCTCAGAGGTCACGGTCAGCGTCCATGGTGAGACCACCCACCACGCCAGGATGCTGAGAGACAGCTGGAGGCTGGAGCGTCCTCAGACGTAGATCCCAACCCGAGCCCACAAAGCTGGACGACACTGTCCAAGATGGAAAAGATGGGGTGTCGGGGGGTTGGGGGTCGTGGGAGCGGGAGGAGGAGGAAATGGGAAGCTCAGGGGCGGCTCCTGGCTGCTTCCAGCGGCTGCCTCGGCTGGGCCCCAGACCCCCGCCACACAAGCGTCAGGTTGCCGATTTGACAGGTCTCATTCATAAAATATTTTCCTAGTAATTGTTTCGCTGCTTAGTTTAGATTTGAGACTATAAATTGTACACGTTAGGAGAAAAAAAAAAAAAAGCCCAGGGAAGTATCTCATTCAATTAACCATATTCCTTTGGGCGAGGGAGGCGGACGTGCCCGTTTGGGGAAGGCTGATACTTTCTGCGTGTGGGTTCGATATCAGGGAGAGCTTCACTCCTGGCGACAAGGGGTTAAGATAATTAAAATCAGAGAAGTCTTGTAACTAGAGGACATGTTTTGATTATTAGATCAGATGAAGATAAGGGAGTAATAATTTTGGAAGAAGTATTGCCGAATTGTTTCATTAACTGCACAGTATTAAAGAATTCCCCCAAGATACGGATAAAGAACATTAATTTGTGAAACTGCGTTTCATTTTTGGTGAAGGCAAACATTAAAACCTTAACTGATTTAGAAGAAATTGCTCTATAATAAAAAACGTAAGGTCTACAGCCTCCCTCTCATGTAGTCAAACGCATCATGTACTTGAGTCGAAGCCCTGAACCGTAACAAAGGAGGGGAAGGCCAATTATCCAATAGCAGGGCCACTGCTGGGGCCAGAAATGGCTATAACACGAGGAAATGCCACTGCATCTGGAAATGAAAAGTGAGTGCTGGCGCTCAGTGGGCGGGCTGATGAGAGCCTCGGCGTGACCGGGCCTCAATCATCTCCCCGCCCCGGCAGGACCGGCTCCTCCACGGGGCCCGGGCAGCCGGCAGTTTCTCAGACAGTGGATGAAATCCACCCAGAGAGGCAGAGAAGGATCTAATGAGGATCAGCTGTGGGCGCCCCGGCGCCAGCGAGGTCAGGCCAGGGGGCTGCCGGGAGGACAGACTTGCCGGAGACTGAGTTCTGCCTCACAAACATGGTTACGCGTGGAGGAAAAAAAAAAAAAAAAAACTCAATTAAAAAAAAAAAAAATCAAAATGGGCCTAACCGCATTCTGGAATTACTTTACATACGAAAAAGTTTTCCTGACATTTTTACAACCAACTCTGATCCACTTTCTTTAGAGCGCAGAGACTATACGTGGCAGTCGGTCACTTATCCATTCACAGCCGCCTCGGATGGGCGCCGCGCGGGGCCGGGGGCGCCCGGTGGGCGGATAGAGCCGGGACGGCGGAGCGGATGGATGCCCGCGCCCTCGCCGGTCCCGTCTCTTCCCGGTCAAGTGAGATACCACCGAGGAGTCCCTGCCGGCTTGGACGTGTGAATCTGGGGTGCAACGACGATCTCCACACTATGCTAACTTCAACAGATTGGGAATACCTTCAATAAAGTGCAATTAAAAAAATATAACGTAAAGGGCTCTGGGTTCTGCATTTGGGACACCAATTTATGAGAAGCCCCAAGAGGATCTAGCTTTCGGCTAGACTGCCAAAGACGCCGGAGGGAGAGCAGCGGCTGACGGTGGGAGCTCCCCGTGCTGGAGCAACACCACGCTCCGGACCCTGGCGGCTGGCACAGGCCCGAGGGTCAAAACCATCCCTGCAGGTGGGGAGCGGGGCCCGCAGGGCTCGGTGCAGACGTGCCCCCCACGAACCCCTGGCTTTCATGTCGTCTGGGCACAGGGAGGGCTGCGGTCTCGGTGTGCTGGGTCCTCCTGCCGGCAGCCTTCTCCAGGAGCCGGGGAAGGCCGGCAGAGCTGCACTAATGCGCCTGCAGACGGCCTGCGCCCCAACGGCACTGCAGCCCACGCGGCGTGCCGTGGGCAGCTGGGCACCAAGGATCGGGGTATTTCTACAACGGGCTGCATGCGAGGACAGCTGACCAGGAGGGACGTGCCACCCGGGCAAGGGCTGACGGGAGGGGTCAAGGCCCACCCCACCTCGCTGCCTTGGGCTTCAGGACTCTGCTTCCGGCTGCCTCACAGAGGTCAAGGCTGCCATGCCTGCTGTCAATCAGGACAAGGTGTTCTCCAGACAAGAGCCCTGATGGAGCTTCTGAGTGACGTGTCCAGGGGAACCTCACGCCTCCTTATACTGGTCTCACTGGAGGGAAAGACTTGGCTGATGGCTGGAGCTCACCTGAGATAAAACCCCAACAGTCACTTCTGCTTTCAAAAGGGAAGGAATTTTAACCACGACCTTTGCAGATAACCCAAACGAGACACATGTGTGCAACGGCTACGGCGGGGCAAATGAGTTGGCTTTGAGGCGAGACCTCCCGCCGCGGTCACTACAGTGGGGCCGAAGTGCCCCGCTGAAGAGCTCGGGGTGTCGGCGGGGAGCCGGACACCCCGTGCCGAGCCCGGGCTCCTTTCGGGGCCATGCGGGAGGGAGGTGGGGTGTGGCGTGCGCGGTCCTCCCCCGGCCCCTGGGGCCCCCGGCGCCCTTACTTTGAGGGTGCTGTTCTTGGCACTCAGCTGCTGCTCGAGCTGGGAGATCTGGCTGGCCGAGTTCTCGCGCAGCTTGGTGAGGCTGGCCTGGAGTCTCTGCACGTCCTCCACCAGCTGTGCGATCTCCCGCTCTTTGGCGGCCAACTCAACTTCCAGGCTGGAGCGGGTGAGGACCTCTATGGCCTGCTCCTGCGGAGGAGAAAGGAGATGACAAAACCGCGCCGGCTTCGGACGGGCGCCTGGGGTTACTGGCGCTGGCAACCGAGGCGAGAAGCAGGCAGTGGGAAGGATGTGGTTGGTGGTGTGGATGATACGGCATCACGTCCCGCCTCTGCCTGGACCGCACCTGCCCGTCGCCCTCCCACCCCACCCCACCTTCTCGTCTGCACGGGGAGCCGCCACCTGGATTCGTCTGTTCGACAAGCATTTTACCGAGTACCCACCATGCAGCAGGCACACACCAGGGGACAAAAGGACAGAGGTCCCTGTCCTCACAGGGCTTCCGGTCCAGTGGGATGGGGCGGGGATGGGATGCCTTACATATGCTTATTAGTAGCAGAGAGTGTGTCGGAGGATGATAAATGCCACGGAAAAACTGAAGCAGGGAAGGGGCAGCTGGGGCTTTTAATAATGTGGTCGGGAAAAACCGCATCGAGATGGTGCCATTTGAGCAGAGACGTGAAGGAGGTGATGGAAAGGGCCTTGCTGGTGGCTGGGGGCGCCAGAGGGGAAGGTTCTGAGGACAGCTCCTGGAAGGTTCCAAAGCCTTCGGATTTTTTACCCCAAGATGAGATGCAGTGTCCTTCTGATTCATTACTCTGTTATCTAGAAGCTGAGATAACTGTTTGACAAATTGATTCTCAGAGTTAGCATTAAAAAAAAAAAAAAAAAAGAGTTAAAAGATGTGGAAGGTGCATATTTGGGGTTCCTTTGTGCAGGAATTCTTTTGATAACTGCTGTTTTAAAAAACTTACTCCCCACCCCTCAGATGTGCTCATTTTGGAAAAAATGCAAAACAGGGAAAAGGTTTTTTAAAGTCAAATTCGTATTTCCCAAGGATGAAAGCAGTACTTCTCTCAAGTTTTAGAAGTAATCATAGCTCCTGAATGGTTCTGGAAGCTTGTCTGGAAGTGGTTCTGGAAGTGCCGGGTGGAGCGCTTCTGGGCATGACTGAGGGGGACAGGAAGGGCAGGACTGGAAGGTCCCTATGACAGCAGCGACCTGGGGACGGCTCACGCTGCAGCGCAGAACGCCGCCATCCTTGCTGTCATCCCCTGCCACCGGAAGTGCACCGCCGCACACCTTGACTTGGCCTATGCTGGGGCGGAAGCAGAGGCGGCCACAGCCCCAGTTGGCAGGGGCAGCCCTGCCATTCCATGCATGGTGCGCCTGTCACAGGGCTTTCACATCTGGGTGGGGGGGGAGACAGCCGGTCACCATGGCAACACTTTTTCTTATCTCCCTCCCAGGAAATTAAGGCCTTTACCATGTAAGAACGTGAACTTTTTTTTTTTTTTTTTTTTTTTTTTTTTTGTGGTACGCGGGCCTCTCACTGTTGTGGCCTCTCCCATTGCGGAGCGCAGGCTCCGGACGCACAGGCCCAGCGGCCATGGCTCACGGGCCCAGCCGCTCCGCGGCACGTGGGATCCTCCCGGACCGGGGCACGAACCCGCGTCCCCTGCATCGGCAGGCGGACTCTCAACCACTGCGCCACCAGGGAAGCCCAAGAACGTGAACTTTTGTGGGCAAAGAAGCGAGCCCCTTCTGTCTCTGGTCTGTATAATGTTATAAAGCAAGTCCTTCACTTCCCCTGACCTCTGGCAGATCTGCCCGTGGCCCTGGCGCCCCAGTGAGCATCTTCCCGCCAACTTATTAAAGAGGTGCATGCTGTCCAGACCAGTTCTGCTCAGCCTGGGCTCCACGGACTGGTGCCAACTCACACACCGTGGCTGGTACACAGTGAGACAAGCACAGAAATCGAGAGTAAGTGTTTAGAAACTTTTATAGCAATCTGACTTTGCTGTGACATTTTTATTGTCTTTTGTAAAACTATCAGTCTGCACTAGATTGGAAATTCAAAACAAAACAAAACAAAACAAATAAAACCATCCTTCACCACAGAGAATTTAGGAAGCGCCGTCCTAGACAACTCTGGCCAGAACCCAGGTCAGGAGCCAAGGGACCGCAGACAAGTCCTCCCAGCAGTGAGGAGGACAGGAGAGGAGCACGCAGAGGGGGTCCTGAGGAGGGAGAGGGGGGTGGAGGCGGGCTGGTGGATCTTGTCGGAAGAAGAGGGGCTCCGTCTCAGGGCAGGGACCCCACAGGCGGGCACAGGGGTGGGAGGGGCAGGGAGCAGGGCCCAAGCAAGGGGCGATCAATGCTGAGAGGCCGGCTCGAAGAGGACTCAGCATGTTGGCACCTGAAAGTGACTGCTTGGGAGGGTGGCAGGACGGGCCTGGACTTAGCAGGGGGACACGATAAAAGTGATACCCAGGGAGGTTGGCCTCGTGGTGGGTTTAGGCTGTGGCACGGTATCTAATTGAACTTATTTAGCAATCTTCCAGCCTGAGGGATGGCAGCCATAGCAACGGTTTAAAGTGCTCTTAGGGAAAGAATCTGTAAAACAAGCCCAAAGGTGATCTGGGGTTTCCAATGGGCGAGTGCAAATCCCAGCAGGGACGAGGGTTCAGAGAACCTGTGTGAAAACAGGCGCCCTCAGTGTGGCCCTAGATCCAGGATGGGTACCCGGGGACGGGCAGTCCCAGGGTACAGTTGGCTGCTCGACTCTTGGGGCCCAGCCTGGCCTGGCCACAAGCTGACCTTGTGACCTCAGGCCCAACAATTAACTCACGAACCCGGGCCACAGATCCCTCATTCGTAACAGAGCAAACGCCATCTGTGTCTCGCATAAACTAAGCTGAGATGAGATAATATACCCCAAAGCAGCAAGACCTTGGAATTAAGATTGAAAACATCCTACTCTGAGCCCAAGCGTGCTCGCTCCCACCTCCAACACGAGGGCATCCCGTTGTCCCATCGTGAAGACACAGCAGAAAATGGAGGAAGAGACAGACAAGGGCCCGGGAGTGGACCAGGGGCTGCGGGTGGAGGGAGGGGCCTGCACCCGGGTGGGTGATGGAGCTGAGCCTGTCGGTCCGTGGGCACCAGCTAAAAGGAGATGGTAGGACAGGGCGCACAGGGTGCTGGGTAGGGTGTGTGGGGAGAGGTGGGGGGGGCGTGGAAAACCGCAGGGGGGTTGGCGTCTGGCAGTTCAGGTGCCCTTGAGATCATTACCGAGAAGGGAAGCAAGGGTGGATTCAGGGACTCAGGACCACTGGCTCCCTCGTGTGGGCCCTGCCCTGGCAGCTGTGGTTCAGGGGGCTGGGGCAGGGCCCAAGGACTCCCTAGTCATTCGGATGGGGTCCAGGGTCAGGACCCTGGCTCGGACAAGCCTTGGGAGGAACGAACAGAAACTGACTTCCCTCAGTCTGACAACAGGTCCCTGTGGGCACCAGGACGGGGTCAGGAGAGTCTGTCCCAGGGGGACCTGCCCAGGCTCCAGGCTTCATAGGTAAAGGGCCTGTGTTCCCCACGTTTCCAAAGGGGAGAACGAACCCAGAAACCAAAGTCGCTGAGGGAGCACCCCATTAAACTTTGTCCCTCGGAACCGTCTGTCCCCTTCTGCCAAACCGCTTGTGTGAACTATCACAGGTCACGTAAATCCTCCTGCAGAGACCAGAGCGCCGAGGCCGGAAGAAGCCAGATGGCGATCTCTGTTACCCTGCAGCCATTTTCACACGCGATATGAATGAGATGCAGGAGCACCACTCAATACGAGGGAAACCTGATGCGTGGTGACGGTGGGCCGGGACCCCAGCCGACGAGGCAAACACTCGGAGTCTAGGCTAATCTCCCCGGGGAGGGTTGAGGGAGCGAGAGGCTCAGTTTTCCTTCTTTCTCATCACCCCGCTATTCCTGCCAACACTAAGTGGCCGACATATGCCGACCACGTCCAGTATATTCACCTGATGGACAGACGGGCGTTTAGGTTTAAGGCGGCCTGGTGTGGTGCACCAGAGTCCCAAACTAACGTTTGCCGGTAAACACTCGACAAAGGGCCTGCATACCGCCGGTCTCCTTGAATGTGCATATGCAGCAGAGGTGGCTCGATGCAGGGGTAAAGAGTGGACTTTGGAGCAGGACAAACTTGGGATCATATTCCAGCTCGGTCGTTTTCTAGCTGTGTGGCCTTGGGCAGATTACTTAACTTCTCTGAGCCTGTTTGCTTACCTACAAAATGAAGGCAAATAAAACCGCCCTCTGGCGACTGTGGTGGCACCACGAGGCAGCAATGGCATAACTGCAGAGAGTCCCGCCCGGCCCCTAAGGCGGAGCAGGGGCTGGCTGACTGGCGGCTCACCTTCCAGAATTGGTGACTCCAATGGCCCAATGGCCCGGTTTCGGCTTTTGCTGGATCTACAGACGCCACTGTTTCTCTGCCTCGTTCTGCCAGCCGAGCCCAGCAGACGTCGTGCCGCTGGCCTGGTTTCCTATGCTTGCTCGTTTGCTCCCCAACGGGCTGGGGCTGGGGCTGGGGCTGGAGCTGCCGGGCTACACGGGAATGTGTCCCTGGGGGGAGCCCTGGCAGGGCTGGCTCGCGGGAGGCTGAAGCGGTGCCATGTAAACACAGCACTTAGCCGATGCTGAAGTGTTTAAGCACCCCGAGGATCCACAACTTGCTCTACCTGCGAAAACATTCATTTCCTTCTGAAATGTTTTGGTTGTTACGGTCCGGGATGGTGCCAGGAATCCTTTCAATCAAAACACTTAGCTCAGGAGCCCCGCGTAGACACAGGATGCACGGCTTTCTCTAAAGGACCCTGAGCGACCGCAGAGGCCAGGAGAAGCCGCACCGATTCCATCCTCGAGGGCTTCCTCCCGCCTCGGCTCCGGTGCTGGGTCCAGTCCAGGTACACTTGGACAAGGGGCTGGTGACAGAGCCAAGGGGACATTTCAGGCAAAATTAATACCAGAGTCCATGAAGTACAAAGGTTGTGATGGTGCCTTAAATGGAAAACTTTTCTCTGTAGCCTGAAACACTTAAGTCGTGTTTTAGCGAAGGTGAACGTAAAGACAGAAAACAAAAATCCAGTCTTAAAAGGGGTCCTCACACTAAAACTTTGCTTTGGACCCATTCCTGGGGAATAATTTAAAAGCTCTGGGCTGGGGCGGCGGAGGCCGCTGCCGAGTCCTGGCTTGGCCGCTGGGGCCAAGCGTTCTGGGGCAAGGGCTTTACATCCAGGGAGCTTCCGTTTCCTCATCTATATAAAGAAATAACAATGCCCTGCTTCATGGGTCGGGTGGGGTAGTGGTAGTCAAACTGATGTGCGACCTTATTACAGCAGCACGCCTTCCACTGGACTGTCCTCTCTCCAGGAAGGGCCTGGCTCGCCCCTCCTGGATCTCCCAGGATCCACTGCGGGTCCCGGCACACAGCAAGGGCTCTCCAACCCTTTATTAAATAAAAGAACAGCTACAAGTGCAATTCACCCATCACAGGCCACCAGAGCTGCAGGGACCTCAGGATCACTTACTTCCTCCTTATTCTGCACACCAGGAAACTCAGGCCTCGTAAGTGCCACCACCTGAGTTAATCACTGTATGTGAACTAGTGACGGAGTTGGCTCTGAAACCGGGGCTCCTGGACCAGAGTGCTGACGCCAACCACAGTCAGACTAACCGCTAAGGTTGGCTGAGGACGGATTATGTGGCAGGACGTGCTCTAAAGGCTTTGCTGAGAGTAACTTCCAGAACCCTTGTAAAAACCCATTTTATGGATGATGCAACTGAGACTCAGGGAGGTTAAGCCACCCGCCCCAAGTCACCCAGCTGATAAACTGCAGAGCTGGGTTCGGAACCCAGGGGTTTGGCTCCAGTGGCCACGGTCTTAATTACGCCGCCGCTCTGTATTGCTGCACGGCATTGAAGGAAAGAGTCCGGAGTCCGACAGTTCAAAGCCGCCTTGATCGAGCTGGGAAAGTTCCAGCTAAGAGCAATTTTCGTTAGTCTTAGAAAAATCAAGAGGCAAAGGTCTGAGATGTGTGCCTGGCTCCCCTTGAACGCTCGCACGTCAGGCGAGATCCTGACTATGACGCGGACCCGGAGTGGGTTGTGTTATTACCTCCCCCGCTCCTCCCACGTCATGAACTGTTTTTCACTCTGAAAGGACGCATCCAGGAGAAGAGCAACCCTCCAGTTCTCCTGTGCAGTTCTGCAAGCCTCCAGCTTCGGCTCGCCACCCAGCTGCCAGCAGGCCCCGCCACCAGTCTGAACGGGAAGATGCTCTCGTGGTGACGGGCTCTCCACCGGGTGGGCGTCACGCTGACCACTGGGCACCGATGCACATCCAGTAAAGCTCTTCCCTCTGACACTACTGGGTTCCATCCCCAAACTGTTACAGGCACTCCCCACCGAGACACAGCAGGACTGTTTCAAACATCACCCCCGAAAAGGGCCGCTCGAAAGCCAAAGAAGAAAGCGGCTGTAACACACAGAGGTACAGATGCGAGGCGACGGGGTCCCCGCGGGGCTGGGCTACCCACCACGTCCGGCGCCTTCTGGATCTGGGAGGCCAGCTGGAGAGAGTGGTTGGCCGACAAGAGCTGCTCCCTCAAGGTCTCCGCCTCTCTCTGAGCCACCTCTGCCCTCTGAAGGAAGTGAAAAGGGTGGAAAGAGAGAGTACATCCAGTTTAACAACTGACAATTATTACAAGAAACATTCATCAATTCATGCCTGACTGACTATAATTGATTTTCCTAAACACTCAACCTAATAAATGCTAGGAAAAAACAGAGAATGTGATGGATTTTTATTTTAAACAGTACAAGGAAGAAATAATTGAGCGATTATGACAGTAATTTAACGCTAGGAGCAAGGAATCCCCTGCTGATACTAGCGCTCCGGCCCACTGAATTTCCCAGACTGAATAAATACAAGTGGAAATGGAGTCTTTTGATTCAATTTCTTTCTATTCTCATAGCCCAAGAAGATTTTATTGCAGGGTTACTCCTGGGAGTAATTCTCACGGGTAAACAGTGAATTAAAGACACTCTGGCCTTTTTCTCCTCCTAAAAACATGCATAATGTCGTGGTTGTTTTCCTCCAGCAAGTATTTCCATAAACGGACGGGGTGTAAATGCCACTTCTTTTGTGAGGACCAGGCTTATTCCGACGTACTTAACCCTTCACCCGACCAAGTTTTCTAATGCTGAGGCTGGCATTTCCAGCCAGCCAGGCCCACGCGGGGCTGCTGAGGGGGTGAGGCCGAACAGAGGAACGAGTGGACACAGCTGTCATTTGCTGTAATTCCCGGACAAGGACACCAGTGCCCCGGAGAGCAAACCAGTATTTCCCACTGGTCAGCAAGAACAGTCACTCCAGTGCCCGCGCCTCCCTAGAGGGCACCGTGGTGCAGTGGGCAGGAGCTGGGCATTTGGGACCACAGGGATGAGAGCAGGTCACCTAACTCAGCTCATCAAGCCTCCACCTTCCCATCTGTAAAATGGGAACACTGCCTCCCTCCCAGGAACCTCGCGAGGATTAACACCCAGAAGCGCCCTCATTCTTAAGTGCATTGTAAACGGGCTTGTCCTGATTTTACAGTGACTGAGACGAAACGCAAGGATGGGTGGGAAGCTGTAGCTAATTGACACTGGGCACGTGGACTGAGGAGTGATCGCTGCTTCTTTCTACCAGACGTACATTCTGCTCACAGAAGAGACGAACAAGAGAAGCCTGGCTGACTAAGGCTGTTTCGTGTGTTTTCTTGCTTTGTGGTGTGACAGTGCGTGCCTACTAATTGCTAAGAAAGAACTGAAAAGCGAAGCAAGAAGTCAGCCTGCCTGGTCCTCGCCGGTCCACCTAGTTGTACGAGGACTGGGTTTGGCAGCCTTAAGTGGTTCTACCGACGGCGGCGCGGCCCTCTCTGCTCTGCATGCAGACAAATTAGGGTGTTTCTAACAGTAGCTACTCCCGCCCAGGGTGGTGCTGGTGGCCGCCCGCCCCGCTGCTCCAGGAGCTCTTGGAATTGCACTCCGTCTAATTCCCACGGCGCCTGGGCGGGCCCGTCTGTGCTCGAGCAGCTACTTCCCACCCTCCGCTGCACACCGGCCAGAGGCGCCCGTGTCAGGAAAGGCGGTGATGTGACCGGTGTGGCCAAGATGCCAGGGGTGACTTCTGGTTCACGATAACTGCAGGAAGCTCTCCCCTTCAGTGAAAAAGATTTCCCCGAGTTTTGTGTCCAGATGAGCCACTCCACGTTTTTCTGATAATCAAGTGATGTTACTGACTCTCATCTTTCTCGTCAGTTATACTCTTGGGCATAAAACCTCCATGGCTCTGCCAGGAAGAAGGGGTATTTTGACGTATTTCTAGCCTTTCTGACTAAGGAAAACAGTGCTTAGCCTAGTGGAGAGGCAGTTCTGGTGGCAGCCAACGAGGCAGCACCCCCCGCCCCCGCCCACTGACACTGGTTGTGAAATGTTCCAGAAGCACCAGAGCTGGGGCAGCCCGGGCAGGGGCTTCGTGGCCAGGATCTCACGTGGGCATTTCGCTGTTGGGAGCCGAGTGCTGTCCCATCGGAGGCCGAGGGCTCACAGAAGAAGGGAATCTCAGTTGTGGATGATTTCACCCTCGGTTTTCGTTAATTTCTCCAGAGCTTCTGTACTTTGTTCAGTTTCCAAGTTCATGTACAGTCATGAACCTGGGGCCTATCCTCGGTGGTCACAGCCTTTTATCACGTTTGACTTGACTTGGCTGCTTCACTGTAACTCTTAAAAAAAAAATCAATTAATTAACTAATTAATTAATTAGGTTGTGGCAGGTCTTAGTCGCGCGGCAGGTGGGCTCCTTAGTTGCGGCACGCCAACTCTTAGTTGCGGCATGCGGGATCTAGTTCCCTGGCCAGGGATCGAGCCCCGGCCCCCTGCATTGGGAGCGCCGAGTCTTAACTGCTGTGCCACCAGGGAAGTCCCACACTGTATAACTTTTTGATTGCTTAGGATTTTTATTATTTATTCAGGAGTTATAACCTGAGTACATCAAAAACAAAACAAAACAAAACGAAACGAGTGGAGGTGGTCTGTGCCGCTAAACGTGGGCAAAGCAGAACAACTGAAAGTCAAAGTGGGCCTAAGAGCTGTTGACAGAGAGAGCGGGTACTGGACGCCGGGAGCTGCTGCGGTGAGTGGGTCTCTGTAGCTGTACATGCGGCCCGGCCGCCGGCGGCTGAGGCGGAAGGGAAAGGGTGCTGTGCTGGGTTGGCTCTGCGGTCTCCCTTGTTGCCAGGGTTTCCTATCTTCCCCACGACCGCAGTCCGGCCAGATGAAGTTGTGTTTCTAGAACCAGATTCAACGGAGGGAGGGGGCAAGCTCTGGTGCTGGTTTCTGATCTGGACGCCCAGACACGGGGCCTTGGCTGCCACGAGACACCCAGCTCCCCGTTTCCACTGACGGGATTCCTCCTCCCCTGTCCCCGCAGAGGCAGGGCCTGGGGACTGAGGCCGGGGCCCCGGTGGGCAGCTGGAGGCATCGTGGGTGTGACTCAGCGGCCACCCCGTGCTGAGAACAGAGCCCGGCCAAGCCTGAGTTGCCCTCCTGAGAGATCTGCTGGCTGTCTCTTACTTTCTGTCCTTTTCTGAGAAGTGAGGGTAAATGCTGGAAGCACAAGGGAAAGCAAAGGAGAGGGCACGTGAATGAGTGCGGGCACTGCTCTGCATTTTGGTGGTAACTCCAACCAGAAGGATAGGAAGGGCGGCCCTGCAGGACAACTGGGGACCAGTGAGATGACACAAGCCAGGCGCCCGGCGGTGCCACCACGCGGTGACAGGCCTCCATTGAAGAATTCTTATCATTACTTTGGGCCCTGGTGTGTGCTGCCTCAGGTGGCCACGATTCTTTCCTTATCTTAAAATGAGGAAAAACTTTCTTTTTTAGTTTATTTATTTTATTTATTTATTTTTGGCTGCGCTGGGTCTTTGTTGCTGCGCGCGGGCCTTCTCTAGTTGTGTCGAGCGGGGGCTACTCTTCGTTGCGGTGTGCGGGCTTCTCACTGCAGTGGCTTCTCTTGTTGCGGAGCACGGGCTCTAGGCGCGCGGGCTTCAGTAGTAGTTGTGGCTCATGGGCTTAGCCGCTCCGCGGCATGTGGGATCTTCCCGGACCGGGGCTCGAACCCGTGTCCCCTGCATCGGCAGGCGGACTCTCAACCACTGCGCCACCAGGGAAGCCCCCGAGGAAAAATTTTAAAATTTAAAATCTTAAAAGTTTTAGGGAAAAATTACTAAAGACTGTAGCTGGTCTTCAGGTTAAACTCCAGCTTCCTTCAGCTGTCACCAGGAAGTCATAAAACGTGGAGAAGTGCGGCCCAGTGGGGCAGACAGAGGAGGCAAAGGCAGAGGCTCGGGCGGCTGCAGCCCGCAGGGGATGGCTGGAGAGGCTGGTCACAGCCCAGCGTGCAACGCGGGCCCCGGGCCCAGGGAAAGGGGGCTGTGCTCAGGGGATCCCTTGGGGGGTGTGTTTCCTTCTCCCCCAGCACCAAGGCTGGGATGTGAGGGAATCCTCACCACCTCCCCTGTCGGGCAGGCTTTCCCCAGTTTACCCATTTAAGGTGTGGCTTTGAGTCCCCTGGTTTTATACGGTGGTCGTGGAGGCAGGGGGGGGTGTCTCTGATCCAGCCTGCTGCCCAGCCTGGCCCTAGGCTTTGTCTTTTGTCCCTTTTATACGTGTGGCCATGAAAACCCACCTCTGGGGACACCAGAGATGAGCAAGTCCCTTTAGTGACACAGCAGCCATGTGAGCTGCCCAAGGGCAGTGCCCCCAGGGAGACGGGCCGTGGCTGGGGCACACGGGTCTGCTGGCAGGCTGTCCCACCTGCAGTAACTTCCCAAGGCTGCTGGAGCAAACTACCACAGATTCAGTGGATTCAAACAAGACCAGCTTCTTACGTCACAGTTCTGAGGTCAGGCGTCCGCTGTGGGTCTCACTGGGTTAAGATCAAGGTGCTGCAGGGCTGGTCCCTTCCTGAGGCTCCAGGGCAGGATCTGTCTTCTGGCTGTTTTCAGCTCCTCGAGGCTGCCCGCATTCCTCGGCCTGTGACCCCTTCCTCAACCTTCAGAGCCCGCAGTGGCCAGTCAAATCCCTCTCACATCCCATCACTCTGACTCTTCTGTCTCCCTCTCTGCACCTAAGGACCCTGGTGATTCTGGAGGGCCCACCTGCCTAACCCCAGGGACCCTCCCATCTCGAGGTCAGCAGATTAACAGCCCTAACTGAGCTCTGCAGGTAGGCGGGCCTATTCGCAGGCCGTGGAGATTTTGGGACGCGGGCATCTCTGGGGCCGTTCTTCTGGCCGCCGTAGTCCTCAAGGACAAATACCACATTTGGACCATTTCCAGGAGAAGGCAAGCTCTCCTCGGGGATGACTCCTCAACCTGCTCCCCTCGAGGCCCCGGACTCTGGAGGGAGAGAAAAGGGGAGCGAGACTACAAAGACCAGCAAGCGACCTTCCAAGGGAACAGACGCCACCGCTGTGCAGGGTGCACAGCCAACTTCCGGTCCCCCTTCCGGATCAACAGCCACACTCGACTGCGGAGGGCAGCTGGGGCCCGGAGGTGGGCCCGCGTCTGCGATGCTGCAGGATAAGAGGTCAGAGAGGCCCACTGAGAGAGTTACCGCCACGCATCCCAAGCTGGCCCCGTGCTGGCGGCCGGAGTCCCATTTGGACGCCCTGCCTGTGTTTCTGGGGGGCTCGACGGATACTGATTTGGATTTCTGTTCTCGGGTCGGCCAGGCTGAAAGCTGGACCTACCCCAGCGTCACACCACCTGCGTGAACGCAGACTGCTGCAGCCCACAGACTGCTGCTGAGTCACGATTTCAGAAAAGCCGTAAGAGCAGACTTCCCTACCCCCTCCTGCCCCCAAAGCTCTGAACCTTTACTGTCACCAGTGAAGACGGTATTAACACAAGCCCCTCCAAGCTGGACGAAGCGGTGTCAGTGAGACTCAGCCCCGACTGCCCGCCACCAGTTGGACTCTCTTCCACTTCTCCTCACTAGAAACACAAGGACTCCAGCGAGAAGATAGAGCTTCAGGTCTCAGTAGAACATTTTGACTATAAACCAGTGCAAAAATAATGCTGTGTGCCAATGAACTAGTAAATTGCTCCCCCCGGGGCTCTCCCCTGATGGGAAAGGCATGGAACCAGATGTCTCGCTGCGCCCGCCCTGGTACCCCTCCTCCGGCCCGGCCCTCCTCGGCCTCATCGCCTCGGGGCCCCACATCATCCCCGCCCTGACACATCCCAACAGCTGCTTACCGCTCTCCTGGCTTCCAGTCTCTCCACTCCCCTCCGTTCTCTGGATGTTTAGCCAGAGCGATCCTTCTAGAACTCTAATCTGATGTCTCGCTCCCGCCCGTGATTCTCCACTGTTCTCAGGATGAGGCCCTCCCCACACCTGGCTAGACCCCGTCCTCTGGGCCCACCTTTCCGCAGGGGCTTTACGGAACAGCCTGGAAGCCCCAGAGCTCACGGCGCCCTTCCCTATAGGCCCTTCCTCGCCTGCCGGGACGCTGCCCTCCCCCTTGTCCCCCCCGGGAAGTTTTTCTCCTCATTGGGTCATCCTTGTTGACCCGTTGGGTCATCGAGTCAGGCCCTCTTTCTGTTTGCTCTGTGTCCGATCCGTCACCTCATGCTCTCGGCGAGGGCTGGCCCGCATCTGCCCGCACAGCTCTGGTGACGGGGAGCTCACTCCCTGCGGAGGCAGCTCCAGGCACCTCCGCACCGGGAGGGAGTTCCCTGCCATCAGCCTCTGCACTTGGCCGTGAAAAAGCCCGACCCCTTCCCTGGCCAGCCCTGGACAGCTGCAAGGCCAGGATCCACAACCGTTGCCCTAGGCCTTCCCCTTTCTAATCTCTTCACATCCCAAGTTCCTGATGTGTCAAGTCTTTGTCTTCTTTCCCTGCTCCCCAGAGAATAGGGATGTCACCAGAACTCGTGTTGAGGGTCCCTTCCCCGTCCCTGCCATGGAGTGGAGCCTGAATGCATTCCATGTGCCTGGTTTCCTTCTAACGTGTGCGGTTTTCCAGGACAAACGATAATTCCCCGGGCCGGGCTTGGACTAACGGCTACAGCCGGCTGCAGAATCACCACCCCCTTCCCTCCAGAGACTGTTTCTATTAATGTAGCCTGAGTGGCTGGTGAGACTCTCTTATACCTCTCCCCGCCCGCCCTGTGCTGGTATCTTCCTGGGCAGGACTTCAGAATTCTCCCTGAGAACCCGGGTTTCCTTAGCAACTACAGAGCATGAACTTAAGCACCCACTTACAGGTGTTTTACCTCTAATCCGCAAAACAATCTTGTGAAGGAAGTACAAGCAGACCTCGTTTTACTGCGCTTCACTTTATTATGCTTTTTACTAACTGAAGGTTTGTGGCAACCCTGTGCTGAGCAGGTCCACTGGCGCTAGTTCTCCAACAGCATTATTTTAAAGTTAAGGTATGTGCATTGTTTGTTTAGACATAATGCTATTGCACACTACAGGGTAGCAGAAACTTAACTTTTATATGCACTGGGAAGCCAAAAAATTTGTGTGACTCCCATTCTAGTACCCGCTCTGTTGCGGCGGTCTGGAGCCTGAAATCTCTCCGAGGTCTGCCTGCACAAGTTATCGTTCCTTCCCTCCCTTTCTCTCGTACATAAACAATTTTTTTAAGTGAAAAAAACACTGAATTGTAAAACGCAGTCACATAAAATATACCATCTTAACCATTTTTAAGTATACATTTTAAAGTAGTGTTAAGTATATTCGCATTGTCGGGCAACCACCTCTGGAAATTTTCATCTTGCAAAACCGAAACCCTGTCCCCATTAAACACTGTAATTCCCCGTTCCCCGCTCCCCCAGCCGCAGACGCCCACCTACCCTTCTTTTAAAAAGAAATTAATTAATTAGTTAATTAATTAATTTGTGGCCGTGCTGGGTCTTTGTTGCTGCTGCGCGCGGGCTTTCTCCAGCTGCGGCGAGCGGGGGCCACCCTCACTGCGGTATGCGGGCCTCTCACTGCAGTGGCCTCTCCCGTTGC